>NW_024039224.1:592500-969961 GCF_016077235.1 Cyprinodon tularosa | reverse complement strand
GTTTTTCTCCCCTTTTCCTGCTCCAAAACCAATGAAAAACGGCTCTGATTTTGACGACTTAGGGGGCCCTGGGGGTTTTTTAAAAGGAAAAAATTAATCCTACCGTAATTCCAAAGACATTGTGTGGGTCCAGAGGTTTCAGTCTACAAACTGACCAAAAATGGTGACTCTAGCTATAAAAATGTGGCCGTGAGGGCGAGTTTAAAATGTTTTGGGGTCTTAAAAAAACGGCTGCCTCACACTCTAAATTTTCAGTGTCTCCACTCTAGGAGGCTGGATTTTGCTAAAACTTTGTGGCGCTTGAGGTCTGATTATACAAAAACCGTAGCAGTTATCAACATGCCGTCTTCAGTTTTATGCAGACGAAGGATTTATCTACAAACTGAGCTTTAAACTGTTTTTCTAGGTGAAGGTATGGCGACACAGTGACCCGCTGTTTTTTATGCTTTTTTTTACCTCTCCCCATTCATTTCCTATGGGATTTTATTTGCGACGTTTTCGCTAATAATTCGCAAACCGTCAGACTAATGAGAAAGTTTTATACAAGCACGCATCGCACCATTGGTCCCGACGCGTGTGCCAACTTTGGGCCCGATCCGCCAAACCGTGCGGGACTAGTTAGGTGCCGAAGTTTCGGTGGCGAGGAGAACTATAAGCTATAAAAATAATATGCGGAATAAATATGTGCAATAGTAGTAGGTGGGCCATGCCTTCGGCATGTGGCCCCCCTAATAATACGAGGAATAAATATGTGCAATAGTAATAGGTGGGCCATGCCTTTGGCATGTGGCCCCCCTAATTATACATTTGCTCCATGATGGCCACCAGAGGGCAAAATGGATGCATTATCCTCATCATTTCTGTGTACAAAAAAAAAAACAAGTAAATAAGTCAAATGAAAGTGGAGAGGAAAAATTGAAGTGTACAAGCTAAATGGTTTTAAATGGTTTTGAGATAGGATCAACACCTGAGCTCATATAAGTGTTAATTTGTCAGGGTCAGATCGTGGAGGACTCATTTTAATTAATGGAGGTTAATTTGAATAACATCTGTTGTCAGTCCTCCTAAGTACCCCATTTGAATTGCATTACTCCTTCTCTTATGACCCGAGGCTCTCCAAGATTAATCCCATTTCATTTTTATGGGTTGTCTATGAGCTAAAATATACCAGAGACCTTGGCTGTTTCATTCAAAATGTGAGCTAGTGAAAAATGAGTTGAAATAACATATATGGGCTTTTAAAAACTATATATTAAAAGAAAAAAACTTTTATATTGTTTAATCAGTGTTATTTCTGATAGGATTATATCTCTAAAATGGAAATGAGTTGATTTCCCCTCATCTTCCACCTCAGCTGGGTATAATTAATTATATTCAGTTTATGGATGAGAGAACAGAAGCTCTGAGCTCAGTTGGCAAACCATGCAAGATCATGTTAAATGTCTTCAAATGAATATACACCATTTAAGCTCTGCAATAAATCAGCCGGTGAGTTCTCTTGTATATTTCAGCTGCGCTGTTCTAAACTTAATTATAGCTTACCGTACTCACTTGAAATGACTATTTAGTTGGTACATGCAGTTAAAAACGCGCCTCTGCACGCCTCCTTGGTGTGACTGACATTCTTGGGGGTCAAAGCCAGGGCGTAGGTTTGATTTCAGCTTTGGTAGGGACACTATTGGTCTGATGGTCCTATGCAAAAATATGCATGCTCGGTGTATTTCATTTAAAGAGAAAAGAAGCATTTCTTGCTACACTTATACAAATTTTATACCCACTATACACACTAGATGCTGTTTTTCAATGTTTGAAGCATCACTGGCTTTAATGAATGTGGAATTAGGACTATTTTCCGCTTTGAAAGGGTTTGCATTTGAAATTAACAGCAACTAAGACAATAAATATGTGCCTATTTAACCAAATATAGTCCAAATATTTCTGCTAGTATATGTTGATTTATCCTTTTTCTTTTGAAGATACAGAATTGTGCAGAAGTAAACAGAGGTAAACTCCACTCTTATCTTTTAAATGTTCTCTTTGTATCATTAAAACAAATAATATATTCAACATTCAACAAAATAATAGATTCAATGGATGCCAAATAAATTTATTTTGCTTACATGAGCAATGGAGCTAGAAGAGGAACTGACACTGTGCATTTAGAACATTAACTTCGCTCTAAAAGCTATACATCTAAGCAGTGGTTACTCTGTTTAACCCATTTCATGTATTTTATCTAGGGCTGAAACAATTTATCAGATTAATCTATTATTGAAACAATGTCAACAAATGTAGTAATCGATTAGAGAGACTCTAAAACATGCCTTTAGTTCACTTAAAGCAGGAATTATACCAAAGTTGTAATATATATATATATATATATATATATATATATATATATATATATATATATATATATATATATATATATATATATATATATATATATATATATATATATAAAATAAAAAACTTCTCCATCCAGAAGTCCTCTACTGCTGCATCAATGCTGTATTGTAAATTATAAACATGTTGTTCACATCTAATTGTTGGTAGGGACTAGTAGGTCGGTCAAAGGTGGATGGTTGGACAGGTTGCAGAACAGTATTAAGGTCAGAGTTCAGTCTGAATATGGCGCATTTCGCCTTTTTTTAAATGTTGATGCTGTAATACACCATTTTTTTTTTATTGCATCTGCAAACTGTCCGCCTCTGTGTGCGCGCCTGCCCTCAGAGCGTCCATGTGGAGCTCAGACAGAGAGGATGCTGCTGCTGGAAGAGACCACCAGTTGCGCTCAGCCTGAGAGTGGAGCCTCCCTCCCCTCCAAGCATCGCTTCCTCGACTTGTTGCCTCGTTTCGACTAGAAGTAAAGCTCCCGTTTTGTGGCGAAGGAAGAAGAAGGTTTCCTCTCTAGGAGGGAGGCTGAAGACAGCGCCATGAGACGGATCAATGCGCTCCTCTTTCATTTACGTTGTGAATAGCAGGAGGAAGAGAAGCGGAGTTGTTGGTTTGGAGGCGCAGGTTACGGTGGTGTTTTCTCACCAGCTCTGTTTTCTGAGGAGGTGAACCATGGTGGAACTTGAAAAGGAGGTGCTACCGCTGCCCCCTCGGTACCGGTTCCGAGACCTTTTGCTCGGGGACTGGCAGACCGATGACAGGTAAGATACCAGCCTGCCTGCGTGGAGCTTTTACGCACGGCGCGCTTTTATCTGTTGCGCATCTCTGAAACCACAGAGAATCAGGATGAAGAAAAAGTGGCCTGCTGCTCCTCTCTTAATGAAGTTAATAACATCCAGGGATTACTGTTTCAAGTTTTTTTTTAGCAGCTTTAAACCAGTTGGACGTTATAAAGAGTTACACATTTCCCTATGTGTCACTAATGTTATCTGCCATCAACACACCACCTCTGGGCATATTCAAATTCATGAATTTGAAACCAAAAGGGAAATAAAGAGCCAGTATCTGGATAAAAAATGTCTACATGGTGCGTTATTGTTACAAAAAAAAGGCTGGGTTTGGAAAAAACAAGTAAATAAACGACAATGAGCAACCAGAAGCAGAATGAAAACAGTCGGGGAGCTATTCTTGTCTACTTCCCATCTCTAAAGGCTAAAAGTACATCTGCCACCTTTAATGGAAGCTCTGGACATCTGGTAATTAACCCTAGCCTACAAACTATTTGCAGGGCAACGTTTTTTGACGTGCTGGATGAAATCAATTGCTTTAATAACCTCATTTTTCTTTTGCTGCCAAATGGAAATTTTTATTCCCCCCTTACCCAAGCCTTATGTCTCTTGTTGCTAGGTGGAAACCAGGACCAGAGCTGTTGCTTGTGGTCTTGAGTGGGTGTTTTAAAATCAGATAATTGGGCGAACTTGCTTGCCAGCCTGTAGGTCCAAACATTGCCACACAAAGCAGGAGTCCTGTTTAGATGTCCACCTGACATAGATACACTCTGTTCCTCTCAATGCAGCTTCTGGGTCTTGGTTATTTGTTTTACATAATGATGAGGGAAAAAATGCCATGCAGTTTATCTCCTTCCTGACCTGTGGGTCACCACTAGCTGCTCAGCGGAAGGCTGAGCCGCTTTGCTGTCTCTGGCTGTGGCTCCTGTGGCCTCTTGTAATTTGTGAGCTTCAGCCCAAGGACTGATGTTCCATTGCAGGATGACTTGAGAGATCTGATTTGTTTTTTCTAAGTCAGTGAGAAAGGGAGGGATTTTCTATCAGGAAAATTACATCATCCCTCTGAAGAAGAGAAAAAAACATGTCTAGTGAATGGTCACAGTGTCATTTGAACTACTACTGCCACCATATTGAATGCTTAAGACTCTTTAAATTGATCCTTTGCTGGCATCCCTTTGGTGGCGTTGCTTTTTTTTTTTCTTTTTCTTTTTTTTTGGGGGGGGGGGGGGTAATTTGGTATGAAGGACCAACTCTGCCATATTTAAAAATAAATACAGAAATAAATAAATGCTCAATAAATGTATAAGCATACAATTAATTGCCAACAAAAAAGTGAGACATAAATGTATATAACTCTTAATTAGCTTCTTTATTTATTTGCCTTTGTAATATTTACCTTATTTATTTTTCTGTCCTTTATAATCTTCAACTTTATTTTTTAATTACTTATATTTTTAAGTATTTATTTATGTGCATGTTATTATATTTCTGTCTGTTTTATTCTTCCATTGTATTTTTTTACCTTAGTTATTTCTTCGCTGCTGTTTTTTCTCTCTGCCCTTTTTACATTCCTCTATGCCCTTTTTACATTTCTCTCTGCCCTTTTTACATTTCTGTATGCATTTCTATCTCATTATGCAAATGAGGAGGGGGTGTGTCCTAGAGAGTCAACTTCTGCTCATTGGTTGGCTTGGCGGTCCATCTTCTTAACTCACAGAGCTCAGAGTACTAAGTTAAATGTTCTCTTTTCTGTTGCTGTTGTTCAATAAAAGTACGTTTTAAGATCATTTGAGGCGAGAATATTATACTTTTAAGCATCACCATATGGCCCATTCACAGATTTAATGCGTAATTTAAAAGAAAATGTGACGAACTTGAGAGGACCGCGGCACCAGCGGAGCTCCGAAGCGGACGGCAGCCAGGTCCGACCACAGCCCATCTGCAGCGGCCCTCTCTCGGCATAGCCGTGTGTGAAGCGTGTTGGTTAGCATTTTACTACATCGGTCGAATCTACAGGAGGAGAGTCTGATGTCGAGTCTGAAGTCAGAACTTGAGTAGGGACTTTGCCAAACTTTGCCAAATACAACAAAAAATTGCCATCATAGCCTGGCTATAGACCTGGCTGCCGTCAGCTTCGGTGCTCCGCTGGTTGCCACGGTCCTCTCAAGTTCGTCACATTTTCTTTTAAATTACGCATTAAATCTGTGAATGGGCCATATGGTGATGCTTAAAAGTATAAGGTTCTCGCCTCAAATTATCTTAAAACGTACTTTTATTGAACAACAGCAACAGAAAAGAGAACATTTAACTTAGTACTCTGAGCTCTGTGAGTTAAGAAGATGGACCGCCAAGCCAACCAATGAGCAGAAGTTGACTCTCTAGGACACACCCCCTCCTCATTTGCATAATGACATAGAAATGCATAGAGAAATGTAAAATGGGCAGAGAGAAATAAACAGCGGCGAAGAAATAACTAAGGTAAAAAAATACAAAGGAAGAATAAAACAGACAAAAATATAATAACATGCACATAAATAAATACTTAAAAATATAAGTAATTAAAAAATAAAGTTGAAGATTATAAAGGACAGAAAAATAAATAAGGTAAATATTACAAAGGCAAATAAATAAAGAAGCTAATTAAGAGTTATATACATTTATGTCTCACTTTTTTGTTGGCAATTAATTGTATGCTTATACATTTATTGAGCATTTATTTATTTCTGTATTTATTTTTAAATATGGCAGAGTTGGTCCTTCATACACTACAAGGTAAAGGGTGTTATAATATTACATGTTGTTACTGGTGAAGATTTTCAGTCATCCAGGTCCTAGTCATTCCAAAAAAAAGTTAAAAAAAAAACAAACCACAGGAATGTTTTTTCAAGTTTAAAGACATTTTGCTTCCAAACGAGAAAGCTTTCTCAAAATGTCCATTCAGGCTTATAGAGTAGACCAAAAAAAAAAAAAAGCCTTGTCATTCCTCAATTTGCATATTTTCTAAACCATCACAAGGCTTTTGTTTGGTCATTTCTGCACATACAGTGGTTTGGTTTTTAACTTTTTTTGGAATTAAATGTTATAACATTTCTTTTATAATTCTGGTCATAAGATTTATTTATTTATATATTTTTTATGGTAACATAAATTATAGTGCTGTTTGAGAATTTTGTGGCTGTTTTGGTATTTTAAACTAAAACAAAATATTGACGTTTTAGGTATTTTGCCCAGACAGATTTACTTGTCTTTGTCAAGCTTTAGTCTGTCAGATCACCAAGCAAATTGTGATATCTGATAGGGATGTCCCGATCCGATGAAAATATTAGATATCGGTCCAATATTAGCCAATATAGGATCATATTGGGCTGCATCTAAAATCGACAATATTTTCATCCTAATAGAGGCCCTTTGCTTCTGTTTGAAGTTTTTGAAACCCATTGGCTAATATTACATGGGTCATTTGTTCTAATAGGTTTTGATGTTTACTATTGTTCCATAAGTGTTGTAGAATTCAATAAATAGAGGCCCTGTTCACAAATTGACAAAAAAAAAAAAAAATGAGACAAAAGTAAATGTACACAGGAGTGGCTGGCTTACCAAAACTACAGCAAGAACACATCAATAAAACATCCGGGGGTCACAAAAGAACTCAGAACAACACAGTCCAGATGTCAGTTAAGCTTAGAGTTCATGATTCATTCAACATAGAGGGAGACATGGTGAAAATGGCATTAATGGGAGAAATCTGTGGTGATAACCACTCGTTTTCAAAATTCTTGGTATTCTGGGGAAAAAGAAAAGGGAAAAATAGATCTGTAAGAGGATAAGACAAAAGTAGAAGTTGTGCTGTTTTTTTATATCTAGTATATTGCTATTGGCATTTCAAGAAATGAACAGGATGCTCAAAGTTTAACAAGGCGGTGCTGGGGTGGCCCCTGTCTCTGGCCCTGCAGTTGTCCAACAGTTTCCTCTAAAACTTTGTCAGGCTAATTTACTCTGTAACGTTAATGAAACATTTGGACAAGCTGATTTTCACAACCATAACTCTGCAAAAGTTCCCCCCCCTTATAAGAATATTTGCCTGTTTATTGAGATATGCAAAATTGGTACAATCTTGTAAAAAAAAAAAAAAAAGGTTTGCTTTATTTCACCTATTTGGACTAGTATTTACTTGACTCTCTGGAAAGCTTTGCTTCTCAGTTACAAGTTCATGCTAGTATCAATAATATTTCTCAGTTCACATTAGCTGAAATTAAACAATTTTTTGTAGGTTTCGTTTTAAATGAGATTCTAAAGATAATTTAATTTCAGTTCAACCTGAGACTATTTTGTCTGTTTGTGCCACCATATTATCTCCAGTATGTAAGTGCATATGGTAGTAAAAAGATGGTACAGATGTGACCTTCATAGGAGCAAACCTACAATTGCCAGCAGATGAGTTCCCTGGTTATTGCTGTAAACAAATATGGTGCAGAACTGTAGACATATTTTCAGCAGAAGATTCTTGTACCAGCTGGGGTTGTTTTCGGCCTAAGGGACTTGGTGGCTCACTGTCTCTGATTTCAGCTGTGAATTCTGCATCATTGCAGCGATTTCTTTTATAAAATGAGAAGCCATCTGTCTGAAAAAACACAGCTCAAATGAGTCAGTACTATAACCAGTAAAACACATTAGAGAGACAGTTTGGAAGCCGTACAATCCTACTCAATGTTTTATGCTCAGATGATAAAAATAAAAAAAAGTAAAAATATTTTGCATCCATTTTACATTTTGACTCTGCAGCATGGGTTGTACAGTTACCTAAAATGTCCTATTTGAATTTCTGCATATCTGTCATTCTTTTTGGCTAAATATTTGCTTGTGCTGGAGCTGTCAGCACGCACAGATGCTGATATTCCCACAGTTGTGGTGACGGGAAGAGTGGTCAAGCAGAGGCCCAATGTGCTGATGTCAGTGCCTGGGGAGTAATCACAGCTATGAAATGGACTGATTAGAGGGAAATTGAGAGCAGTGATTGATAGTGACAGAAACTTAATTACAGCTGAATCACACAGAGTTTATCTGCCTTGGTCCATAAATCTAGGAGTACTATTCCTCATTTCAAGCATCCTTCATTTTGGTGCTTTTCCTCAGATTTCTTTTATCCAATAGGAGTCCATCCAACCGCAAACATCAGAATCTCAGTATGTTTACACAAAAGTTATCTCCCTGACACACATGGCTGCACTGCTTCAGGGAAAAAAAAAAAAATCTTACATCACTCAACACAGGAATACCTCTTCTGTCACCCTTAGTGGGCCCAGTCTGCTCCTCTATCCTCTCCCTCTGGGTGTGTGTTTGTGTGTCTCGTTTATCACCCTTATTCAGCGCTCAGCCCTCCCTCTATAACTCATTTCTGCATCTGAAGAAGCTCCAGATCTGTTGTTTTTTCTCTCTCTCTTTTGAAAACGACTCCAGAATGACTCTCAGTGGGATGTGATTTTGTTTGAGTTTTTATAAATGAGATTTTAGTGTAGAGTTTGGGAAGAATACGTTTTATTTAATGACTAATTTCACACTTGGGTATCTATTCTTTCTAGTGGAAAATTTCTCCATGCATTTCTTAAAACCTCTTTTCTACCTCTGCTATGTACAGGTGCTGGTCATAAAATTAGAATATCATGAAAAAGTAGATTGATTTCAGTAATTCCATTTAAAAAGGGAAACTTGTATATTATATTCATACATTACATACAAACTCATATATTTCAGATGTTTATTTTGTTTAATTTTGATGATTACAAATGACAACAAATGAAAATCTCAAATTCATCATATCAGAAAATTAGAATATTACTGAAGACCAATAAAAACAAAGGATTTATAGAAATGTTGGCCAACTGAAAAGTATGAACATGAAAAGTATGAGCATGTACAGCACTCAGTATTTAGTTGGGCCTCCTTTGGCCTGTATTACTGCAGCAATGCGGCGTGGCATGGAGTCGATCAGTCTGTGGCACTGCTCAGGTGTTATGATAGCCCAGGTTGCTCTAATAGTGGCTTTTAGCTCTTCTGAATTGTTGGGTCTGGTGTATTGCATCTTCTTCTTCACAATACCCCATAGATTTTCTATGGGGTTAAGGTCAGGAGAGTTTGCTGGCCAATTAAGAACAGGGATACCATGGTCCTTCAACCAGGTACTGGTAGCTTTGGCACTGTGTGCAGGTGCCAAGTCCTGTTGGAAAATGAAATCTGCATCTCCAAAAAGTTGGTCAGCTGCAGGAAGCATGAAGTGCTCTAAAACTTCCTGGTATGTGGCTGCGTTGACCCTGGACCTCAGAAAACACAATGGACCAACACCAGCAGATGACATGGCACCCCAAACCATCACTGACTGTGGAAACTTTACACTGGACTTCAAGCAACGTGGATGAAGTGCCTCTCTTCTTTTCCTCCAGACTCTGGGACCTTGATTTCCAAAGGAAATGCAAAATTTACTTTCATCAGAGAACATGACTTTGGACCACTCACCAGCAGTCCAGTCCTGTTTCTCTTTAGCCCAGGCAAGACGCTTCTGACGCTGTCTGTGGTTCAAGAGTGGCTTGACACAAGGAATGCGACAGCAGAAACCCATGTCTTTCATACGTCTGTGTGTGGTGGTTCTTGAAGCACTCACTCCAGCTGCAGTCCACTCTTTGTGAATCTCCCCCACATTTTTGAAGGGGTTTTGTTTCACAATCCTCTCCAGGGTGCGGTTATCTCTCTTGCTTGTACACTTTTTTCGACCACATCTTTTCCTTCCCTTCGCCTCTCTATTAATGTGCTTGGACACTGAGCTCTGTGAACAGCCAGCCTCTTTAGCGATGACCTTTTGTGTCTTGCCCTCCTTGTGCAAGGTGTCGATGGTCGTCTTTTGGACAACTGTCAAGTCAGCAGTCTTCCCCATGATTGTGTAGCCTATAGAACTAGACTGAAAGACCATTTAAAGGCTTTTGCAGGTGGTTTGAGTTAATTAGCTGATTAGAGTGTGGCACCAGGGGCCATCAATTTTGAACCTTTTCACAATATTCTAATTTTCTGATATGATGAATTTGAGATTTTCATTTGTTGTCATTTGTAATCATCAAAATTAAACAAAATAAACATCTGAAATATATGAGTTTGTATGTAATGTATGAATATAATATACAAGTTTCACTTTTTAAATGGAATTACTGAAATCAATCTACTTTTTCATGATATTCTAATTTTATGACCAGCACCTGTATTTTATGCAATAAATTGAATGAAATCTACCTTTTATCTTTTTGGCATATTTGACCAAAACATAAAAGCAGCTTCATCTCTGTGATTTTGAATATCATTAAAAGATTAATTAAAGTCCAAAAGTGGAACTCATATGCTTGTATATCTGCAGTGGGGCTGCATGATGAAATGGGTGTCAACACTGTTACCTCTGTGCAAGAAGATCCTGGGTTGGGATCCTGGCCTTGGGTCTTTCTGCAGAGTTTCCATGTTTCCCTTTGAATGTTTGTGATCTGGATCATCCTTCTACAGTTCAAACACATGGCTGTTAACTAGTCGATCAGCATTGTCATTCAGATGAGTATATGTATCCCTGGTTGTTTGTGCTGTGTGTCTGTGTTAGCCTGAGGAAACATGTCCAAGGTGAATCCTTGCTTGCTTTAATCCAAATGGCCACTTTTGTTATGCACCAGCCTTTTGGAACTTGTACGGATAAGCAGCTATAAATCATGTTTATATCTACTTTGTATTACAAATCTGTTTAATTTCCATTATTAAATTTACAGAAATAAACACTGGCAATCTTATAATAAGGAATATGAGTTAAATTTTTGTATCTAAGCTGCATCTCAAATATCTTTTCTGTATACCTCTGCAGCAATGTGAAAACTTCTACTGAGAGTTTGTTTTGTTTTTTTTGTGAGGCTGCTGTTCCCATTTCTAGCGTCCCGTAATTTTGCATTGGAAAGGATCAGCGTGCAAATTCTCATCCTTCTGTTGCAGAACTTTCCAGGAAGAGAGAACATTCTGGTGTCTTTTCTGATCAGACCAACATTTATATTTTCTGCCTGTGACTCAGAGGCTTCTGTTTGGAGGAAATGCCAGATGACTAAACAATTAAGTACAAGTCTTCTCTAGGCTGTTAAGGATTTTGAGAATAAAACAAGCTGCTCTGTTTTTACCTCAATCATTTTCAATCATCCTGAAATTGTTGTGTTATTGTTGTCTGGTTTAAGATTTTCCAACCTGATGCCAGAAGCTGTCGCAATTTACAGAAACAAGGTCGTATCCTGCACATGATGAATCTTGGGAATGGTTAAAACTTTTCTTGATAAAAATCCAAACTTATCCATTTGCAATATAATAGAAAACTATTACTGGGTTTCCACACTTGTGCTCTTTAAAGAGCACATAACAAGTCCATAAATGAATACATGACTCTCATCTGAGATTGGCTTGTATGACTAATTTGTTAACTGAAATTCGAGAGAGCTTAGAGTGTTCCAGGATTACCATACAAATTACAGGCTTCCATCCCTAAAACAATTTCTTACTGGATGTCGCCTCCACATCTTCACTCAACTGCCCTCTCAATTGGTGCTAAACCATCAGTTTTTTTACTTGACTCTTAATTCTTTAAATTTGGTCTTGATCTAGCAAGGCCAGTGTGGAACATGAGCCCTCAATAAAGCCAATATTCATGTCTGTTAATGTAACACTTGGAGCTGTTTCTATACAGAAAGTCGTGGATAAAATGGTGTTGCACATCCACTTATTTTGTGAGCAGCCTTACTTATAGCATACTAATTTGATAAGTTAATTAGGCATGTTGTCATATTTCATTTTGTTTTAAATAAGTATTAAGTATTAAATGAGGAAAAATGAGCTTTTATTTTTAACAGCCATTTTTTTTTGCAAAGGTGTATTTTAACCCTTAAAAAAATCTTTACACCCTGAAATTGGATTTTACCAGTCTGTTTTGTAGTTATTTGTCCAACCAATATTTTTGTTTAAAACAATCAATTTCATATAGTAGTGTTTGTGAACCAATCCGTATTTGGTAAGGTCAAACCAATAAAATATGGTCCCTCTTACCAAAAAAAAATTGTTGTTATGTGTATCAACAGTGAAAGCTGGAGTTGGGCTTCAACCAGCAACCCTGCAGCTGCAGGACAGAGTCCTGCAGAAAATGCCACTGATACCACTAGGTCCATAACTATTACACATTACAATTAACTACAGCAGAACATTTAGATTTGTAAACAATCAGTTGGCATTTGTATTGGTTGTTTAGTTAATCATTTAAATTGGTTGATCCAAAACCAATATCTTGGTTAGTTTCTGACCAGTAAATTGGTTAATCTCACCAATATTGGTTTTACCAAATAAATTGGTCCTTTTTCGAAACAATCCATTATATAGTTTAGAGTTACAAGTAACCTTTGGATAAAATAGCTACAAAAAGTTAGAAACTTGTTTAAACAACAGAAAATAGTCAGGAACAATCATGACCAGATGTCAAATAAGTATTGAGTATCTGCTACATGTTGGTTTAAAGATACAGATTGGTCAATGCGGCCAAAAAAGAAACCTTTGTCTATGAAAAGGTAAAAACACAATGTATGAGGAGAGTCAGAAACTCCCCAATCTTCTTTATCTACCTACTGGTGAAAGCTTTCAGAGGGGCAGTTCCTGCGACATGTATGACTGTAGAGAAGGAGCATACTCCTCAGACAGCTTATCAATCCAACATAGAGCAACATAGAGACACTGAGGACAACCACACACACTCATTCTCATGATGCTATAAACAGTGAGAACCATGCGTTTACTCCTATTGACTTCCATTGATCTTCAGTCATTTTAAACCCTATCTATGCCCTAATCCTGACAATAACCCTAAACTACATTCACACCTTAGCCCTAAAGCTAACCCTTTGCAAAATAACTTGTATGGCCAGGAGAATATTCTCATTTTACAACAAACTGACCTCACTTTGCTAGTAAGTTTGGCGGTTCTCACTCAGCTGGCCAAACAGGAAAAACACAGTTACGGTACACCTAAGGTTACTTTAGTGCAACCAATTAACCTTAATTTTTTTGACTATGGCAGGTACAAGGAATTTTTGTTTTCTCCTTGTTAAAAATTAAACATTATGTATATTCTTTAGCTTTCTCTGTCAGATTGAAATGTTAACTCAGAATATTAATATAACATTTAGTCAAAATAATGTTATTGATCAAACTAAATTATAATTCAAAGCCTAAATCTGCCAGAGGATGATTAAGTTGTTCTTAGAGTACAGATAGATTCCGTTTTTGGCATTAAGTGACTGTATCCCGTCGCATTTAATTTCTATGATAGCAGCAGCCTGAGGCCGTGTGGACAACAGAGGCAGCGAACAGATTGTCTCTGATGGTCTTTAAGCCTTTTGGCCTTTATTTTAGACATCTTCTACTGCAAACATCCCTTAATCAGATAGACGATAAATTCCCCCTGACCAAGCTTATCACAACTAACAATGACGTGTCTTCATTCTACAGAGCCGTGGGGCTTACCAGCCTTACTTGACTGTTTTTGGAAATAAATTATCTAACTTAAGGCAGGGAGCTGCTGTTCCAAAATGTGGGGAAGAATCAAAACCACACTTGTCCTCTGCTTTCATTTCTCATCTTAATGAATACTAGCTGCATACACCAAAGGAATGGTGTGTCAAATCGAAAGCAGTTCAGAAAAAGACAGAGACTGTTCCTATCATGTTTCATTCATTTCGCATAGAGTATTTTTCTAAAAGAGATTTTTTTTTAAGCAAGAAGTAAAGAAAAAAAATCACTCTTATCTCCAGTTGATCTAATCAAATATTTAATGCCTGCACACAAGGGAAACTAATATGGTCTCCAGGGTTTGAAAGATAGGATGTCAGTAAGACAGTTTATTAGCCAAACCATGTGTTATTTCATGACCAGAAATAATATATGATACTAATAATGTCGAGCTTATAGGTGTCTTTTCTGTTTGTTTCTTACTCTTTAACACTTAAACCGCATTTCTTTTAAAGGTGATTTATCAGGTGGCTCAGTTAAAAGGCCTCTGTATGTTTTTAATGATTTTTAAAGTACTGTAGCATCAAATGTACATTTTTATGTAAACAACAATGGCCTCCGGGGTACACTAACTAGTAAAGATTAAAGAAATATTGGACCACCGTTGCATGCTATCGCTCATAATTATAATTTTTTTTCTCTGTTCTCCGTTGGTAAATGAACAGAGGAAAAGACTATTTAAACGCCTAAGTCATAATTATGCTTGTATGAAAGTGCTCGCTGCACTGGAGTGTTAAAATCGATTTGGTGACAGCAGAGAGGACCATAAAAAACGCTCTTCATTTCATTTGACTCCTGTGTTAGCAAGAATCCCTCCATTGTAAGCCATAAAAGAAAAAAATGTGCCTTAAAAATTGATTTTTCTCATACAGGGATATGTACACAGTCTTCTTTTTTTTTTTCACATATGCTCTTTTATGTGGCTGATGGTTGTGTATCTGGGTCAGGGACAAGCTGTTCTCCTGCCCTTTGCACGGTGGAGCCACAGTGCACCTTGTCTCTCTTCAGAATGTTAGAGCCAGGTCATGTAATTCATTTGACTCGTTTAGTGTAATCGAACTCATCTGGCCTGTTTATGGTCTGTTTTATTGTGATCAACACTGTTCCACAGAGGGATTTATTTCAGAGACATCATTATAAGTGTTTTATCCATTTCATTGCTTTTTACATTTAACACTTTTTTTTAAGGAATACTAGTAATTTAATATGTGAATAACAATATATGTTTCCAGCTGTGTGAGACTGTTTCAAGAGGTCACATAACCTATAGTGACAAATATGCCATTGCAAATTACGAAGGTATCTTCTTTAATGCAGATACATAGTTATACTCATATTTAGCTTATGAGCTACTTAAGCTGTTCTTAAAACTGAAGACAGAAATCCTTTTTAATTAACATCTGAAGTCAGTTGTAATTAGGACTCAGCAAAGAAGTGCATTAAAAGGAAACACTTTCCTTTGATGAGGTTCCAAAAGGATTTGTGACACAGAAATACTGGAAACAGATATTTTATTTATGGTTATGTAAATTTGAGCATTAACTTTTAATCCCCTTGGGGAGAGAGAACTACTGTAATTACGGAAGCATTTTGATTTCTTAGCACTTCCTTTTTTCAGGATACAAATGGCACCAATTTAAAGCTGATGATCTGTAATTTTAGGGTTACATTCATCGTAAAATTCTACTTTATGAAGACATTTATCATCCAGAAACAAAATATTTTGTAATGTCTTCCATTACTTAAACTAATAGTTTTGTCGCCCTTGTGCCCTGCAAAGGCAAATGTGGCTCCATGGGAAGAGAAGTTGTTTTAAAATCCAAAAGTTGTTGGTTTGACTCCAGCTGCCACAAGTCAATATTCCTCATGGCAACAACCTGAACCTTAATCTACTTGAAGAACTGTGGTTTGGTGACTGGGGTGTACATTGCTTTGAAGAGTCAGTGTGACTGGAAACTACATAGCTCAGTTGAATCTGAATCCTTATTGGTCCCAGTCTCTCCTAGAACTTAAAAAATGTTATTGGTGTTAATCCATTTTTATTTAAGTCATGCAAATTAGTTTTAAAAGTAAATTTGAAGAATTTACTTATAAAGTAGTGTGAAAGAAACATGGACGAGCACATTCATTGTTCATTCATACACGTTGTAAAATTAGCTGAGTGCTATTTTATTTTTAATTAAGTTTTTTTTATTTAAGAAAACTAAATGTTTTGCTTCCTCTAGGGAAAGGAATTAAATTGTCTGAATAAAATATATGGAAATAGCTTAATAATTTTTTCCCGGGTAAATTCTACCAGCTTGTTTTATCAGTGTCCGAAATGATAGATGTTCATGAAGTCATCCAGATTGCCAATTGTTAGCTTTTATAGGAGCAAACATGATGTGCTAATGAGAAGAGAAATACTGGAAGAATAACATTCAGAGGAAGGGAGCGGATACAATTGATCTTCAACTTAATTATTAAAAATGGTACATACACACAGTTCAACAAAGAGAGAACAGAATGATTTATAATGTAGGATTATTTCAAAACCTTAACATATCAAAGCAATGTTTTGAAAATCTGTGTTCCCATGTGTGCTAATAAAACCTTGTTACTGCTGCGCTCTCACACTCTTCTACCAGGAAGCTGCAGAAAGAGAGTGAGGAAAGGTCGAGGGCATACATCATTATCCCCAACATCCGAGAATGCTTTGCAAACATCGGTGATTTTTAAAACAAGAGCAGATGACCTGCTGCAAAAAGCCGAAATCTTAAATGCTTGCTCTTCTAAGGCTGTTGCAGAGACACAAATTGCCTTGTTTGTTGAAAATATATAAGAATATAATATGATAAAATAATCATTTAGTCTCACAGGGGATAAATTCAGATGTTTCAGCACCTGATAAGTTTATAACAAGAAAAAAATAATACAGCTGTTAGTTGCAATATAACATTTTCAAAAGACAGCAAAGTGTAAGCAGTGGTGTGATCCTTTCTGTGGCATTGGGTCAGCTTTATAGTGAAATTATTTTTTCACAGGCAATAGCAGGATGAAGCCATAGGTAGGCAGAGTGGGGCCTCTAATATTTTAATGAAGTTGACAAATTTCTACATCTATTTATCTATTTGTATTTATTTGTTTGAATTAGGAAAATGCACATTTATCAACATGTACAGTATTTTATTGTTTATCTTTTAACTCTTCACTATGTCATTCTTATACATTTGTCTAAGGTCCGCATTTGTGTGACAATTTTTACTATAATCTTTTCGCAGCTGTAAACACTAGAATTTCCCCATTGTGTTACAATAAAGGGATTTTCTATTCTATTCTATGTCAGCTTAAAGCATCTATGTAAATATGCCAGAATTAGCAATCCACTGTCCTAAGGCAGGTAGAAACAGTGAACTTGAAACAAGACACTATGGGAGAGAGCAGAGTGGAAACAAACTGATAAGATGCCAATAATATGAAGTCAAAATAAAATTAGGTTAAAAGGCCCAATGAAACAGATTAATTCACCTGTATGCTAAACAAGATAAAATTACTTGAATCTTGAATGAAAGTCCTTAAAAATATTTAAATCAAGTTTCGAAACTAGGATTTGAAGATCTGTCCTCCTGGGGGAGTTTGGAGTAAAGTCTCCACTTCTTAGCATGGATCTCATTGGTGGATCTACATATCCCATCTGGCCTTGGACTGGATGGATGGAAGGAAGGAAGGACAGATGGCTGTTTTGCTTCAAAGAGCTATTATTAGAAAACTTGGGAATCCACTGCATAAATTAATCAAAACACACTGAAAGTATCATGTGTTAAGCATGTCTTTGATGATCTTTGCATCCCAGTTCATTTTTGTTTGTAAGGTCCTGGAAAAATTACTATATACTCTAGCCTGCAGCTCTCAGCACCAAAAGATGGATTTCACAGGGGCGGCAAAACAGAAACGACATGTTTCTTGTTAGGAAACAATAACTGGTGATATTCACAGATCAGAGCCGCCTAATTCGCCATGCCAAGATAAAGACTGGAAATAAGCGTATATTTAAGATTTTTTCTTTGTCTCCCACTCCCAATCTGTTATGAAGACTTTTTTTCACAGCCTAATAGCTTTACCTATAAGCAGACAGACATGGTTCCACTTCTGAATTTAGATTATCGTATTTAACAGATAAACAGAATAAATCTTAACAAGAAAGATTTTTTTCTCACTGTTGCTTTATTTCTTTTTATATTCACACAATTGATTATTTTCAATTTAATGTAGAGTCACCTCAGTGCTGCTGTGTCCATGCATAGATTGAGACTGTTGTAGTATGTTTTACTGTGTCATTAGCTGGCCAACTGCTGTGTCATTATAGAGTGAAGGCATGGGTGGAAAAGGCAGGAGAACAAGGCAATCTCTCTCCCTCTAAGATCCTCCTCCGCATGTCTCCTTCAGTCCGTCTGTCCATCTAGCTGCATCTGCTTAGATTTTTTTTCTCCATTTTTCCAGTCTTTCATCTTTACTTATCCATAATATAAATTGGCTTAAATCCATTCTACAAAATGATGCATTGTCATCTTGCTTCCTGCAGTAAAAAAAAGCATTATTTGTTAAAATAGGTCTAATCTAGTTATTGTTTCAGATATTAAGATACTTTTTTTTGTAAATTTGATGGTTAATAAAATGAGAGTCAGAATATGACAATAGAGTTTTTTTTCCCTGTAATGCAGTGAAATTCTTAACCTATTGATGCACTTAACCAGAAAAGAAGTTACTAGTAATAGTAATAAGCAGGAGAATAGTAACTTGTACACCTTCATACACCGATATGCAAAGGACTAGGCATCCTTGGGTTAAGTGAGCGTTAGCTTATTTGTCTAGTATAATACATGATTTCTAGACAATTGAGTTCTGCTGTCAAAGAATAGCATAATTATGAGTTTTTCTATGTTTTGGAGTTATCTGTAGGTTTTTATAGGGTTGGTAGTGGTCAAAGACCCCACTGTGATGAGCTTTTTAAAAATGCTCATGTTTTCACCATGTTGTTTCCTTAATGAAAGACAATGTAGCACTTAACCATGCTTTGGAATGTGTTGAACAGTCTCCAGACCCCTTGATCTCATTTACATACAGCATGATACACATGGTAGCTCTGGTGGATCCTAAGAGAACAGCAGCCCAGGTGGGAGAAACTCTCAACAGGACAACTAGTCGTGTGCACCATAAAATCTGATACTGGAGTTAAAGCCATATTTCAGTAAATTATGGAGGTAACAACATCGTGCTATGTTTCTTCAAAGCAGGTACAGAGTAGCTGTTTAGAGTTGGGTTAGATGCACAGAAGTAACATAATATATACATCTCTCTCTCTCTCTCTGTTTCTCTCTCTCTCTTTATATATATATATATATATATATATATATATATATATATATATATATATATATATATATATATACACACATAATCATATAACAGCTGAAGCCTCTTCTTTAACAGGATTATTGCACAGGTTATTGCACAGGGTATTAAACAGTAATTGGACATTAATAATTTATTGCAGTTATAGTGCCGCATTGTAAAGTCTGATGGCAGCAGGGATGAATAACCTACAGTAGCGCTTCTTTTTACAAACAGGATTTAATAGTCTGCTCAGCTCCTCTACAGTCTGGTGCAGGGGGTGAGAGGTGTTGTGCATGATGGATTGAAGGTTGGAGAACACCTTCCTCTCAGTGAGGTAGTTGATGGTCCAGGCAGCAAGATGTTTGTCTACTCCATAACATAGAGTAATTATAATAGGAAACTGTAGGTTCAGCTTTAAACAGGACATTGAATAAAAGCTAAAAGAAGATCAAAGAGTATTCATGAGTTAGAATGGCCTAACCAAATTCCAGACCTACAACAAAATGGTGGTAAGACAAAACAAAATTGGCAAAAAAATACGTCTGTAGTTTTGTATTTCTAGTAAAGTGCAAAGCTTTACAAAGCTTTATATTTCTTTTCCATTTCAGAAATTATGCATCATTTGTTGGTGGCACATACAATCCAAGTAAATACATTGAGGATGGTAGTTATAAAATGATACAATTGGGAAGGGTTTTTATACTTTAACAAGACAATGTGTGTCATCTTTGCTTTCAATCCTCGCTCAAAAACACCCGGTGACAACAATTTCCCTGCTCAAATTATTTTCCTATGCCGCCATAACTTAAATTCATAAAGTTCCAATACACAAAGTCACATAAAATATCCTGGGGAAATAATGAATCTGTAGAAAATAAAATGGATATTAGATATGATGGGAAAAGTCTGTCAGCATGAGATGAAAAAGTGCCATTTCTGATGGATGTTGCTGTAAAAAAAACATATTATGGTGAAAGAAATCATAAAAACATATGCCGTTTTTTTTAAATGAGAACAATAAACAAGAACCTGCCACAGCAAAGCGTTTTAGATTAAATATAGCACAGTAACTGACCTGCACCTGTGGGAGGCTAAGGTATTACACTGGAATACTTAATAGACTGTATGTTGCTAAAGAGGTTAACCTTGCATTTTAAAGCGTATTTAGTCATTTAAAAGCTTAAGCAAGGAAAAGAAGATTTTTAATTGCTCTAAGTTTAGTTCAGCTTAAATTATAGTCCAGATTTGTAATGAATGTCAAAATCTGACTGAAATATGTTCATTGCTGTTATTTGTTTTTCTTATCTTAAGTGAAACCTTGAATTGAACTCCTTTTAGTATTAGGCTAAGCAGATTTGTGTTTTCTTTTAATTTTCTTGTCATGTGTGCAAAAGGCATTGCTGTCCCCAATCTGCTCGGAGAGAAGGAGCCGTCGACAAGTTGCAGCGGGGCCATCAAGTCCAATGACTGAACACAAATTTTCAAGGGAACATGTTTGCACACATCTGCTCCTGTGAGACTGAGGGAAACGGACAAAAAAAATTATAATTCTAACTAGATAATTAAATAAATAATTCTTTGTTCCCATAGAAACAAAGAAAAGTTACCCCTCTCCCAAATCTTCCCTAAGAGGTGTGTTACTGTTTGCTTCTGTTCAGTGAGTGTTAGACCATGTGGACCGCTGATAAAGCGTCTCTCTCTGGAACACTGAGAGGACCCCCTACTGACGCTGCCAGCTCTTCCTGCATTCAGGAGAACAGACGCCAGTTGTTCTGCTCCTCTTTTATCTGCCTATGTTGTATAAGGATACCACCAGCGTGTCAGACCAGACTTATTTAATGTCCACCCTGAGTCATCCACTGTTCTTTTCACTGAGTCAAAGCAGAGCTGGGGAGAATTTCCCCCCTGAGGTGGTCAGACAGGAAATGCAGTCACCTACAGCCTTTATGATAATGTGTCTCCACTCATGGAGGCACATGTTAGAGCTGTTCATATGCCATTCGAAGCAAATGGAAATCCACAGCAGCTGGATATATAATTGGTCTGATATTACTAATACCCAGGTAGCAGGATTGTGTTTAGGTGTTTGTACACACATATGTGTGCGTGAGTGTGGCTCTCCCAACGGGAGGCTGCTGGACTGGGGAGGCAGAAAGAGCAGTAATTATGGCCTCCCATGTTCAGCAGAAACATCAGAGGGAAGTAATTTGTTGCTCTATATTTAATCAGTGGAGATAACGAGACCGACTGCGGCTGTCTGGGCCGATGGGCAGGCGGACGAACAGGAACGCCATTTCCTCCCAAAGCCATTAGTCTTTAATGTAGCCAGCTGCATTGTCATAGTTTCATACTTTTCTGTTCAAATAATCATTATCTCCTTTTCCATCTCCAATTTGTTCAAGTGTACGCTTTCTTTTCCTCACCTTTGTTCTTTTACTGTTTACCTCCCAGCCCCCCCCTTCTCCTGCTCCTGTTTTTTCTTACAATAAAAGAGGTGTTTCCATCCATCAGCAACCTGAAGCATTTCCTTATCTTCTCCTCTCCTCGTTATGCTCAGCTCTGTCTTACTGACTGCCCATCTCTCCATACTTCTCTTAGGGTGCAGGTAGAGTTCTATGTGAACGAAAACACTTTCAAGGAGCGCCTCAAGCTCTTCTTCATCAAAAACCAAAGATCCAGTAAGTCCTCAAGTCTCGGAGTTCATCTTCAGCCGCCTGGAAACTAAATGCAAATTTGTCTGTTTGCTGCTTGTGTTTTCTTCCGAATTCACTCCATCTTTTGGTTAAAAATCTTTCATTTCATTTGAGTGTGCCAGGCTCTGTAACTCTTGCTCTGTATTTCGTCATCTGTTTCCTCAAGTTGTCCTCTCTTTGAAACCAACTTATCTGTCTGTGTAGTTGTTAAGATTAAACATGTTTCATTCAGATTCTTTTTACCTTTTTATTGTTAGATTAGGAGTCCACAATTGGTACCCCTGGTAAAAGTTAAAAGCTTTAAACTAGATTAATCTTTTCGTGCAGCTGCATATTTCTAAAAAAGAAAAGCATAACTTCTTGTTTTTAAGCATATATTCTTTGTATAGTACATTTTACTTCCTCCTTTTACCAATTGGACCATCTCCTGCCATAACAAAGAGTTAAAGTATTTATACCATAGGAGTCCCCATTGGTCAGGAAATGCATTAAGTAAAGTAATGTTGGCAATTCTAAGGGCAAATTCTAAAGACTTGCCGCGGTGACCCCAAATATGAAAGCAGGTGAAAAGGACAAATGCACAGATATTTATCTGCCATCCTGTAGATATTTTAGAGTTCTGCATCTTCTCGTTTGCTCGCAGCTAATCTCAAAAGTTTTCTATAAGATTTAGGTTCAAGGACTGAGATAAACATCCATACATTTTGTTTGGATCCCTAATCTTCTGGAAAACAACATTTTTTCCTGGTAGGAGCCTCTTCCTCAAAGCTTGTGGGAGAAATCACAGATCCTCCACCATATTTAACAGCAGATGTGAAGACCTTTAAAAAAAAAAAAAAATTTACCCTAAAAATTAAAACGAACCCACTTGGAGTTTCAGTTCCAGAAAACCCTCAATCAAAGCTACATCCAACCACAGCTCGTAATTTCAGTTCAAATCTAAACAAATCTCCGCTAGGAGAGAAAGTTAATTTATCCTGACCTGCCTTCCAAACATTTACTTAGATGAATTCAATGACTTTCATGAAATAACAGTAGTTTGATGTGTTGCTAAAGTAAATAACCCCAAATTATTCCTAATTTGCATAATTTCATCTAAACATATTAAAGTGTTAATATGCTGTCTGAAATAAATTTTTAAGGCTTTTCCACCTATTTACCAAGAGTGCCAATATTTGTAGAAGTATTGTAAATAATAACCTACATTTGGTTTGTTTTGTGTTCAGTTTAATTGCCTAGTCCATGTGTTTATTTGTTTTGTAATCATTTTAAATGCTTATTGGTTGTTTCATTTTGATTGCACTGCAGGTCTTCGAGTGCGAATGTTTAATTTTGCTCTAAAAGTGCTGAGCTGCCTCCTCTACATCGTCAGAGTCCTGCTTGACAACCCGCAAGAGGACAGACAGGACTGGTGAGAGAAATGGCGATAACATTGGGATTAATGAGGGGAAAAACTGTGACTTTTAAGGGCCTGATAACAGTCAGCAGAGCAAGGGTCAATAAATGAGATGACAGTGCGCTGAAAGGATTTTTGGTGATGTTTTAACTGGAGAAAAAAAGAAACATGAAGGAATATCCGCTTCAAGTTTTTGGCTGATCCAGTTTTTAGTTTGATTGTTTTTCTTTTTTTCTTGGTTGTTTTACCCCCTGCAGTGGTAACGGAGTTAGCTGCACCAAACAGAACACATCATCCCGTCCCTGGAGTGAGTTTGACTGGTAAGCATACAAACTGCTGCATCTCTAATGAGGAGTGATGGCCTCTGCCTGAAGACAATGACAATGAAAGCACACATCCAGGAGGACCGACATCAATGACCCGCAGCACACCGGACGGAAATGTCGTATAACGCCATCAATGCAGCTTCACTTAACTGTTGCAATCTGCTGTATTGATATTAAGCAGCGCCGGAGTTCATTCATTTATCACAATCTAGCTGTATTGAATACCTGTCAACATAATAGGTACGTAGTGCCTGTGCAGCATAATCAACAGCGATCTAGTGGAGATAAAGTATGTAATATACTAGAACAGAGACAGAGAAGTACCAGAAAGCAGGCAGGGACCTGAGGGTGTGTCATGTCTCCTGTTCAAGGGACCTATTGATCTAATCGACGACTAATGACACAGCCTAAGCTCTGAATTTACATGAATAAGGAGCTGCCTCCTTTTGCAGGCAGCAGACTCATGGCATCGCATCCATGGAAAACAGCAACAATAATCTCCAGGGTGCCTTCGAGGAAAAAAAAAGAAACCCCCTTTCTGTCATAATAAGAATACAAATTTGACTGTGCAAAAATTACTTTGTTCCCACAATATGAGCCCTCTGTGTTTCCACTGTAAACACCATAATTAACGCAGCTACTGGGTTGTGTTCGTGGGCACAGTTAAGTGTGGTAGAGTTAGGAAAAAGAGAGGTGCTTGTATTTTTCTTTTGAATCTTTTCTATCAAAAAGTTGTCCTTTGTTTGATGTATCTTCAGCATTTAATCATCTTTTTACCTCTTTCCTCTCTGCAGGAAACTCATCATCTGGGTTGACAGACCTCTACCGCTCTGGGCACTGCAGGTCAGATATAGATTAGCACATTGTAGTGTTGAACAATTTTCCAGCTACTCTCTCTTCTCCTACACATACTTCCATATCATAAACACGTTAGTCAGCCACAATATTAAAACCGTTACCTTTCGGTGGGTTCATTGCACAATTCGCAGGTCTGGTTTCCAAATTGCCGTAATTGAATTTATAAATCTGCCAAATCCAATGAAAAAGTTAAAGAAACTCATCAAGTTTCATAATATCTCAATAGCGACATCATTGAGTTTCCATGTGATTAAACTGAGCCATGTAATTGGAAACGTCTTTTCTTTTTTTTTTTTTCTTTTTTTTTATTCTTTTTATTAGGTTTTAACGTCAAAATACAAAATGTGCAAAAATATATGAACAAGATAAGTAGACTTTTTTTCTATAACAGAACCGAACATAAGTCGTACAGTACACATGGATAAGCCTTCCCAAATAAAATCCAGAGGAATAAGATTAATAGTGAGAGAAAAAATTTAAAAAAAGGGGGGGGAAGGATTTAAGAAAAAAGTGCATCAATGGGTATTAATGACAGAATAAATAATTTGATAAATAATATGATAATGTAAATAGAAAGGTCAGGCAAAAGCAAAACTTAGTTGGGCACCATACGGGACGGCAATGTCTGAATAAAATCAAAAAACGGTTGCCAAATCTTTAAAAATTTAGTTGTGGAACCTCATAGGGTAAATTTAATCTTATCGAGTTTACTAAAGTGTAAAGCATCTTTAATCCAGATTTCAAATGAGGGAGGTAAAGCTGATTTCCAGCACAGCAATATTCTACGCCTCGCCAACAGAGTGAGAAATGAAACCAGATCAGCCTTAAGTCTTGACAAAGAAACCGTCTCAGAAAGTACACCAAACAATGCAGTTAAGGGATCAGGCTGGATGGACATATGAGCTACTTCAGACAAGGCTGCAAAATGTTTGTCCAATATTGCTTAGTGATGGGCATGACCAAAACATATGGATCAGTGAGGCAGGTGTTTGATGGCAACGATCGCACTCCGGGCTAACGTTTGGGTATATTTTAGAAAGCCTGGCCTTAGTCCAGTGAGTGCGATGCAGGACCCTACACTGAATTAGTCCATGTCTGGCACACAGTGACGAACCATGTACACGGTAAAGAATTCTATCCCACAAGTCATCTGGAAACAGAAAGCCCAAGTCCTCTTCCCATGCCGCTTTGATTGGAAACGTCTCTTCTACTTCCAAAAATTCAAAAAGGGTCAAAATGTAATAAAAAAATTATATTTGTAGTAATGAAGAAATGATAAGAAATTACTTGGAAATTCATTAAGGTTTTTATACATCTCATGATTACTTTTGCTGTGGCTGTTTATCCACTTCATTTGAGTCGTACCAAACAAACAAATTGTTTTTTTCCCTTCAGTTTAATCTTTCTGACTATATCGTTGAAAATCACCAGTGAGACTTAAATCGCTCTTTCATTGCATCCACCATTTTACCTTAAATGGTCTTCAGTACCTTAATTTACCACGATTAACAAGGAAAACTCAATTAAAATTCTGGCCTAATTAGCTGAGAATTTTTTGGGTCGAAACTGCGTCTCTAAAGCCGCTTATTTTACCCATTCAGTGCGCTGTATTATTTTTCTCTGAGAAAACTCTTGAGACTCATTGTGACGGCAAGACATGCTGATCGTGTTTGTTTAGATGGAGGATCGTGTCGGGGTACCTAAAGCTAAACATAAGCAATGTCATTTGCTTCACCAATCAGGTGTTTTTCAGGATTGGGCTGGCTCATTTAAATCTGCGTGCACGTATTATTTATTTATTTATTTTTTTGCATTTATGTGCAGAATAATTTACGGTATGTCACGTCATCTTAGGGATTTGACACTGTAGTTAAAATGTGTTTACACTTGCAGTGTGGCCGCACACACATACATGTAAATATAAATAAATGATCAGACCCAAAAATGTCTGTTGGTTCATTTAAACCTATTCCCTCTGAAGCAAAACCATCAGCCCTCCCACTGATTCCTCCTACGCTCTTCATCTCTGCGCCTCCTAATTTCTCCCTGATCCTCTTTCTCTCTCTCTCTCTGACTATCTTGTCTTCTCTCTTTCTCTATCCGTCTGCTCTGCCACTGAGTCTGCACAATCGTCTCTTACTTGCTGCCTCTCCCTCTCTTTTTGCAGGTGCTTGTGGCTTTCATCAGCTTTTCAGAAACTATGTTGCTCGTGTATCTCAGCTACAAGGTGAGCCACTCGTGGCCCTCAATGGCCACTCTGAAGCCTTTTGTGATGTTTGTGGCTGTGATGTTCAGGCAGGGAAAGCTGCAGATTTGGATGGACTAGATTAGGATTTTTTTTTTTGGCACTTTGCAATTCCCTTTTTGTCCCCTCATGCTTCCCTCTGCAGCATGAGTTGCCTTAAAGCTTATTGACACTGTTGTGTTATATACCAGTGCAGCTTTAAGGGAAGCCCCCCACCCACTATGTGGAGGCTGTTGGGAGGGGTCCATCCATGGGTTGCTCTGCTTTTGATGTACTTGGCACTGTAAGCCTATGAAGGGCTAACTCCCCAGATTCCTCTGGAGGATGGAGGCCTTAGCATTTAAAGCTGACTGATTCCTGTGGACTCAGCCAGTGACTGTCCACCTACACTAGTCAGATTCAGGTCAGCATGCAGGCAGGCAGCAGACACATAAAAACAGCAACGGTTGACATCTTAATTGAGCAGCGAGGTTTAGAGCAAACTGAGCAAGCTTGCTTTGACTCTTCAACCTACACTAGGGAGTTGTATAACCTTTATACTTCCTGATGTATTCTATAGCGCTGAAGCTTCCCCTCTAAGCAGTTATCCTTTTTCCTGACCTCTGTGTGTGGCGTCTGTTTCCAGGGCAACGTTTGGGAACAAGTCCTACGTGTCCCATTCATTTTGGAGATGATCAGCACCGTTCCCTTCATGATCACTGTGAGTGGAATATAGAAGCTTAAGAAGCACTAATAACACAGGAAACTGTAAGGAGAGCCATTTGTTTTGACCCTAAGCTGCTGAGGCGTTACATTCAGGGATGCCATCATTAACTCGTCATCATGTAATCTCTTGTCGCGGTAAGATCTCAAGAATTTACAATTTTTTTTTTCTTCAACAGGTGATTTTGCCCTCCTTGAGAAATCTTTTCATCCCAGTATTTCTCAATTGCTGGCTGGCCAAACATGCGTTGGAGAACATGATAGTAAGTTAATCATCGAAGTGGTGCTTGTCTATTTGAACTGTCTTCTTCCAGTGACTATAAAACATAAGACCTCAGGAATCTGTAAAACAAGAATTTGTTGCTGAAATATGCATTTATAGCTTCTTTTTTTCCCAACCCCAGATATGGTCAAAATTTGACATACAGTTGTAAATTTATATCCTTACTTTCTTATCTCATTCTCACTTTTCTTGTTGGCATTCATTTCCTGTTGGCTTCTTCTCCCTCTCTCTCTCTCTAAAAACCCAAATTGATTTTCTTTCTTGCTGCCTATTCTGATGTTTGGATTTTTAATTTTAAAATAATTCAATATTAATTTCCACCCACTCTATCACCTTCTGCTATCTGGGTCTTTATTTTTGCAATATTTATTCCTGCAGAATGACCTCCACAGGGCGATCCAGCGGACACACTCAGCCATGTTCAACCAAGTTGTCATACTTATCAGCACACTGGTCTGTCTCATGTTTACATGGTAAGTACTGCAACTAAACAAGGAGGGAGTGGCAGCAGGTAAAGAAAAAGCATGATCTTAAATGGGGTTGGAAGAAGAAGTCTCGTGTTGAAGATGAGAAAAGGATGGGATGAAGCAGAAATAGGGTGAGAAAGACAACTTGTAGAGGGATTGGAAATTGCAGTTACTAAAGCTGAGAGAGGAAGGCAGAAAGAAGGGAGGTAATTGGTTACTGTCAGAGAGAGATGGTGCTCTTAAATGACAGCAAGTGATTGCTTCAGCAAAGTGCAGGAAGAGTCAGCTTACATCACACAGAGGGCAAAATGCAAGAGCAAATCAAGGAGATCCGTTACGCACAGCTTGAGTTAAGCTGTGGCCACTTCAAGTTTGACATTTTCCCGCCGACTCATATCGGCTGAAGATTATGATAACAGTGGCAGAATATCTTTATGTAGAAATCCCCAACAAAGGCGTTCAGGCATCCAGCCACCCCCGTCTTTGCACATAAAAAGTCACAGATATTTGCACAGGTGTGAAAAACATTTCCACATGAATAATGGCTCCCATGAGCGCCTCTTCCTCTCACAGCCTGTGAAGTGCCTTTGATGCTCACTTTGCTTTTCTTTCCCTCTCTTTTTTTTTCTATACCTCGAACCTCCATCAGCATCTGCGGCATCCAGCACCTGGAGCGTGCTGGAAACAACTTGACCCTGTTTGACTCCCTCTACTTCTGCGTGGTCACTTTCTCCACTGTGGGGTTTGGAGATGTCACCCCACAGATATGGCCTTCACAGCTTCTGGTGGTCATTATGATCTTTGTGGCACTTATTGTGCTTCCCATACAGGTAACAAAACCGTGATCAGATTTACAAGGCTTTGCAAATGAATTTGTTTTTTTGTGTTTTTGTCACGTTAAAAGCATTACTTATTTTATTGGGAGTTTATATCAGAGAAGCATCTGACATGTTCATATTAACTCTGGAGGAGCTGCAGAGATCCACAGCTCAATTAGGAGAATCTTTTAGAGAATGTTTTATGAAGAAGTGTCAAGTAAAATCATTTATGAAGGACAGCTATCAGAAATTCAGTTGAAAATTGAAACGAAAAAAACAATGAAAATATTTCTGGGAAGTTGCTCTGTTCATATAAAAAAGCATTTAACTTTTTGGCCGACATGTAAAAGCCTTTTTTTTTTTTTTTAAGAGAAACATATTATTATGAAAACACCATCTCAACTATGAAATATGGTGATGGAGGTATCATGTTGGGACTTTAGATTGACCTAAATAGATGATGGTACAGATATAACGTCTGCCAAAGTATGCAAAATACTGAAGAAAGGGGCACTCAGGACCTGTGTCCGAATGGTCTAGTCAAAGTTCATATACACTCACCGGCCACTTTATTAGGTACACCTGTCCAACTGCTCGTTAACACTTAATTTCTAAGCAGCCAATCACATAGCGACAACTTAGTGCATTTAGGCATGTAGACATGGTCAAGACAATCTCCTGCAGTTCAAACCGAGCATCAGTATAGGGAAGAAAGGTGATTTGAGTGACTTTGAACGTGGCATGATTGTTGGTGCCAGAAGGGCTGGTCTGAGTATTTCAGAGACTGCTGATCTACTGGGATTTTCACGCACAACCATCTCTAGGGTTTACAGAGAATGGTCCGAAAAAGAAAAAACATCCAGTGAGCGGCAGTTCTGTGGGCGGAAATGTCTTGTTGATGCCAGAGGTCAGAGGAGAGTGGCCAGACTGGTTCGAGCTGATAGAAGGGCAACAGTGACTCAAATAACCACCCGTTACAACCAAGGTGGGCAGAAGAGCATATCTGAACGCACAGTACGTCGAACTTTGAGGCAGATGGGCTACAGCAGCAGAAGACCACACCGGGTGCCACTCCTTTCAGCTAAGAACAGGAAACTGATGCTACAATTTGCACAAGCTCATCGAAATTGGACAATAGAAGATTGGAAAAACGTTGCCTGGTCTGATGAGTCTCAATTTCTGCTGCGACATTCTGATGGTAGGGTCAGAATTTGGCGTCTACAACATGAAAGCATGGATCCATCCTGCCTTGTATCAACGGTTCAGGGTGGTGGTGGTGGTGTCATGGTGTGGGGAATATTTTCTTGGCACTCTTTGGGCCCCTTGGTACCAATTGAGCATCGTTGCAATGCCACAGCCTACCTGAGTATTGTTGCTGACCATGTCCATCCCTTTATGACCACAATGTACCCAACTTCTGATGGCTACTTTCAGCAGGATAATGCGCCATGTCATAAAGCTGGAATCATCTCAGACTGGTTTCTTGAACATGACAATGAGTTCACTGTACTCAAATGGCCTCCACAGTCACCAGATCTCAATCCAATAGAGCATCTTTGGGATGTGGTGGAACGGGAGATTCGCATCATGGATGTGCAGCTGACAAATCTGCGGCAACTGTGTGATAGCATCATGTCCATATGGACCAAACTCCCTGAGGAATGCTTCCAGCACCTTGTTGAATCTATGCCACGAAGAATTGAGGCAGTTCTGAAGGCAAAAGGGGGTCCAACCCGTTACTAGCATGGGGTACCTAATAAAGCGGCCGGTGAGTGTACACCTCCAGTTAAAAACCATGTCAGTAATCTTTTAAGTTTGATTTTAATTTTGATGCTATTTAAAACTTTACTGCCGTCCATACCAGAGCTCTAAATGTATTCAGTTTCTTATATGGGATGTCTGTGCAGTTCACTCTATAATTATCCTGTCTAACATTTTAATTTTAAACAAATCTAGACTAAGTCAGTATTTCTCATGTTCTCTATCCAAACACAGCGAGCAAAAGAAGAAAATTTGCCTTTTTTTTCTTTTTTAGAGGAATTTTTTGTTATTTTGCATTATTTTTAGCAACCACTTAATTTTACTTTTGCACTTACTTACAATGCACAACATGTAAATTTTTACGTTGACTTAAATAAAGGGGTTCAATCTGTACTTACTTTGACCTAAACCTTTGTTTACACAGGTATTTATACTTTTACTTAGTAAAGAAAACAAGCACTACACCATCCAAGCTGACTTCTAGGAGTTATTCTGTATTTTCTTTTTCTTCTTCTTCCTTTCTCTCTCCTTTAATTTCTATTTTTTCCATCTCTGTGTCCATTGCATATGATTTTCTCAAATACCTCGCCCCTAAAAAAGTTTCAGAACAGTTATCAGGGGGACGGTTATGGCAACAGCCATGATAGTCCACTTGTGACATCAAATCTGTTTGGCTATTATCCAGCACCAGGGCATCAAATCTCATTGCTTTATAAGGAAACAGATCATGTATGAAACATAAGAAATAAAAAAGCACAATGAGAATACTTTTCACACCTCTGCTGAACACAAATACGGTATATACCTAATTTTCCTTTTTGGTTATCGTATAGAGTTTAAAAACAAAAAACAAATATTTTGCTTGTGATTTTATTACGTTTATCCAAGCTCAGGAGGTTTGAATAGTCCTTTAAGGTATTTCATTAAATGAGAACAGATAAGAGAATACAGGTATTATTCAAGTCATGATGAAAACAAGCTTTTATTTGATGAGCTGAAGAATCCCTGAGGCGAAAATCCGTTTTATTCCCATGTGTTATATTGAACCATAAGTTTCAAACAAGATTCCTATTTTTTTCTTTGCAAAACTAAGATAATTTATATTTATGATCATAAAAACAAGAATTATAATTTAATTGCCACTCACTTTATCACTCTTGAAAGATAACATGTTTTGTTTTATCATGCAGAAGAAAATTAAAGTTTCTCCCTTTTTCTCAAATAATGTATCTTCCCCTTTATACAATAATTAGATGACTCATGGCGTCCTACGAAGATTTACGACACTATTTTTATTCAGAGAGCAACAAGAGAGTCTTCCACACTCATTCAATTTCCTAAATCTCTTTCCCGTCTCTGAGCCTCATAAAAGGAGAGATTTATGATAGAGACTTAGAAAAGCTGTTTACACACATGCAGGGGCCGATAAAACACCTCCACAAGAGCATCGGTTTCACTGTCTCCCCGGTGGTCGTTCCTCAGGTTGGTGTAAAACAGGAATTGGTTGCCATACCTGTGTTCCTCCCAGAACATGCGAGGATGCTAATGGGATTCATTTCCTCTTTGCAGCTGGTTTCATGTGTGTGATCCTGCACTTAGAGCATCTATCTCTGCATGGAGATACTCCATAGACACACAGCTAACAAGCGAATGATGAGAAATGGCAGTCATACACTCAGCTGCTTTCTTTCTCTCCTTATTTGTATATTTTCATTACCTAAAACTCATTTTAACACCTACTGGACTCAGTTTTCATCCAACTCAAAATGCATTACTCCTCAGCAGAAATTTGCACTCTTAACATTCCCATAAGGATTCTTAAATTCATGTTTTAATATGGGTTATTTAAATCACACAGTGTTTGCAAATAAAGTCAGTTTAATTTAAAAAATACAGCACTGTTATTAAAATCTGTATTTACTCTAAATAAATTTAAAGAGGCATTATCATTGCATGTATGAGCGATGCAAACAGCATTTTTTAAACAGAGCATGCATGTGGAGAAATGGGCTCCTGCATGCTCTCACAGTCGTTAAATAGGTGTTCCCTCTCGGCAGCGGGTTCAGGGTTGTGCATGTACATTTTTTTTTAAGTGGAGAGGAAGGGTCTTTCCAGAAATCCTCCTCTCTGCCTTTAAGTTGTCATATTTTAGGAATTAAAATATACGGATCTCGGACATTCTGTATATTTTTGCTAATAAAATAAATGCAATTAAACAGAAACAAACCTTGTAACTTCATAATCAAGATAAAACTTGCAAACTAAAATCCAAAATACCATGACAGTATCAAGACTACAGTTGCACAATTGACCTGCCATCTTCTTTGCTGTATTAATCCCCTTAATCCCAACATTTAGTTTTTTGGACACAATATTTGGTTAGATATAACATTTCACCTGCCATGCAATCGCTCTCTACAAATGGATAAAATATTTGTCTGGATGACAGAACTCCATACAATCTTGGAAATGTTTGATCTTTTTTATTAGATGCTCCATATATAATATACCTTTGGTTTTAAAGTCATTATGCATGTTATAGAATGCATAATTCTATAACGATCTGTTTTAGAACACATTAGAACAGCGGGACTGTGTTGAAAAAATAGAAATAGTATATTGAGACTGAATCCCTTGCTAACATGATCAAACACTCCCTCTGTATTCCAGCTGTGGCCGGATGATTGCATATATCCTCACAAAGCCCTCATTAAAAACTTTACCTTAAGAACAGTTTGCTGAAGTTTCATGAATACATTAATAAGAAATGTTCCTTTAACCTTGATATATTGTGCTCTTCAATCCCTCTGCTCATCTTTCATCCATAAATACCCTGTGACATTTAGAAACTGGCCCCTGCTAGCCCCCAACCTGTCTGTTCATGGTGAGGGGGGGTATATATGTGACTGAATGTTTACCTCTGTATGACCCTGATCATTGTCTTGGCTACAAACTGCCATGGGTCACAGCTGATTTATATATATTCTTATAATTCTGCCTTCTGGGTTTTCTTAACAAAATCCAATCAATAAGTAGAGCCTGTTGCACTGTGGAGAGTTTTGGAATATGCTTCAGAATACAGATAAGTAGAAAACTCCTATTTTCTTCATTACAGCTCAGTTTCCTGGTGTTTTCTGTTTAAAGCCTGACTTTTACATCAATAATGGCAAAATGGCATTGCATAAATTAAACACATCAACCTGAACAATGTACAATGGTTTCTAAAGAAGATGCAGTGCTGGGCTTTGTGGAAAAATAAGTCCATGATAAATGATTTTATTTTTTTACTTTTTAGCATGTTATATGTCATTCATCTGTAAAATTAAATAAAGAAATGTCATACATAAGTGCGCATAACTTTAGATTAATACTTTGTCAAAGTGCCTTTTGGTTCAACTGGAATCTTGTTGGAGTTTATCCCACAGCTTAGAATTAAACTTTGCCCCATTTATCTTAGGTAATATTTTTAGTAATCTTTTTTAGTAATTTAAGTATAAAGACATTTTAGGGGAAAAATACAGGCTGTTAAAATACAATAGACATGGATGCTTCTCCTTTAATTTTAACTTTTACTTGACTTTGTCTATTTATTCTCAATAAAATGCAAGATTAGTTAAGACACTTTGATCATTTCACATCCTATCAGATAATAGCCCAGGGTAACACACTGCTTTACTGATAACTTGTGTGAGGAAAACCCTTTTTAAGGGATGTACCGAATAGATAAAAATCAAATGTGTTCACAGTTCTGTCAGCGTGTTATCTGGCACAATGCCTCAGCACTGATGTATTTAACCTTTTATTTGCTTGGGTTGAAATAAAGAGTTACAATTTTGTGCCCTCTGAGAGTCGTCTCTTTAAGATAATATACATATTTTATTTATTACTTGGAAAAAGCTCCCTTCTCTCATTAAGGCATTGTTGTCATGCATGCATGCTTAGACTCACTGGCATAGTGAAAAACAAAAGCAGTCTCCATTTGCTTCTGTCTGGTGAGTTGGCACTAAATCTGACTGGAAAGAAAATAAAAAAAATGTATCCAAGAAAAAGAGTTACATTTGACCATGGTCCTGCAACCACCAGGTTTCTGTTGATTTTTGTTCTTTTTACATTAGTTTTTGTTGTTTTTCTTTAAAACATACCTTTTGGAGTTGCATCCCGTAGTTCAACACTTGTTTCATCAGACCATGACTCATTAGTCCAGGATGTTTACTGTGATAGGTAAGGATATGTTTTCCACCCTTACACTTTGCCCAGTTATATATACAGTATACAAACACACACAGAGCACTTGGCACAAATGCCTGCAACCCTTTCACTTTTTCTTATGGCAGTCTTCCTGACCACCTTCCACCTTTTCAGCCATTTTTTGATGCAATCCTTTTCAGCCTTTTTTAACCTCCCAGCAAATTCTGAGAAGCTACTGTCTTTAACTAAAGGATTCAAATTAAAAAGGCTGTTTTTGAAAACCTGAACCTTATTCCAGGTTTAACAGATTCAGATATCAGTTGAAGGCAGAAACTAAATTATAAGAATATTCAGGAGCACTTTTGTTTAATCATCTTTGAAATGTTACAACCAGAAATCACAAATCCTTCCTTTAACTTTTTTTTTTAAAATAAATTCTTCACCTAATATATCTTTTTATTTAAGTTTAGCTAAATGTGATATATTTGTCCCTAAATATGAAACAGAATAGATATATAAGTAGATGTGATATCCACCACCTTCATTTTTTGTCATTTGTTGCAGCTGTAGCTGCTCCAGAGCTCAGTTCCTATATCACAGCAGTCAACTATTCAGCACCAATTCCAAAACAATTATATTAAAAAGGATCCGTGTTTGACGTCAGGTTAGAAACTCTAGCTATGCCTTTAGCATTTTCTTTTAGATATCTTGCTTTCTACCATCCGTCACCCTTCCTGTTTTACAAGATAACATCTGTAAGGTCTGTCTGATCCTCTTGATATTTCCATTACGTGTCTCTCCCTGTTAATGTCCACTATCACGTTCCACTTACTCACAGTCCTGAAATCTCCACTCATCTTAATTCGCCCCCGAACACTTTCCCCCGATCAAATGGAAACATTACGCACCAGGCAACATTTTTCTTTTCATATCCCACCTGGGTCTTTGCTGTATTCCAGCTAACCTAATCCACTTTCCATCTGCTGAATGTGATAAATGTCTCCCTGAATGCAGTTTGAGCAGCTGGCCTTTCTGTGGATGGAGCGGCAGAAATCTGGGGGCAACTACAGCCGCTACAGGGCACAGACGGAGAAACACGTGGTGCTGTGTGTCAGTTGCCTAAAGATCGACCTCCTCATGGACTTCCTCAACGAGTTCTTCGCTCATCCTCGGTTGCAGGTCTGGATTTAAGTGGGACGGGACGGTCCTTTGTATGTTTATTCCCTAGGATAATCCTTTCCAGGAGGGTAAAACAAAATTAATCCTGTTAAAGCAAGGGGTCAACCTCATACTTATTCACGCTGGATCAGCTGAGTGGCTGTTTGCTGGAAGGTGTGAATATTTACTTGTGTTTCCAGGGATCATCTTACTTTTCATAATTTAAAGCTGAGTCTAGCTGTAGCCAGAATCTGCCCTTTCCTCCTTTAATTTGGTCTGTGAAATTCACTGTCAGATAATGAAATAAATAATTTATTTGACTTTCATTGCTCTCTTAGTGCTGAACAGAAATACTTAACCATAAACTCTGAACCAAAGCTGTCTGTTCTGTCGGTTCGTAGGACTACTATGTGGTAATCCTTTGCCCCGCTGAGATGGACGTCCAGGTTAGGAGGGTCCTACATGTTCCACTTTGGGCTCTGAGAGTCATCTACCTGCAGGGGTCTGCCCTCAAAGACCAAGACCTTATGAGAGCCAAGTGAGTGACTCTAACTTTCTTTTTTTTTAAGTGTAATAACAGAGTTATTACATTAAATCAACAACAGAGCTCTACAAAAAAGCCCCACCATGGCCAGTAATTAATATGCAGCTTAGAATTAAGTGCTTAAGCATTTTGAGGCACCTGTGTTTGCAAGCCCCTGAAATATAAAACAATGTCTAGCAAAGTATTTGTACCGGGGGAACCTTTTTAAAGTATTTTAGATGATGTAAACCATCAATCATAACTGTGGCTGTATCTTTAGGGTTGCTGTCCTGCTGGAAGGATAGTATTATACACCCTGCTAGTTTTATGCAGCCTTCAGCAGATTTCACTGTTTCGCCTCCATCAGCCTAGAAGCTCTGACTGATCTTTATACCCCTACTGAGAGAAAAGTAACCCCACAGCGAGATGCTGCCACCACCTTGATTTTATTTGTTGTCGTTTTTTCCATAACACAAAGCTTTTTACATTTAAGCTCAGTTTCAGTCTCATCTGACCAGATCTTCCTCAATATGGCTAATGCTTTGTTGAGTTGCTGAATTTTGAAAAATAAAAATAGTTTTTGGTAGTATCAGATCCCCTGATTATTTTGGCTGATCATAGTGAAGATGACAGATAAATATATCCCTCATCTTTTAGATTTTTATATTTGGCACTCACGCCTTTTACTTTCCCTCCTCTCCCCATATTGTGCCTTATGTTAAATTTTTACTTAAAGTCTCAATAACACACGTTGGATTTGATGGTTTAGGGCATGTAAAAACTGAATTACAAATAAAACCATGTAAACTTAATTTTAGAGAAAAAGGAAGGAAAAAGCTTCCCTGTCTATTACCCTCACCTCCCACCATCTCGTCTTAAAATGGCGTGTGCGATAACGTTATACATTTGTTGTTCTGCCGTCCCACTTTTTTCCTCTTTTGTCCTCTCTGACAATAACATGACAACACCCTTCTTCCTGTGTCTCACGGCCTCCCCCGATTCTCTCTTCCTCTGTCTGTCTCTCCCACTCCGCCTGCCTCTCTCGCTCCTGTGGCTGCTGGCTCTACTAACTACCTGCAGGATGGACGATGCTGAGGCCTGCTTTATCCTCAGTAACCGGTTTGAAGTGGACCGTATTGCTGCTGTACGTGCTTCATCATTTCCCTTTTTGATCCCGAATCGTATCAGCATTAATCATGGCTAAATTTATGGATTTCCTGTCCATCCTTATACTTTCATTTCACAGACGTTGTTAAAGGACATTTCTTACCGTAACGTAGATCTGATTAGGAATTCAGAGAGATAGCTTTGGATTTCATGAACATGTTATTCAGGGTTTAAATGTACTTCATTCAACCCTGAATATAAGTAGGAGGTGCTTATTGAAACATCAAATGTAACCAGGGGGGCTAATAAAATTTTTTTTTTTTTATTTGAATGCTAGATTTAAAAGGTTTATCCTGCTCTAATTTGAACAGATATTAAATCGGAAACATTAAAAAGGTCTTTTTTTTAGCACAAAAAAGAAGTTTGACTTTAGTTTTCAATGGATAACATTGTAATCAGCAGTTCAAATAATAAAAAAATGTCCTGATCTAGTTGCAAACATGTTGCATTAATTTAAGAATAAATATGGGATATATATCAAGGTAATGTTGTATTAGGGCTCTTAGTTATCTATTTAAACTGCTTTGGGTTCAGAAGCTTCAGTTAATTGTTGATCTTTAATCCACACATGGCCCAAATTAGACATGCTGAAATGGTTATATACCTACTTACCAGCATTAATGTGTAACTCAATATTGACTTTGTCTGCACACCTTTTGTAGCCATCTACAAAGATATACAGATTTAAACAAAAAAATAATGGGTCGGTTTCTTGATGACACATCTGGCTTTGGTGCATTGTGCACAAATATTTTGAGTGTTATGTCTTTATGAAAAAAAAGTAAACATCATTTAAAACAGCACATTTTACCAAATAGATGTTTGAAGCAACTTAGATAAATTTTGCACCCTCCAAATTGCATTAAACCTGATCAAGGAAGATCACATTGCTTCACACCATCAAGCAATTTAAGAGGAAAGCTATAACAGTGCTTCAGCCTGATGTCACTAATGATCTCTTTGCACCTTACTTCCTCTCCTTCCTCCCACTCTCTCCCCATGATGGCTAACTTAATCCACTCGGTTTTCAATGTTGGCAGGATCATCAAACCATCCTCCGAGCCTGGGCTGTCAAAGACTTCGCTCCAAACTGCCCTCTGTACGTCCAGATTCTCAAGCCAGAGAACAAGTTCCACGTCAAGTTTGCAGGTGGGCAGAGAGTGTGAAATGAAAGAGGCTGGCATTGTGGGGAAGCAGGCTATTGTTCAACATGTTCCTTTTACATAATATATTTCTGGTTTTGAAGCTGAATTTCTTAAGTTTGTGTTTGCTGTCGTTTACTTTAACAATGGAGACAAATCGGCCTCAGATGTACCTGAGCTCATCTAAGTGACGGCTCAGACTAAAAAATGTTTTTTCAATGAGAGTGCTGGTACAGCCTTATAGCAATCTCTCTTCCCAGCTTGAAGGAAGTGTGGGACGGATTGGCACAGCTTGCCTAAATGCCTTTTTTGCGAGTTTCAAACATTAGTCTTTGGACTCTCACCATCCTACTCTGCAAAACAGCAGACACCAGTCAGTCGTCTGTGAGTGAACGACCGGGACCCGCACTCCCTCACATCCTTTCCCTCTATTGCACGTCTCTCACCTTGCAGCCTTGGATGATCTGAAACCCGGTTCTAGCTTGTCACTCACATACCACTTGTCTCCATCAGTTGTTAATGTTTTACTCTTCTACCTTAGCAAAGAAAATCCCTGCTTTTGATGGGCTCTGCAGTGGTGCTAACCTGGCAGACAAGCCCTCTCCACAGGGTGATCCTCCTGCAGCGCTGTTAAAGCACTTCACAGTCAGGCTTGAGCTTTTGTTATTATCGAGGCAGGAATTGTTTTGCACAAAGAGAATTTCATGTCTTTCCATTTTGGCACCTTTTCCACAATATATGATAAACACTCAGCTATGCAGGAGAAATCTTCTGCTCTGAAAACTCTGTAAGACCTGATTGAAAAGCTTTGATGTTTTATCTCCCATGAACATACTAATATGTTCCTATTATATCCATTAACAAAATGAATGATGTGATTACTGTGCTCTGCCTAATAGCCTGTAGATGTTCCCTCTTTGAAGAGGCAGATGCTCAGTGCTGAAATCAAAAGGTAGCAAGTTAGTCACTTCTTCATTTCCTTAGCATTATTATGCTATAATGAGGGAAAATGAACAATAAACTGAGTTTATTACTCTCTCCAAATCCTGACATCACAATAGCTGAACTCACAGAGCGTACAGCCACACAGGCATTAGTGTGACTACAGATGCCAAATTTTGACACCACTTGGAAAACACTCCTGAAGTGATGGTGTGGGAGGCATTAATGAGCAAGAGATACACAATTTAATCAGATCCACAAACTCATCCTAATGGGAGTTGAACGTCTGTTAGAGAAGTTCCTTAAGTTTGCTGCTGTAGCAGTTTGAGTAACAATAGATATCTGGTTCCAACATGTATGTATTGATTATTTGCCTAATCTATATTAAAGAAAAGCATTCCCGTATCCCACAGGCATCTTCTGCTTAGGTAGTTCAACATTGTGAAAATCAGCCCGATCCTTCAATGCAGTCACTAACCTACTGGTTTAATTACCTAAGCTGGTGGACCTGTGGGCAGGTCTTAGTTGCACTTTTGCTGTGTATGCAAAGAGCCGCTGTTGCAGTTTGAATGACTTAGGCCCCGTCCACACGAAGACGAACCCTGGCCTAAACGCACAAATTTTTCACCAAACCAGCCTCTCATCCACACGAAGCCGGCGTTTCGGGGGTCTGTAAACGATCTTTTTTTTATTCAGCCTTCAGAGTGGGAAGATTTCGAAACGCCGTTTTCGAGTTTCCATCTTTACGCTCTAACCGCATATTTTTTTTTACACGCATGCGTCATAGCGTCGCCTCTAAACACGCATGCGCGACACATCACAACAGCAATGGCGCCGTTGCTGCTAATGCTACTCACCCTGCTGTCGGGCTTACAACAGAATCTTCTTCTTCTGGAATATCTCCAGGAAGAACAGAGCAATATCGACGACATAGTTCAGCACCTGAATTTGACTCAACCACGAAAATGGACCCGCAGGGCAACCATGTATAAATATTAGTGCGCATGCCCAACATTTCGTCGCTTATTTTTGCTTTGGCACCACAGCGCCACTTACAGGCCTGGCATACATTTTGCAGCGTTTTCATGCATTCGTGTGGACGCTCATATTTATTTTACGTCTCCGTCTTTACGGCTAACGTTTTGGGAAATATCAACGTTTCGTGTTCGTTTTGACTTCGTGTGGACGGGGCCTTAGTGCTGCACATTTGATTCTGTGCTGGAGCAGAAAACACAAAGGAAAGGGCACAGTTCCTTGGAGCAAGAATTGAAAGCAAAGATGTCTGTTAAGCCAGGCGTACACTGTGTGATATTTTCAATCATTGCACTCAGCTACAGCTCAAACTGTACAATGAAATCGCAGGGTTTAAAAGTTCACAGTTCACAATGTATGTTCTCACACTGTGTGGCCTGACGCTCTGATGCGACCTCACGATTGGCTGAATGAATTTCAAAATGTTTGATTTTCTCCCGACCTTACGATTCCTGATCGGGAGGTGGTCGGGAGAGGCTAATCGCCCCTCATTACCCCCTGTATACAACACAAGGCTGAAACTGGGGCCGAATAAAACATTCTTGCATGACTGGAGAATCGACCCGAACAGGGCAAAAAATCATACAGTGTATGCCCGGCTTTGGTGTGTGTGTTTGTGTGTGTGTTGGGGGGGTTGATTAAGCTCTCTGCTGGTCAATGATCAGGAATCTGCAGAATGGAAACCTGTGAGGAAAGGAAAACAGGATCATAGTAGTCAACAACAAATGAAGACTGAATTCAAAGACAGGTCTATATTCTAGAATTTCAGATATTCATTTCGAATTTTTGCATTTTTATAACGACAAGAACTGCTCCACAGTAACCACTTCATTTATTTACTTTTTTGTCTTACGGTCGTCAGAGATAGATGCCCATTGCTTTACAACAAGCTTTAACTTTGAACTAAATTGACAGGCTGTATAGCAGGAGCCTGCGGGGCGTTAGGTGTGTGAGATGAATTATGATGTGCTGATCTGAGTCAAAGGTAAAAAAAAATTGCTACTCAATCAGAAGAATCGCTCTCCCTTGTTTTTTTTAATCTGCATGTTTATCACCTGCCCACCTCCAGCCAGACACCTCCAGCCAGACGCGCGTCTCATTAATTTTAACATGAGCTGCATTTTTTTATCTTATTCGGCCATCTGCTTCTTAGAGTAGCACTGTAGAGTGTGATTCTCCATCTAAGGCTTTGATGCTTTGTCACCAATTATATCCTAATGCGGAGCACATACTGTGCTTTTACTGCCCGGATCAACTGTCTTGCTTAACAAGCAGCCCTGATATGCCTGTGCACTGAACTGAAGACAGTGCAATCGAAAAATAAATACACAGCGCAGGAAATGGATTCTCTTTTGGCTCTTTTTCACTGGTCGGCTCGCCACAAACATTAACCGGTCGATCAGATATTCCTTTAAAAGAGGAGACTCTGAGGCAGCTGTTAAATAAGAGTGTGGTCTGTGTTTGCTTGGGTGGTTTGGTTGACCCAGGGGCTTGGCTCCATTAGGTGTTTTGTGGATGAATACTCTGACCTGTTGCTCCAGCTCTCCATCTCTGTCCAAGCGCTAACAGTAACCTGAGATTCCTCCTCTCAGGGTATCGAGCTTTGAGCGGATTTATGACTGAGATGAGAATTTGAGGTGATCAGTTTTACCTCAACTGTCACGCTCTGTAAATATAAACAGCAGATAAGTGACAAGTGCACACGCATCGACAGCTGCCACTGAAGTGATGTTTTTGTATGAAGAGGCATGCGAGTGTTTCATACAAGGCGACAGCATGATGTTGTCACAGCAGTTCACCGAACCAGAAACTGAATCTGCCAGCAGTCGGCTCATCACAGCAGAAGCTGTGTGCATCATGTTGAAAGAGAAAACCACACTTGAATGATCCTGAGATCATGTTTTTTTTTTTTTAACCCCCTGTAACTTTTCCATAATTTGTGTTGTTAAAGATGACTATTTCAATATCCTGTATTTCTCTGCCAGGTTTGCTCAGATGGAGACTGAATTTGGTCCAGGCTGGTTTGTAAAATAGCTTCAATCCAGTCAGAGCGGAAAAGGAGAGTCTATTTTAAATCACACGTTTGAAATAATGTACTTTGACTAGGCCATTTCAAAGGTATAAATATGCTTTGATTTTAAGCATTGTTTTATTTTTCTGTGGTCTGTAGCAGACTGCAAACAGGACCTCTCATGGATATCTTTACGCTTTAGCTTTTTTTCCCCCACGCTTTCATAAAGGTCAGACTGTTTAGTGCAATGTTTTTAGTTGTCCAATCAAGGATTTCTACCTACTGAGCTTTTTAGTGAGCTGCAACTTTTTAAGGGCTACAATGGCCTTTTTTCTATGGAGCCAAATTGGTCTCAAGTTTCACAAATACCCATATGTGATTCACACATGCACAGGACAAGCTCCACACACAGCACGATTCACGCAAGCAGACACGAATCACACATGCACAGCACATGATTCGCCAAAGTATTTCTGGTCCACAAACAATTATAAATTACATTACAAAGTACCAGTGGTCTTTAAACTTCACTGCATCTGAGTGTGGATTTTTGACACTCTCCTGATGTACCTCGATACACAAATGCATTTTTTTCATACAGGTGATGGTTTGCAAGCAATGACAGAGCTCCCTTGTAAAAGCCAATCATAAGAAAGTAATCCACGTGGGATGATTATTTGCTCCGCTCCGGTCCAGTGTTCTGTCAGCTCAGCATACAGCGTCAGGCCAGCATACCCTTAGTAATACTCATTACATAGAGTTTCCTCTGTCTCCGTTCTCATTACATCCAAGCACGCTGTTTTATTTCACGATTTAGTCCAGTTTTTGTCTTAATTTCTGCATAAAACAACAACAAAAAAATCATTCACTAGGTTTGTGACACACATTAGGTTTCAAAACAAACATTGCATGTCCTTTAGATGAGGATCTTATTAAAGAATGATCTGCATTTTTTCACAGGGAATTAAATATTTATTGGAAGAGGATTCTACAACTCAGTTGACAGGATATGAGATTTATTTGTTTTTAGTTTGTTAGATATTAACAACAATCGGATCATTTTTAGATTAAAAATTCTGCAGGGGGAAAAGAATGACAAGATTAGGATTCGGATTCACTCGATGATAACAACCCACTGAGCCTACTGGCACAATCTGAAACCATTCTATGGGACTGATAATCACTAATAACCATCAAAATACCACTGCATCATTTATTCAATTAACTTCTACCATTATCTCGCCAGAAATTAAACCTTTAGAAACCGATGTGTAAAAGTATTTCTTTAAGTGAATGATTCTACAGGGCTTTAATAAGTTTTAGAAAATACTCATACTCTTTTTCTTTGCTTATCTGGGATCGGATCGCAGGGGCAGCAGTCTCAGCAGAGTCTGCCAGACTGCTCCATCTCTTCTGGTGGAGACCTGGAGTGCTCCAGGGTCATTCTTTGAAATTACCTTGAATAAATTCATAATTTCTTTTATATAGATTACATCTTTACATTCATATCCATTGATTTAAAACTCTGAAATGCATATTTATCTTGTATCTTGGATACTACACGTGTGGAAACTTAGGTAGAAGAGGCAGCGTCCAGCAAGCTGGAGACATTTTGTTCGGATTGTATAGAGATGTTTTATTTCTCTCTCTCTCTCTGCAGGTGAACAATAGCTTTGATAACTTGGTTTTATCTGTTTTGGCACTGACTTGGTAGCATCTTCTCCTGTAGTGGGACTATTGAGGTCTGATTATGTAATTGCTTCATTAAGCGAATATCAGTCTTATTCTGCAACAGTCAGAGGGCGATGGACTGATGAGACAGGAGGAGTACCATCAGAGAAGTTCTGATTCAGACCAATTCTGTCTAGCCTTGATCAGCTTCCAGCTCTAAGGCTTTTATTCTTCATACATTTTTTTCATCTTTCTTTTGACTCGCTCTCACTTTGTTGATTTTAGCAGTTTCTGCTCCCTTTAGCTGAACGAGCACCTGCAATAGGGACAATAGAGACAGCTAATTCAGCAAATCGTTTTTTTATGTTGTTGAAAACTTTTCAAATGTGACAGCAGAGTCTAAAGTGGACGATAGTACAAAAAAATCCTCTATTTAGAAGGCTCTTCTTGTTCCATTATATGAATCCTCTCCAGAAACCAGACTAGCTGATCTAGTAGTGTTTCACTTCGTTTATCAAACTAAAAAAACATTTTTCAGGGTAGAATTTTTATTCCAGAATAGATAAGGTCTTTAAAGAAATCTTTGAAATTAGATTTATTTTCTGTTAACGTCTGTTTAAAGTCCTCCACAGCTAGAAATAAAGATTAAATCCTTAAAGCAATGTGATATTATTATTGACCAATATGATGTTATAGCTTTTTCACTCCTGAAGGCTGATTGTTGTACACTTGATGGGCTGCAGTATCTAGTTTATTTTAAATTGGTTTCAATGGGGATACAACAAGGCTCAATTACAGCCCCATTTTATTAAAACAGCTACATGATTCCACAAAGCTCAAATAATGGAGGTATAAAACACCATCTCAAAATATCTATTAAAGTCGCATAAAGCCGTTTATGGGTGAATATATCAGAATTTACTTCATCTTGATGCAGAAAATTGCTTCTGAGGCAAAATGGGAGATTAAAGGTTTTGAGATTAATTATGTTTGTATAACAATGTCTTATGAACGTTTGGCAAAAGGGGTTTTCAGGATTAGTCCTATTGGATCCCTATTTTTAATTGCAGCAGATTTTAATAGCATCTAACCATCAACATCAAAATCTAAACAACTTTATCTACTCATCAGATTATATACCAATTTTGACCAAACCAATTAATGTATTTTGTTGAGTCTTTCATTTTAGTTGAAGCCCACAGAACTTTCAGCTCATGTCTCTTTAATTTGTTTTTCTGTCTGCAGATCATGTGGTGTGCGAAGAGGAATTTAAGTACGCCATGCTGGCTTTAAACTGTGTGTGCCCTGGCACCTCAACTCTTATTACTCTATTGATTCACTCCTCAAGAGGACAGTGAGTTAACTCCTTTTTTTCCCCATTTCATTCTGGTCATATTATGGTATTACTTTAATGGCCATTGGAATAGTAGTGTGAGAAAAACCAGCCAAAGTAGCTTCCTTCTTTTCATCTGTTTACCCCTTTTATAGAACTACACCCCAAGAGGCCTTCAAGCAACGTTCTGGAGCATTTCAAGCCCTTAACAGGTAGAATACTATTAAAGAAACTATCATTTACTCTGAGAAGAGTTTATTTTTAATGTGAAGGTTTTCAACTATGGATCACTAACAATATACATAAGTAGTTTTATTGATTAGTGAAACTACTTATATATATATAATACTAAATTATCAGAAGACTAAAAAAAAAAAATGTCATTTTAAAACCCCTTTATAGAAACAAGTGTCATTATTTGCAGATTGATACCATTGCATGTTCTCTTTACAGTAAGGAACCAGTATTTTTCTTATCACAGTTATATAAACTTCATTCTTAACATTAGCATAACAGCACACAGTTGTTCTATAGAGTATTTATCAGTTTTCAGAAACTTGTCTTATTACCTTCTTTTCTGCAGCAATGTATCTCTGTATGAGCTGTGTACTGTCTGTAAAACAATAATAATAATAATATATAGGAACCCCTAAAACCTTAGCTACCTTTAAACTTATATAGAACTGGAATTTCTTTGGTTGATTGTATGATTATTTTTTTTTTACTTGTAAAGATTATTTTTTAGGAATATACAACAAAATATGGAAAAAATGTCCATTGTTGTTATATGCCTCTAAAAAGACAAGAAAAATAATAACAAAAGACCTCAGTAAGATATTATCTACATCTAAAGCCAGCAAATGGACCAACCTTTATTTTTTTCTTCAACTTAAAAGTTTATGTGTAAAAAAAGAAAAAAAAGCACCAACCTGTTAAATTAAGCCTATAGTTGTTAAATCACCTTATAAAGAATGTGTTGAGGTGTTCTCATTATTATTCATCTATATCTGAACCTGAGACCATCTGGATTTCTGGCACTGACGATGTTATAACTTGCCATCCTCCTCTCCCATCCCTCTGTCTGTTCCTGTAAATTGAACCTTTCCATCACTGTTTCTATATGCAGCAGTTTTCTTTAGCAGGCTATCCAAAGTCACACTACCTCCACACTGTTGCTTCTCGTTGTCACCTTTTTAGCCCCCGCATGTGAATCTGTATTCCCCCCTGAGAAAAGCTGGTGTGGTCTCTTAACAGTGCAAATGACTAAGCCTGGGCTATGAGTCCTTGTCTCCCTCCATGCCCTGATTGTAGTATCGATTAGCAGCTTAGACAGAGATGTAGGATGTCACCACTATAACTTTGATGGAATATCCACTCATGTGACCGTTTGTGCTTCATATAACACATTTTAAAGGTCATGCTTCAACTAAACCAATGTGTTTTTGTTGTTCTGCCTCAGGAATGGCGGAGCGGGTTCATCAGACCAGTGGCACCGAACCTACAGGCGCTGCTCTGCCAACGAGGTCCATCACATCCGTCTGGAAGAAAGTAAATTCTTTGGAGAGTACCTAGGAAAGAGTTTCACTTTTGCCTCCTTTCATGCACACAAAAAGTGGGTAAAAACATTGTTGTAAGCAATATTCTAAAGTCTTTGGCTCCGAACTAATCTTGGCTGTGTGTTTGCAGGTTTGGGGTCTGTTTGATTGGGGTTCGCAGACTGGACACCACAAACATCCTGTTGAACCCCGGGCCGTGTCACATCATGGGGGCTTCGGACACCTGCTTTTACATCAACATTTCTAAAGAAGAGAACTCTGCTTTTGTCAGGGGTCAGAGGGAACCATCTTGGGGAGGGGCGGGAGGAAACTCAAGAGGAGTCCACCAGAGTATCTATCATGGACTCACCCGCCTGCCTGTGCACAGCATCATAGCCAGCATGGGTCAGTAGGAAAGGCTCAGCAAAGACACTCTGTAAACTGTCATATTTTTTTCACACACTCCACCTCTACTCTATATGCCACTACTCTGAATAAGGATTGTAGTCAAAGAATATATGAGTTTTACAGATTCATCTAAAATATGATTTGATTTGTAAAGAGGCCTTTGGAACATAGAGGAGTTAAGTTCCTTTTCTATTTATTTAAGGTGAGAAGGTTCAGATATTTTTTTTCTGATGTACTTCTTTTTTTGTGCAGCACTATGGTCCTGTTGATTATTAAAGTGTTATATAAATAAAGTTGGATTGGATTGGATTGATAGGATTAGGAGGGGCATAAGTACACTTGCAGCACCTGCCCTGTATACATCTATTGTTGTAATTTCTGAAGCTCCACATCTTGAAAATCTCCTTTAGAGACATTATTTTTAGTTTTTACTGAAAGAATGTGTTTATTATATAATTTTTATTTGACCCTTTACAACCAAAGCATCGTTTGATGAGCAGATGTGGCATCAAGCAAGTTCTTGTTAAATGGGTCCTATCTAGCAAACAATCAAAGCGTTGTATTCAACATGGATTTTGTTCTTATTAAGAAGCGACCAGCGTTCAGCTCAACTCAGACACCAATGGCAAATTCATGTAAGGTGAAAAAAAGTTTTAAAAAATAGAACTTATCACGTATGAGCGCGAGCTACAAGAACGAGCAGAAGAGGGCTGAAGTTCTGTGTTTTGGCAATAGGTGGCAGTCTTTAGAAAGTCTTTAGAAAATGATGTAATGCCTCTTTAACTTTTTTATGTTATTTGCTTCACAATTCTCTCAAGGGTTAGGCTTTTACTATTTGGAGTTTTTTTTTCTTCCACTCAACTTTCTATCATGCTTGAGGATAACACTGTTCTTTTTTTACGTACCATCCTCATGGACGGTGTTTGGTTTATTCATTCTTACATTCTAACCATTAAAATTAACATATATATGTTTTAGCTTTTAATGACATTGTCTGAGATGCACCTGCATGTGTTGAAAGCATATACCTTCCAGGTCTGACTCTGTTGCTACACAAACATGCCACCAAGTGGCCGAAAATAGAACTGTTTTAATTTCCCTTTCGAGACCCCACATTGTACTGAAATGTTTTATGTATTTTAAGGTGTTTCTGTTTATCTTTGGAAATGTTTTCAGGCACTGTGGCCATCGACCTGCAGGACTCCAGTGACAGCAGCCCAGAGGGCCAGGACCCGGTTGGTACAGGCCTTGGCAGTGGGAGGGGGAGCAGAAGCAGCTCCAGGGTGGAGGTGGGGGGTTCGAACACCTTGGCTCTGCCTGCCATGGGAGAATCAGCCGATGACAGACGGCACAGCATCGCGCCGGTCCTGGAGCTGGTGGATGGAGTCAACAACCCGACCTTTGACCTTCTGGGGGAGCAGTCAGAGGATGAAGTGGGAGAAGAAGGCAAAGATGACGGTGATAAAGACGATAGCGCCCACTGGTGGGGTCGACACTGCGAGTGAGTAGAGTATATGATATATGAGAGTATTAAAATCCATTCAGACGTAAATGTGAGTTTGTGCTGCAGGTGGGTGAAGGGATACCCGCTGAACTCTCCATATATTGGCAGCTCACCTGCACTATGCCATCTCCTTCAAGAAAAGATGCCTTTCTGCTGCCTGCGCATGGACAAGGTAGGAGACTTAAATCACTTCTATTCTTATTTGTAAAAGAAAAGCAACCTAACAATCTCTCTGAATCCTCCTCTAGCCTTGTCCTCACATCCCCTTTGAAGATGCTCGCTCCTACGGCTTCAAAAACAAACTGATCATTGTGTCGGCGGAGAGCGCAGGAAACGGTCTGTACAACTTCATTGTGCCTCTACGGGCTTACTACCGAACACGGAAGGAGCTCAAGCCCATCGTACTGCTGCTGGAGAGCATGTGAGGACTGCTTTTTTGTCATCCTTACCGATAGACACAAAGGTTCAACCTCAAACAGGTCATATCCTGGTGCTGTCCACAATAGCAGGCCTTGAAATCTGGGTTGCACAGAATGGCACAATTGCTCAGTTCTAAAAAAAGGCAATTGGGAGAGAAAAAGTGAGCCATTGATGATGGGTGACATGCTGAATGCTCTCAGCACATGTCCTGTTTTTGTGGCAGCTACACAAACCCAGTCAGCCAAATGAGAACGGAATCCAATAAAAGGGCAATAAAATGCTGAGTCACTCCTGTGTAGTGCCGTTATTTTCAGCTTTCTAAGAAGTGCTTTTGTCTCTTCAGTAAATTCAGCACAGGGGGAAGGCAGACTGTAGCTGTGGGAGTGTGTGCTCTTCTCTGTGGCATGTAGGATTCGCTTTGAAATCTGCTTTTTTTTTATCCTTACAGACCTGAAGCCGATTTCCTGGAAGCCATATGTTGGTTCCCAATGGTTTTCTACACAGTGGGCTCCATTGAAAAGTAAGACCACATTTTTATTTTCGCATTCATACTTTGTTACCTTAAGTGCAAAAGTGTTCATACTTCTTCATTTTCTTTTTCTAACTTTGTCACTTAAATGCACAATTCTGAATGTTAAACATTGGGATAATTGGAGATGAATCAACATAAATTTGTGTTTAATTTGAAAGTGGAGAAGCATGTATGAAATATAGCAAACATCTGTCTGGTCAGACCAAAATGAAAGGTTTTGCCTAGTGTTGCAAATTAACCTGAACCAACCATCTCCATGGTGAAACATTGTGATGGCAGCATTATGCTGTGGGGATAAAGATGAAGTGAAAATAGAGTTAACTAAAGACGGGGGTTTGTGGGTTTGAGGGCTCAGTGTTTAGGGATTTTTTTTTCACTATTAATATACTTCTACTTGCTAAAATAACTACTATAAAAATATAATATAAAAAATCTCTGTGTGTGGTATTAAACACCTCGTTGGGTATCTTTCTGGAGTCTGGACAGCCTGCTGCGATGTGGAATCACTTTTGCCGACACTATGGTGGTGTTTGACAAAGAAAGCTCCATGATTGCAGAGGAGGATTACATGGCTGACGCAAAAACGATTGTTAACGTCCAGACGCTATTCAGGTCAGCTTCACCTAAAGGTTTTTTCTGTTTGTTTTTTAGTTTCATTCAGTTTTTATTGTGTCCTTTTTTTAAATCAAATTTTATCTCTAATTGTTCCTGCTTTTTCTACCATTGTAGACTTTTTCCAGCTCTTAGTATCATCACTGAATTGACACATCCTGCAAACATGCGCTTCATGCAGTTCAAAGTGAAGGATCATTATTCTCTGGCTCTGTCCAAACTGGAAAAGGTAACATTTCAAGTTGAAATATGGCTTCTCCATATTTTTCCTTTTTATTTATTGTATGTCGTAGCCATAGAATAAACAAGGAAAAAATTTATCAGTTCTTTATTAATTCATAGTTCCCGTAGAATAGAAAATAAATGAATGGGATGCTAATGATCTTTTAACTGAAAATTGTTATTGTTAATGTTGTCAGTGGCAGCTAATGAGTCTCGCTCTGGACATTAATAACCGCCATTAACGAAACAGTAAATTAGCCACAGTCAGACATCCTCTCTTTAAATGTTTTTTCAAATTGGTGCAATTTTAAAATAAAAACAGCATTTAAAGGCTTTTTATGTTGTGAAGCTTGTTCTCAGGCTGCATACAAATCAGGGGTAGTGGCAATTACTTTGGTCTTAAGACCTCAAGTCAGGCTCTCTGCGTTAAATTCCTGTGTTATGTTCGCCTCACTCGGAGGGGACTTGATACAGGAAGAGTTTAAAGAAAGAAGAGACTCCTCTTATCCCCTCAGAACTAGTTAAATCTGACACTTTCACTGTGTGACCATGTGTTTGATCTGCAGAAAGAAAGAGAGAAGGGCTCCAACCTTGTCTTTATGTTCCGCCTACCGTTTGCTGCCGGAAAGGTGTTCAGTGTTAGTATGCTGGACACTCTCCTCTATCAGGTTCCAAACACTCTCTCTCTGAGCAACATGTATCCCACCTCTTTTGGATTTATGTCTATAATAACCTGTATCTTGTTAAATTGTTTTTGTGGTCCAGTCCTTTGTGAAGGACTATATGATCTCCATCACCAGACTTTTGCTCGGCCTTGACTCCATGCCTGGATCAGGCTTCCTCTGTGCTGTAAGTAGAAAACAAAGCAGCTGGATTTTAGTTTGGTTGGACAGCAGATCGCCTCAGGGACCGATTTTTGTTTTGTTTGGTTTCCAGATGAAAATCACAGAGGATGACCTGTGGATCAGAACCTACGGGAGGCTCTATCAAAAACTATGCTCCTCCACTGGAGACATTCCCATAGGCATCTACCGTACAGAGGCCCACAAGCTTCCAGTGTCTGAGGTCAGCCTGTTTTCATTTTGTAACTTTGGTGATAAACACAGCAACAAACACCACAGGTGTAATATCTGTATAGAAATGTGTTTGTTTACCATGGAATTTGGTTTATACTGACCATAGTCACTGGCTATTATTAGTTGTTGCCAGCAGCAGCAGACTACTCCTAAAAAGCTTCGCTTATCTCAAAACATTCAAAAACAGAACAGATCTTTAAAGAAGGTAAAATTGATTTATGTCACTATTAGTGATTAGTGAGTAGTATTATCAGTGACTATTAGTGTGAATAAATAAGGGTCAGGCAGGTTGGGGTATGGTCAATCAACAGACAAAGATACATTCCCTGTGTTTTTTTTATTTCTTATCTTTTATATGTGGCTTGATTAAAATCATTTATTTAATTTTTTTTTTTTGCTCATACGACTTTGAAATAGGCTACCTTTTTGAAGTGAATTTTATATTAAATTTAGTATTATTGTTATCATAACTTTTAAATTATTTTCTTCTTTACATTCAACTGCATGGCTTAGAACCTCACATCTTTTACTCTCCAGCTTCCAGTAGAACATGCAATTTGCTGATCTCAACAGGCTCCGCCTCATTTAACATGGTTGCAATATAGACATGGGTGCTTTTTTTAGACTTATTTGTTTCAATTTACTCAAAATTTGGATTTGCTATAATAATCTGTCCTCTGGTGCACAACCTCAGATACATTATGACCGAAGAAGTCAGGGGCAATAGTTTGATTAATGTGTTCAACAGACTGTAAGACGCCTTTCCCAATAAGGTTAGAGATTTATTATGGGCTCTGAGCTCAAAACATTTTCACTGCAGAAGCTCAGCTGAGAATGGCAGCTGAAAACAAGCCTTTGCTGCTGTAAAGGTCGCCTCCACTGTGGAGTTTCGTTAAGAATTTAAGATCTGTCTGACTTGGATCATGACAGCAGGTGGAGCAATGTTGCAAAGGACCACTTCAGAAGAAAAGAGAATAGATTGAAGCTCACCAGGATGCATGTCTCTATTCATATTGCAAGATTTCCCCCACTGCACCTTCATGGTGTAACTTTTTCTCTTCAATCAACATATTTTTTACTTTTCATATGGAACATTTATATTTTCCTTCACACTTAAGAGATACAGATTGATAACTTTTCTGAAGAAAAGTTCTGGTAACAATTTTAATTAATCTTGAATATTTAGCTATGTGATTTTTTTTTAAAAGTTTTTAGTATATGATTAGGCAGCTGCACCGTGTTTGACTTGACTCTATCAGGCTTTATTATGAAGTATGCTGCATATGTTCTTTAGTAATTGTCAATGCATTTTTTTATATTTAAGAAATAGGAAACAACACCTCTATAGAACCATTAAACCTCTGTGACAACATCTTGATTCATGAAAAAAAGTGTTTTTTCCCATTATGTTTTTCAGTCCCAGGTATCCATAACAGTTGAAGACTATGAAGACACCAGAGAGCCCAGAGAACCCCTCCTGTCCCGCACCGGCACTCACCGTAACTCCACCTCCTCAGAGCCCATCTCCACCTCCTCGCACACCTCGGACCACCCGCTGCTAAGGAGGAAGAGTATGCAGTGGGCAAGGCGACTGAGCAGGAAGGGGGGTCGGGGATCAAGTGGAGCTAAAGGGGGTCCTGGCTGCGCAGCGGAGAGGATCAGTCAGCAAAGACTGAATCTGTTCAGGCGCTCAGAAAGACAGGAGCTCAATTCACTGGTGCGAACCAGGATGAAACATTTGGGCCTTTCTCCAACTGGATTTAGTAAGTTCTAGTCTACAACTTACTTTTCTCCTGTATCTTTTGGAACTGCTGGACTTCAAATGTTACATACTTCTGCTTTTTGAGCGGATACGGCTCCTCCTGGTCTGTATCCTGTGCTGAGTTTATTTCCTGCCTCTCTAACCTCTTTTCCTCTTGTGTTAGATGGGATGACGGATCAAGGCAACAGATTGTCGTACATTCTCATCAACCCTTCCCCAGACACGAGGCTCGACCTGAACGATGTGGTGTAAGTGAAAAAAAAACCCCAATTTATAAGCAATGGTGCTGTGAAGTGAACCCAGCATGCAACCTGCAATTAGAATAGAATTCAATTTCCCTGCCTGTGCTTGATCTGCAGGTACCTGATAAGACCAGACCCCCTCTCCCTGGTGCCCAATCAAGGAAGCAGCAGGAAGTGCAGTGCTGGACTATCAGAGAGCCACAGGTTTGATACGCAGGATAGTACCCACCTGTGAAGGAGAAAAAAAAATGACTAAACTGAGAACACTGCCATGAAAAAGGGACCAACATGAATACAATCATGAAGAAGAAACCTACAAAAGAAGAAAGAGATTGCAGATAGCCACTGTATTTTCAGGATCCATATTTCTTTTTTTGTGCCAGGCAAGCATGGACCTTTTATATACTGATAAGAAAGTTTTATTTATGCACCTTCCTATTTTCAGCTGAGAACTGCGGACACAGAAGTGCATTTATTGAAAAACTTGATGTATATCTGTTCATGTGCATGTTAACTAACGCATCGTGTGCTGTATCTGCAGTGTGTATACACAGTGCCATAGGAGTTCACACCCCCTTCAACTTTTTTCTTATTCTGCCAAATGAATACAAAAAACAATACATCTTATTCATAACATTGTTTTGTTTTTTGTTGTTTTTATTGCAATAGTGTTCAGACTACTTTACTCTGATAACCCTCAATAAAATTCAGCCCTTCAGAATCCCCTGATGTTAAGCAAAACACACAAATTTAGCATACAACATGCACACAGGACACCCATCCTTCTGTGTTTGAATGGTTTTGCTATTCACACATACCTGTGAAAAGAAATTACCTTGCAAGCAAGATGAATTGTTGCGAGTTTTGTGAATTCACAAACTTCCAAAAATTGCCAAAAGCAAAAGGATGCATTAGTCTCAATGCAGAGATATTTTAGACCCATGAAAGGCAGTGATATGACCTCAACGCATCAACCAGAGGTGGAAGGCTGAAGAAAAACATACATGGCAGCTGGAATACCCTCTATTTCTTTTTATAAAATGAGTTTGTTTAGGTTCCTGCCGATCAGATTTGATAAGAGTTTGATTTATCAGTTAACTCTGTAAAACAAACCAAGAATGTGTTGTGACATATCTGTCAGGTTGTGTTGAGGTTTGAAGAGGACCCAAATGCAGAGATGGAAGCTGAGGTGGTTTCTTGCAGATTTATTAACAAAAAAGTGGCAACTAAAGCAAAAATCCCAAAATAACAAAATGCTTAAATACCAAAATCCAGGGGTCCATTTCATGAAGCAGGTTTAACAAACTCAGATTCACAGCTGCAACTCTAAATTGATCTAGCCTAATGTCGGGAGCTCTGAGTTTTCGGTTTCACAATGGCTGCTATGAATTAGTTCAATCAACCACTCAGAGTTTAGCACATGTGTAACAAGTATGAAAAGCCATTATCAATGAAACACCGATTTGATTAATCAGCATGACAACAGGCAACAGGAATTGCCTATTTCATCCCACTGGAACTAGATATTTTAATGCAGAAATGCAAAAAAATAATATAAAAAAAGGAGAATGTGTTTAAAAGACAGAGAACCAGCGCTACAACTGCAAAGAGGAGAAAGATGGCGAAGGAGAAGATTGTTGCTCGAGTGAAGGCGTAAGTTTATATGGAGTGACTATGGCAGGCCGTTTTTACATTTATTAAAAGCACTCCTCGCTGTTGTTCCATTTGTAGATCAGTAAAATAAGATCCTTCCTGATACAAATCACACTTCTTGACTGAATTATATAATAATATATTTTCTTAATTACATGTTTGTAGCAGAAACTGAATTTTAGAGAATGAGCATATACATATATATATATATATATATATATATATATATATATATATATATATATATATATATAGAAATGTTTATGCATTTTAAGTGGCCATTGTGACATTTATAAGCTTGACTGAATTTATTTATCCGAAATACATTTTTTCATAGTTAAAATAATACATTCCTTACTGGTAATATTAGGAATATGGAGACCTGAAATTGATTTATAGACATCCATAATGTTTATTCTAGATGTGGAGATGTCATTATGTTGTCATTCAATCATAATGCAGATGTCATTATGATTGAAATGGTCATTTAGACAAAGAAAACATTTTTTTTTCAGATATCAGGAATACATATTCAGTAAAACTAGTACATATGAAAATGGCTTGCCAAGTTATTGTGACCAGGATAATATTAAGGGTTTATTTCTTCAATGGTAGTAGATCAATGTATCTATTTAGGTGAAATATTCTGAAAGCAGGTGAAAATTAAGTCTAAAAATGTTTTAATATATAGAACCTGTGCATCATCTCATGGGTCCTAAGTGGCTGTTTGCAGTTGTGTTTTGGATGTTATCATTCAAATAAAGGGTTGTTATTAGCAGCTATCAGTCCCAGAGAATGGCTTCAGATTGTGCCAGTAGACTCAGTAGATTGTTATCATCGAGTGAATCCTAATCCTAACCCTAAATAATTAATTTTCCCCAGCGGAATTAATGCATCTATTAATGTGTAATTAAAAAAATTATTTCAGTAGTCTTCATGTACTGAAGATGATCCACATCTTGCTCATATAAACAAACCAAAAACAGGTAAAACAGCATGATTGGTTGTAAGGAGAGCGGAGACAGAGGACAGTCCGAGTTTACTGAAGAAAACCTGCTCCAGACCAGGTTAGCTTTGGGGAGAATGTTACTACTGAAAAAAAGGTTGAGGAAACTCTCTATTTGTGAACCGGAAAAGTCAGACATTCCCATTTTCAGGTTTAGACAGCTTATAGTTTTTGGTAAACCTGCTTTGTGAAACTGACCCCAGGAGACATCATGGAAAACACATATGAGGAGAAAAGAAACAATAAGGAACCAGCAAACAGTAACTGAAGAGGAGGAGTACAAAAGGGAGACTGAACAAAGACCAGGCTAATCAGAAGCTTGGGAGCAGGTGTGGACAGAAAAAACTAGAAGGGAGCTAGGAGGAGACTGACACAAGGGGACAACAGATGGTAAACAAGAAATACATAGAAATGAAATACAATTACAATAACACAAAATGGAACTAAAATCAATGAACACTCACAACAACCATGACAGTATCTGGTTAAAAACTCGTCATGGGAGGCAGGTACCCAATAAGCTCGAAGAATTGTACTGAATGTCCCTCCCTTTTGCGAATGCTTTTTAAAAGCCTTTCCAGACTGATACAGTGTAGGATTAAAAGTGAATTACACGTATCAATCTGGCTTATGCCAAGTTAGAAACACAAATGCATTTGCAAAAAACTTTAAACCTTTTGCATCTTTTTTTTCTTCACAATAATCCATTACTTTGTGTTGTTTTCACCTAAAATCCCAATGAAAAGTTAAAAAAAGTGAAGGTCTGTGAACTCCTTTCCTAGGCACTGTACTCAGAGTGGCATTCAAAATTTGGTTGATGCTTAAAATTTTGTTTTCTGTGAATAATTTTGTGACCTGAGGTTCATTTTGAGATAATTTCTCTAAGAATTAAGCGCAGATGATGGTAATTTCACATCAAAACTTTTTTGTTTGGGCTTTAAATTTAACGTAAATTATTTTCAGACAGCAGAAATAAATTAGGTTACTGGGATGGACTGTGTTAATTAAGTTGTTTTCCTAAGCTATTTTTTACTCTTCACAATATTTTCTACTTAAAGTGACCAGAATTTTGTGTGCCACATGTATTGTATCTGTGTGTGTAAGCGTGTGAATGAATATGATCGTGTCCTTTTAGAGCCTCAGCGAGACAGTGCATCCTGCATGTCAAAGGAATCTGTTGCCAAATGAACATCAAGATTTGTCCATTTTGTTGCATGTCATGAATTTTTTTAAGTGACATCAAAGTTTTTTTTGTTTTTTGTTTGTTTTTTTTTAAATACAGTTCCCATTAAGGCTTTTTCAGACTCTTTTAAAAGTGATATTTGACACTCACCAGCAGCGAGTGAATCCAAAGAGCACTAGTCTCGGTTATCAAAAAGATTACAGTCTCACATTGTCACCATCAGATAGCGGTGTTACTTTTCAGAAAATATCTTTGCTCATATGAGCTCTGTTGCAAAAATTCTGACCTGAATTCATCACTTTCGAGCTGTCTTCTCACCAGCTTTTTGTTGTCGTTGTGCAATGAATGGACAAAAAAACCTGGACATACTTAAAGGAATAGTACACCCAAAACATGATTAGCCTTCATTTTCTACTCACCTCCATGCTGAACAACACTCTGGAGTACTTTTTTGATATCTCAAATGCATCTGGAGATCTGGGAGGCTTCTTGCTGTCTGCTGACATTCAAATAATGGAGGTCCATGGCGCCCGAGACAGAAAGGTCCATAAAAGTCCACAAAAACGTGTCAATATTCCTCCATACTGCTCGTCCAATGTAATCCAAGTGTCCTGAGTGGGTAGCATCCAGAATTTACTCGAAACGAAGTCATTTAGAATGTTTTTAGAGCATAAACAGTAGTGTATAGGATTTCCTAATAGCGCCCCCATGCGCGCTCACGATTCTACGGAAGCCGGCAGACCAAACCGGAAGAAAGTGCGCATTCAGCGTCTGCTCTGCCGATAATGCAAGCGTAGAAGAAGAAATGTGCTGTTTACCTGTGCAAAGAAAGAAACAACGAAAGAAAAATGTCTGAGGACTTCAGTGTTGAGGAAGAGCATGAGTTCTTTGCCGAGCTGAATGCGCTGGTTTGGTCTGCCGGCTTCCGTAGAATCGTGAGCGCGCATGGGGGCGCTATTAGGAAATCCTATACACTACTGTTTATGCTCTAAAAACGTTCTAAATGACTTCGTTTCGAGTAAATTCTGGATGCTACCCACTCAGGACACTTGGATTACATTGGACGAGCAGTATGGAGGAATATTGACAAGTTTTTGTGGACTTTTATGGACCTTTCTGTCTCGGGCGCCATAGGACCTCCATTATTTGAATGTCAGCAGACAGCAAGAAGCCTCCCAGATCTCCAGATGCATTTGAGATATCAAAAAAGTACTCCAGAGTGTTGTTCAGCATGGAGGTGAGTAGAAAATGAAGGCTAATCATGTTTTGGGTGTACTATTCCTTTAAGCTGTAATATAAAAACTAACAGCTCTCCAATATATAATCCCCATCCCACTGCAAAGCTTTTAATGTTTGTTTCAAAAAGATGTTTATTCAGCTTTCAGTTTAAGATGACCAGTTTTCCAAATAAAGTTTTAATGTATTTATTGCTATGGATTTTTTACTTATGTATTAAATAATAGGTTTTTAATGTAGAGTAATTATATGTTTGAGCTGGTTTTCAGTCAAAATGACCTCTTATTTCTCTAAGGAATCAAATAAGTTAATTTTTAGCCTTTTAGATCAAATGTATAAATCAGTCTGTGTTCTGAAAGTGACTTTATAACAAAGCTGTTTTGTTTGTGGGAAAGAAACAGAAATGGTGCAATTTAGCAGGAAATCACACTAATATTATCAACATGGCCACTGTACATTGCTTAGAATTATAGCAGAAAGAAAATATATGACCATATTAAATGTACTTGATACTTTTTCATTGGTTTATCAGTGTTTAGTGTTGGATTGTGAAGCTGTGAACGGAACCGCTCAGAGGAAGCAGTTCTCATCAACACTTTCATGTAAATTCCTGTCCAGATGTTAATCTGACTGGGGTTTTTTTTTAATGCTGCTGAATGAAGCCAGAGTCAGGTTGGTCATTTCTACTTTAATGCTCTGACAACTGTATGATTCTAACACATCTACTGTCTCAGAGGGATCATGCAGTGCTGCACGTTGTCAGTCAAAGCTTTCTATATTTCATCCCCAGTGAGGTTAGCAAGTTTCATATTTTCTTCATGCTTGCAACAGGTGGTCCTTTGCTTCTCACGGCTTTGAAAAGCTTTGTGTCTTTATCTGACATGTTTAAAGAAAAAAATCTTTTTCATTTTTTATTGTTATAACAATAACTTTGCCAGAAAATAAGCTACTATTTTATAGAGAGAGCAGATTATGAATCTTATACTGTCAGAACATAAATCATGAAAAGGAAAGGCAACTTGATTTGTATAGCATCATCACTATGAAGCTGTTTACAAGAAAATAAAATTACCAGAGGTAAATAATATTAAATGCATGATTAAAAGGAAACAAAATAGGTGTTACATAGAAAAAAAAGTTAAATAGTTAAATATTTACACAAGATAAAAACAAAATGATAAACTTATCTTTTACCTGCATGCATAAGCTGCTGAAAAACTTTTATTTAGGTCTACATTTAAATTAGCATACATTTTCTGCATGTCTGAGCTGCTCAGCTTAGACACTTACTTTACACATCTAAACGTTTAATCAAAATCCAAATTCTGTTGTAAATTATTACATCACTAAATAAACAAACTGCAAAAAATAGTAAAAAGTAATCAATTCTAAATAGATTTTTAATTATAATTTTATTTGGGTTTTCAAGATAAATTTTATATGAATTTTAAGCTCTGGAATTTCTATCTTGCCTCTTTTTTGTTTTATTTTGGGGGTTTTCTTTGACAAACTAACCTCAGCTAGACTGGATGCTTCGGTTTGCTGATGTGTAGTAAAAAAAAATATTTGTCTTTTATCTCTCATGTTTTCCCATTTTGATTAAACTTAATTAACACAGCTCATCAGATTCTAGTGTCAGAAATATGAGACAAAATACAGTTTTCAAACAATGCTTTAATTTATCAGTGGGGGAAGCAACTAGCATCCAGAAATGGTTAAAATTATTTAGGATATCTGGATGCAAATGTTATTTACTTGCAGGAATGTAGAGGAATCTTGGCTTTTCTTTTACCCTTCTTTGTAGCATTGATTAATTCAGCCAAATGTTGAGGATTTTAACACTGGACGGTTTGTTTAAGAGCATGTTACTGCACCTTTACTGTAATTAAGTCTGCACTTTGAGTAGGCTATTCCATAACTACTTCAGCTTTGCCATTTAAACTTAGATTTACTGGTGTGCCTCAAAAGAATTGTCCTGCTGCACAGCTGGACATCAATGCAATCAACTGTCCTGCTGATTATAAGGCTGCTAAATTGCTCTTCAAGATTTCCTGCAGGAGAAATAACTCTCAGTTCCATTAATTACAGCAAATCTTGTAGGTACTGAATTGACAAAAGCTCTGATGTTGCTGACCTTGATTATCATCTGTTCTTGAATGCCTTTAGATTGGGGCATGACTCTTTCTTGTTATTTTTAATTTTTGTTTTGATTTTACCGGTCTGGTCTAAGATAAGATTTAATAAAACATTACAGTCAATTAATTAACAAGAAAGTCAATTCCTTTTTACAAAGGGCAAAAACGATTGACAGCATTTTCCTATCACAATAATGAAATAATCATTTGAAAACATCTTTTTGAATTTTCTGAAATGTTTTATCTGGTATCAAAATGCATCTGAAACATTTAAGCTTGCTGCTGATGCTTGTGTTTTTATCAGACAGGTCTGACCTTTGTAGCATGAATAAGTGCACTGCAGGAGGGCTCTTATGTGAGGGCAGCTGGTCTCAACTTGCTGATAAACAATGCAGTCCTTCTGGTCGAAAGGCCTCTCTATAATACCAGTCCTGAAGTAATAACACACAGGAAGCGATGTCATGGGTATGCCATTAAAAGATGAGATAGTTCCAAAACACGAAGCATTATGCAACATTAAAATTGTTATTTCATTTTCTTGGCAAGTGACCACCAGCTAAGTTTTCAAGACTTTTTTTTTTTATGCTCAGAGTACCAGTCCTTTTATAGGAAGCAATCAGCATTAAGGAGAAATATAATAGAACCATCTCAAAAAGCTAAAGAAATCCTGTAAGAATGTTTTGAGGGTACAGAGTGGGATGCTTTGTGCATGGAGATGACATCAGTGCAATGACTGAGTGTGTGATTTACTACATAAACAGTGCAGATAACACCGTCCCCGCCAAAACATTAAAATTATTCCCACATAATAAACCATGGATAAATAGTGATCTGAAAGAACTGTCCAACAAGAAAGAAGAGCCCTCTGGAAGGGAGACGGAATCATTGAGAGTAAACAGAGGCAACTTAGGGTCAAGATAAGACAAATAAAGAAATATATCTAGCAGAACAATATTAGAGATGTGTGATCAGGTATGATGAAGGAGTGTAAATACCTTGTGTATTTCAAGAACATGCTCAGCCTCCTTCCCTTCTGCCACAGTCAAATGGAGATCCCACCTTCCTTTCATCGAAGCTTGTTTTTTTCTTCCCCCTCTGCCATAGACCCTCCTGATTCTACTGTATGTGTTTGTTCTCAACCAAATCACAAGATGGTGCTGCTTCCTCTACTTTTCACCTGTATCTCTAAAAATCAATTAAAGAGGCAACTGGAGAGACTGACTTGTAAGAAGTCAACAAGTCTTGATTTCAGACCCAGAGTCCTGAAGGCCTGTGCAGAGCAGCTCTGTGGGATTTTACAGCACCTCTTTCACTTTAGCTTGACCCAAGGGATGATTTTAGTGATGTAGAACACCTCCTTGCTTTTACTGGTACCCAGAAAACACAGCCAACATTCCTTGGTGACTATAGACCTCTTGTCTTGAAATTCCACATCATGAAGGTCCTATAGAGACTTGTGTTGGTCCACCTGAGCAAGCAAACATGCAGCTATCAGGACCCTGCATCATGTTATTTTGTTTATTTCTCCTGTGCATCTAACAGGATTCAGTCTATTATGCTTTGTCAGAACATTTAGAAGGCTCAGATGGAGCCATCGACAGTTGTCTGGATCAAAGCCTACCTGACAAACAGACCACAGTTTGTTAGACTGAAGGGTCAGCTTTCAAATCAGGCAGTCGGCAGCACAGGAGAACCACAGGGGACAGTAATCTCAACTTTCCTTTTATTCTCTACACCTCTGACTTCCAGTACCAGGCAGCGTCCTTTCATCTGCAGAGATACTTAGAGGACCCTGACGTTGTTGGGTGCATCAAACTGCTTTGTGAAATGTCTTGAAGAAAATAACAATCAGATCCTGAATGTGAACAAAGTAAAGGAGATAAATGTAGATTTCAGAAGAAACAAGAACACATGGAATCCTGTTAGCATCATGGGATGGATCCAGTGGAGGTGGTGAAGGTGTATAAATACCTTGGTGTTCAACTGGACAACAAACTGGACTACAGACAAAACTGTGAATGTGTCTACAAGAAGGGACAGAGCTGACTTTAATTCTTATGGATGCTTGAGTCCTTCAGTATTTGCAGCAAGATGCTACACATCTATAAATCAGTTGTGGAGAGTCTGATCTGTTCTGCCATAATCAGCTGGAGTAACGGCATCGGAGCAAATGGCTTAAAGAAGCTCAACAAGTGAATAAAGAAGGCTGGCTCTGTTCTAGGAACTCCTATAGAAACTCTGGAGATCATTTCACAAGGATAAATTCTTCATAAGTGGAAAAACTTCACAGACAACAGTGAGCATCCTTTTCATTAGACTGCTAAAGAAAAACAGAGTGTTGTCAGTCAGAGCTTTCTTCAGATCCACTACAAGACAGACCCAAACACAAGATCCTTCCCTTCCTGCCTGCAGCTTTAAACATCTACAACAAAATGTATTGTAAACTATTATTTACAACATTAATTTCCCTTTTGAATAAATTAAATTAAATTGAAATAAATCATATTCGTCAAATGTTCTGTCGCTGCCCTTTTTTCTCCTTGCTTGTGTCCTTATCTACTGTTTGATTTGAAGCATAATGAAAGTTTTACTGCATGGGTGGAGGGACATGGGTGGAGACGACTGTTAGTGGAGAACTTTCTGCCGCCTTCATGAATGAGTTTCTCCAAATAAGGATGCAATGAAACAATGTAGAGGAAACAGTTTATTCACTGACAATCAGAAACATCAGCATTTCAGAGATTGAGTGAATTCTGGTGAAAGGAAATAAACATTGTTCAGTCCTAATCAAATACAAACCTACAATAAGAGATTAGATGTCTGAAAATACAGTAAAGCACAAAATGCTTAATAGCTCTCACAGGTTTGGGTTCAATATTTTTTTTCTGACCAACACATTTCTTTTGAGTAGAAATAATATTTTAATGCCTACATCAACAGCATGAAAACCTACTAAATTCTGCTCAACAATTTTAAGATGGGTTTGAAGATATTTAAGTCTCAATGAAGAAGACTATTTGTAAACTTTAACATAATGTTTCTATTACAAGGTAAAGAGAAGAACAAGCCAATTATTTTATCAAAGTACATCGCTTTTACTTTGTGGTGCTATGTTTGGGAAATCCTGTCTTTTTTATTGTAAAAAACATGAGGTTTAAATTAAACATTGCTTGAAATCTAAGTAAACCAGTGATGTGTATAATTAAGGAACGAATTGTAGGGTGCATCATCATATAATTAATTTGCTTAAAACGTATAATTTAGATAGAAGTAGGGGGATTGAGATGCAGATCATTAAAATAGGCAAGAATCACATTTTGATTTAAACCTTTATATTCTAGTTGTATATAATGTGTGGTGATATCCTTTGATTAACGGAATATTCAACCTTCTGCTAAAGTGGCCAGGAAGCTCTCATATAAGAGTATTTTTGTCTTAAAGAAATTCATTTCAGTGACTTGAAGCACTTGTAACACCTAGAAATGTTGATGTTATATTTTAGCCTGGAGAGACTCACACGAAGAAAAAGCAACATTTAAAAGTTTTATTGACATGAATAAATAAATCTTAGGTTGTGATCCTGGCAGAAGACATTGGCGCTGAATTGAGTTGATCTACGTGAGCAGATAGATCTAGGTTACATACATCTTTCCTCTGAAGTCTGACACCAGTGGAGGATAGAGGGGAGCCATAGGGAGGCCGGTAGGATCACTAGAAAAAACATCTAGAAATAAGTATAAATATCTTAAATTAAGTGTATTTACCCTTAACTTGAGTAGGTAAATTAGATAGTTTGCCAATGGAATTAGTATTTATACTCTTAAAATAAGATATTTAGATAAAATGCACTTGAAATAAAAGCAATGCAATTGTGTTTTCTTATTTTAAATGCAAATGGTCTTGTTCCATTGGCAAAATGTCTCTTTTACCTTCTCAATTCAAGAACAAATGCACTTATTTTAAGAAAAAATGACTTATCTAGAAGTAGATTTTTTTCAGTGATGGAGTTGGTAAAGAGGTGGAGGAGGTTTTGCAGATCGGCTGGAAATTGGGGGCATCCTTTGGTTTGGAATTCTCTCTTTTATTTGGGGGGATTATAAGATTAAAGTTAAAATGCTTGTGGTGGTAGTTAGACCAAATGAGTTGTTTTTTTAACCACCAGAGGGAGGACTTATGCTCACCCTGCTTCTCATGAAGAAGCAAAAAAGGGTTTGCATTGATGAGTTGCTCAGTTCACACTAGTGAAAAAAGAAAAGGAAAATGAAACATTTGCAATATAAAACCCATGCCTGCTTTCTGTATTACCAGGTTGCACTGTTCCACACAGCCACTTTGGCGGGGCAGATTTTAAGAGGTTTGGGGTTGCTCCCATTAATGTTGACTCCAGGGCAGAAGAAAGGGTATATCTTTTCAGTGAAAACGTCAGTGAAGGTGTAGATTGGCTTCATGGTCACAGGGTTGGAGAAAATCACCTCCCCAGCCTCATAGTCCAGCTGCACCCTGACACGAGTCAAGTCCCTCTCCAGGTGGAGCGGGGTGCTAGGCCTCGTCATGGCTGAGTACTCGCCCTCAGAGTGTGAGATCATCCAGAAGCCTCCCTCCGGACAACCCGAAATCTTCCCTTTCCTGTCGATGGACTCCTTGACCACGCCGAGCATCCAGTCCACCTTACCGCCCACTTCCACCTCCCAGGCGTGGCGGCCTGACGTGAAGCCTTCTGATCCAAGCACGAACACAAAGTGACCAAAGCGCTCTGGGTTGTCTGGGAGCTGCAGCAGGGATCCACTGTTGGCTACGCTGGTCAAGTCCGAGGAGAGGGACAGCCAGGAGTAGGCAGTGTTGGGGTCCAAGGTTATGGGAGCTAAAGGGAGAAGAAGTAAAACAGATATATATCTATATCAATTCGGTGTTATTTCTTCTTCCAGTATGGAATAATCAGGTGAGTCTTTCAAAGAAAAGAACAGTAGTAATCAAGCATGGTGGTGGTACCATCATTTTGCGGGGCGGTTTCACTGCCAAAGTAAACAGCAAAATAAAGCAATAGCGCTATAATGATGAGGGTGCTGAATCAAAATAAAGGCTGATGGTCCAAAATCCAGTTTCAGCTGCACACAGGGAGCAGCCAAGAGACAAACATTGAGCTTTATGGCAACAATGGCAGGAATAGTTTAATTAGTTTTAAGGCAAAGCTCGTCAATGCACTAATACTGCACCAACTCTCATCCATGAGGATAGAAGAATTGTGCCATGGAGCTAGTTATAACACTACAAGGCAATGAGTGGAGTAAATAATAAATAAAGGGGAAGTTTTGCAACAAAATGTGTTTTGGAGTGTTAAGTTTTAATGTTCATAAGCTCCCTAAAACAGCTCCAACCTGAGGATCATACTAAACATGTAGAATATTTTGGAAAGCTGTAGAGAACTACTTCTTCCAGTTAAATTAGAGACAAACAACCAAAAGGAAGAGTATTATTAGAGCAGTTTTATTATAAAAAGCCAGACTGTAACACGACATTTACTCTCCTGATATGCATGCCGAGAGCCACTTACTGTACTGAACAAGTTTCACCATCTTTGCCCAAACGTGGTATTTAAGCGAGCTCACATGCTTGGCCACATTTATAAGAGCACCGGGCACTTTTTCTGGATCCTTCTGTGGGAGCTGTGCTCTGTGATGACATGCAACAGTTATCATTCAGAGATGAGAATGCAGAGGTTTGAGTCCAGATTAAACACTGCAGGAGTTCCTACCGTTTCTTTGTGTTGGTGTAATTCTGAAAAGACAATACCGAAAATTGGGCAACTTTATGTTCCGCATGGAGTGAGAGAGCGTTTTCATTTTGATGTGTGGGAAAAAAATCTACTCACCTGAAGGAAATGAGCATCACTGGATGCAATCTCATTCTCAATGGCGATGACGGCATGAGAGAAAGTGAGGATGTCTCTGGTTATGCTGTCAGACTTCCTCTTCACCAGCTCCTTCTTCTCCTCATCCTCCTTCCTCAGGATGGCCAGTCTCGCCTCCTCCTCCCGCTCGAGAAAATCTCGAAGCTCCTCAAACTCTTGTCTTATCTGCTTCTCTGTGGCCAGAGTCTGGTTCTACCACACATGATAACATTAGTAATTAATTACTACAATATGCTGAACACTCCTAAGCCACAACTACTGTTGGAAGAGAATATAAAAGCTGCAAAATAAAGACATTAAAAAACTATGTAAGGACTTTTCCTTTACACTGAGTATAAACATGAATGTGGAATAATTTCAGTTCACCTAACTTTTGATAGTTTAAATAAAAAGTCATTTACCAGTAAGCATTTCTCCTTGAAAAGGAAAGTCTGAGGCTAGTCTGAATTAGATGATCTTTTAGTTCAGGGATGTTGAAAATCTGTATTTTTCCATAGATACCAAAGACAGGAGGGAGGTTTGTCCAACCAGTCTGCATATGTTTAGTAAAAGTGGGATCTCTGACCAGCAGAGAAAGAGCACATCTACTTTATGAGCCATATTTAATCTAAGCCTCCTCACATCTGACACAACATCTCTCAGATAATCAGATTATAAATTACTGCCTCATATAGAAGCATATAAACCTTATCTGTTTTTTGTTTTCTTTTATAAAATGGAAGTAGGAGGTTAACAGTGGGACTAGAGCATATTTGTACCTGACTCTCTGGCCTTAGGCAAAACAGACGTATGTCAAACATGTAAAGGTCTTCCTAATTGAAATCCTGCCTAGGGTCCCATTTAACCTTAGTTTGACCATGACTGCAGCTCTCAAAACTTTACATTTAGGTCTTTGGACTCTTGATTTTAATTTTTTTTTATGTTTAAAATGATCTATTTTAATGTAATGATCTTTAATGTTTGTTTTGTCTTATATGGGAATGTATTCATACTTTCAAAGATGCTATATAAATAGTTTTACTAACTTATCCAGCCTGCCTTAATGAGAAGGGATTTAAGCACAAAGGTCAAGTCGTTAATCTAAAGATTGTTTTAAATATTTTCACATCTCAAAAAAAAAACAGGTAAACTAATGCATATTAGTAAAATAGAACAAAGGCAGTAATAGGTTTATTTAATATTTTTGTTTGTAAAAATCGGTAAAGAGTGGCAACCATTCGTAAATAAAATCCTCCAATTTTTCCGGTAAAGACATGTCAAATGATATGCAAATGTCTTAGCAGCCATGATGTTGCTTTTGAATGTAACCGGTTGCACTGGATTACCTTTACAGGAATAGAAACGTTTTGAATATGAGACACGCTTATCAAATTTAGATCTGCCAAAAAAGTCTACGTCATTTTCATTCTTCTTTAATAATAGCTAATTTTGTATTGGATCTATCACCTATTAGTCAGTTAAAAAGCAGTTTAATGATTTGTTTTATCCCAAGGTGCTACAGTTGACCCATCTGAGGGAGAAAAGGCCTAAAGGATTCACTTGTAATAAGACTGCCCATAAATAATTATATTTCCACAATTTTCAGCTTCCATCTCCCCTCTGTAAATGTTGCATAGATTTATCAGAGACAGTTATGACACACCTAATGAGAACATCAAAGCATCTAGAGTAATTTGCTTCTCTGACGCTAAGGCTGGGGTGTTTACACACTAACAGAGCTTGACTCATCTGGCGTTAGAGTTACATCAGCAGTCACGCAGGTCCTCTAGTGTTTCTTGGATCTGTTTATTGATACCTTGATGTGAACAGTTGTGTCATCACACTCCTGCTTGGCTTCATACAGGCGGCGCAGGTTCTTCTTCAGGGGGACTAGGTCCTTCTTTAGTTCTGTCTGCAGGTAGAAAATGTCAGAAAGCAGAGGAAATCTCACAGATAGCATACCTATATATAACCCTATCCCACCCATGGCATACTTTTTCTAATAGAAAGTATATACTAATGTTCAAAACTGTGTTGAATCAACCATTTATGATTTTTGAATCAGGTCCCCTAGTGTTTAAAGTCGAGATACCCTAATTAGTTTAAGGCTAAATAAGAAGAGACTGAACACTTAGCGTATAGTTTAATAGTAACAAACAAAAGAAATGCTAAAATTGGATTAATTAAATGTTTAACGCTCATTTGAAAAGTAGTCACTTTAATGTTAAAAGGAAAAAATGATCATAGCTGTCATAATAATAATCATATATAAACACATGATTGCAAAATAAGTTTGAGTGTTATGCTCAGCACAAAAATTATTTATTATCTTAACATAAAACTAACAGTTTTATATGCTTTAACAAACTTATAAATTTATTTTTCAACATAGGGCCTGATCTTAATTTTTATGCATCTTAAAACACTAAAAAGGGCTTGTATGACGGAGTAGAGCTTCAAAGAAGTGATTTGAGTTTGCTTTTCAGCAGAGAGCAAATTAAGATATTGTTTTTGTGTGTGTGCTTTCATGAATATGCAGATCATATTTTAATAATAAAGTAGTGCTTGGCAATTAATTGCATTTGCAATATCATCGCAAATTAACAAGACATCATTTTCAAATGGCATATGCACAAACTTTTAATAACACTGTATTTAACAGGAGTAAGACACTGCATTTCTCACTCCAGGCCTTAAGATGGACGTGAAACAATTGAAGTGGATTTGTCATCACACAGAAGGGTAGAGAGTTGCTGCTAGCACTCAGATCCATGCATTCAAGTAGAAGGAAGAGCTTTTTCATACAAAGTTTACAGTAAAGTCCTGCAACAATGGACTCTGGGCAATCAAGCTTTCAAAAACTGAAAGCCTGGGGTGAAACATCTACATGCTTTAGTACCGAAAAAATATTGCAATCGTAATTTAAGTAATATATATATATATATATATATATATATATATATATATATATATATATATATATATATATATATATATATATATATATATATATCTTTTTTATTTCTGGTAAAATCGTTCAGCCCAAAACCAAACTGTGCGTATTCATGGGTGAAGGATATGCATATGTGAACATTTAACTTGTGCAAAAAGATTTTCCAAATCTGAAACCTAACTGCGGTTGTAATGTTTGCAAAATTTTTAGTGCTTAAAAAAGTCAGTTGCTCACAAATAAAGATTTCTGTGGTCATTGTTGCCACAAAGAAGGCATTGGTACAAAGCCATAGGATGGAGAGAGAATCTGTGCATGTAAGCATATTTTGACTGTGTGAGATAGTATAAATAAATAAAAAAAATAACAGTGAAAGCCAGCAAAAATCAATGCAGCAAGACAAAAAACAATGACTGGACTTAAATATTGTGGCTTTTTTTTTTTTAAATAAAGAGAAAAACAAACATGAAAAGGGGGAGGGTGCGGAGGACTGCATGTTTTCTCTTGTTGTTTTTATAACCAGTGTGGTTATAAAAACAGTGTGGTTATGTTTAATTAACTAATAATGGGCCTATCTTGTTTTGCAGTATATCAGGTCAAGCTGCTGTTGTGACAAGTTGGTGGAGACAAATCAATGTGGTTGAAGTGTAACCTGCTGTAAATCTGACTGCGGTTCCTTTCTTGTTGTAGGGGTCGGTTGTGGGGGAAAGTCAGCAGACAAAGCAAACTTTCTCATGTTTTATGTTTCTTATTTTTTATATTTAACTTTAAATGTAGTTTTATCATCATTTTATTTTTCTACTTTTGTTTGTAGCACTTAGGTTAGCTCTTCAAAGTGCACCAAAGGTTATTGTTAGTTTTATCCTAGTGATTATTTAAATGATATAACCCTCATAACCTCCAGCTACGTGGCTTTGATCGGCATCTATCTTTTACAGCCCTATTAGACTGCCTGCACGACACAATCTACTCCCTTTAATGGGGCAGAACCAAACTTGTTTACTCGTCTTAACATTTGCACAGCAATCTTTTTGGGTCACCTGTTGCATGTACAATTTAACACCACTTATCTAGACTCTTTGAATATCAGGTCCATAATGTTTCAAAGACCTGTTACAGCAACATTAAATTAATTAGAACAGAAAAACATTAATGTCTTTGTGTAAACAGTTTTAATAGAAACAATCCCACGTGTGCAGTGACATTAACATATTTACAATTTGATAATCTAATGTTAAAATAGCTCATCTTTTAAGGCTTAAAGGACACAATCGAATTTATTAATTATTTCTAAAGTTCCAAAGTCCGGTAATGTTCTTAAGGTGTCAAATGATTTATCACTTTATGGACTTTAGTGGCCATGATGGCAAACAAATATATTGCTGTCTTGTTATTCTGGACTAGTTTGTGTTAACAGCGTAAAGAAAAGAATAAACTGAACAGAAAATAGCCACTGGTTTTAAAAATGTTCAAGTTCATATAACTGAAAGTCTAAATAATTTACTATTCAAGCAGTCTATGTTATGTCTGCCAGATATTCTACTCAAATAACACAGAATGGAATTTTACTACAACCACTTGACTGAAAAAACTGTTTAGAGCTGAGAGAAAACTCAGTCAGACAAGGTCACGTTACACCTTAGACTTGTGTTGGTGGTAACCATAACTTTCATGTTATTTTACTGAAAAGAGTTGTGTTTGAGCTGTTTTCAGAACATTTTTGTGCTAATTTAAATTCAATCGAACAATCAAGAAAGTTTTGTTTATTTTACATTAAAAGAAGAATTTGACTAATTTCTGTAAATTAAATACTATTGTCTTGCACATAATTTTTTTTGTCTGTGATGAGTAAACAAAAAATGAAACCCCTTAAGACTTTGTATTTTTTTTTTTTATAAAAATGCACCAATTATTTTGTGTATGGTCTGCTCACATCTTTCATGTTACTACACTGCTCTAAACTAAAGCTTTTGAGAAATGTGTTTTTACAGTGAAATTATGTATAGGTTCTTGGTATTTCAGTGAGGTTAAAGCAGCTATTTAGGTTTTAAAATGATTTTGATCTTGGAAGAGGTATTTTTACCTTCAGATCCTGGGCTCCTTCATCTAGGGGACACACTTTATGTCCCTGGTGCTTCTTAGACGTGTGACACACACAGCACAAGACTTCAAAGTCGTCCATGCAAAAGAGTTTCAGAACCTCCCCATGTGTCACACACTTCTCCTCCAGGACTGCTTCCTCCCCTGCCACGCTGGCCCCCGGCCCCAGACTGGCTGAAGCTGTCCTCCTCTCCTGCTCCCTCAGAAAAGTGTCAGCCACATTCTTCAAGGCAAGGCTGACTGTGGGCTCCGTTAGAGAGCACTTCCTCCTGCAGATGGGACACTCGCGCCTGGCCTTCTTCTTGTTCCAGAACTGCTGCAGGCAGGCCCTGCAGAAGCTGTGGCTGCATTTGAGAACAACCGGCTCCTTGAAGATCTCGCAGCAGACGGGACAAGACAGCTCATCCTCCAGCACAGAGCTTGAACGAGAGGAAACAGCTCGTGGACGAAGGGACGAGGTTACCTTGGTAATCTGAAGCAGGGAAAGCTTTCCTGGCTGGGAGGAAGCTCGGGGCCGCAAAGCCATGATCGGTTCCTAAAGTCTGGGTAGAGAGCTGCTCCTACAGCTGCTGTTGTCAAATGCAAGAAGAGGGAGAGCTTCAAGGTGGGTCCAGAGAGTAATCTGGTCACACTTTAACAGCAACCTGAGTTATAGATCAACAAAGACTTGCAGAACTGGTTCACTTCACTACTGGTAAATAAGGGAAAGGTCACCACCCCTCATTTAACAGCCCCATTAAAGTTTCCAAATAAAAGGGCAGATTTGAGTTCATCTTAAAAACAAGTTTCAGAATTTATTACCCTGGTTATCCAGCTGTTGTACTAATTATTTGATCCAATCCTTTTTTCTTATTTGTAGACTATGCATTTTGATACACAGAGACATAAACTAAAGACACAAAACTAAAAAAAATTAAATTACATTTTTCATTCACTAAGTTAATGGAAGTAATGGTTCCCAGACATCTGTTGTTCTTCCAAGAGCCAAAAACAGCAGTAAACCAATTTATAACAGGAAGTCCTGAGCTTAGTTTATTGTGTGCAATAAGTAAACCTGCTAATAAGTATTTCCTCTATAAACTGACCTCTTCAAACCAAGAAAGGAAATGTGCTTAAAACAGGCGCCAAGGACATAAGATGTTCAGATATAAAATGATCATAATTTGCATTCCAAATGGGACCAAAGTCAACCAAGAACCAAGATGCTGTATGTAATCGTTTGGTTCCTGCCTGCTTTAGCAGACATTTTACAGGGTGTCTTAATTTTGCTGTGTAAATGATTCAGAGAAGGTTTGGCAGAAGGTGGACAGATGAGGCAGAAATGTTGCTTTTAGTTCTCTGTATGGAGGAAGAAACAATCTCCACAGTGTATCAAAGGAGGAAACATCATACTTTGATGCGTTTTCTTAAGTCTGGCTGCTTTAAGGTGCCAGTAGACCAAACCATGCAGACTAAAGCTTTGAGTGAGAACCTTCTTCCCAGTAGAACACAGATGACTGGCTCTGGCTGGGTCTTCAAACATGGCACGAAACAAAAACAAAACAGGGGGGTTTTACTAAACCTGCCAATTTAAGGTCATCAGGACCCATGCTGTAGATATCAGTGGAAGCGTTGGAAATTACTTAAAAGAGAGGTCTTCAACCTTCCAGGTCAATTCCATGTGGGACAGTTTGTGCACAGAAAATGACAGAATCTTTGTATAAACTAAAATCTCTTAAAATGCAGGTTAAATCTTAATTACAAGAAAATGAACACTTACCCTAAACATAACCCCAGATATGTTAAAAAGTGTTTTTTTTTCCCCTGTAGATGATTTATGGGCAGGGCTAAAAACAGATGTTTTTTGTCTGACGAGGGAAAGGTGAACACTACAAGTTCTTTGTGGAGCATTCTGATACCGTCGCTTCATTATAAATCTGTTAAAATCACTGCTGTGTATGAAAAGTGGAGTCAAAATAAAAGGAGAACGTTTCACGATGATCTGCATGATGGAGCGGCTGCCAGCACTGCCCTGAAACCAAGGAAGAATTATTAGAGCAAGAATCAGCCTTCATCAGTCAGGGTTTGGACCAGAGCATAAGATCAGTCATGTCAGCTGCAGGGGATGCTGCTCCTTTCTTTTTATGGGAACTACAGGAGATCAACATAACTTCACATCTTCACAAGCTTTACATTTAATAAAAATATTGGATAAAGTGAGACATTCATAATTCTGAAAAAGGAGAAAATATAAAAGGAATTACATAAGCAATGTTTAATGTAGATAATATGGCTAAATATACATTTAGATAGATTAGATAATGATATGAAGAAGAACAGTCTATTCTTTGCAACCAGTTATTTTCCATTAATCACAAATAAGAAAGGCTTTAGAAAGCTTAGACAGCAGAGGGTTGATGGTGTAGTGGGTTGGGGGTTACCGCCAAATTCTGCTACTCCTCTGGGGGGCATGACCTCTTCATTAAACACCTCTGACATAAATAAGAATAACTTCCTCCTGAGATGCTGAACATGAGTCATAGAACAATACCATTATAAAACTAGACTGAATTTTTGATGCAACAATTATGATTAGTACAGAAGAGGATTAGGGACATTAAAAAATAACAAAACAAAAAAAACAGCCACCTAACAAAGAAGGCTGTTTAATTCTTACTTTATTCTCAGAATTTAGACTTTTAATCTCAGAATTTGAAGTCAAATTATTAAGGACTCCATTGCCAAAGCCCAGGATTATTACTTTGGTGGAATATTACAGGCTGTCCCAATTTTATGAGCAAAATTCAGAGATTAGTCAGAATTCTGAGAATAAAATCTGAAATTAATAGCTATTCAGCCTTTTTTTCCTAAAGCCTTCATTTTCTCTCTTACACTTCCATACAACTGATTTCAGTTTTAAATCAATTAAATTTAGTTTTAGTTTTGTGAAATACATTTACAAACTTTCATTTTAAGATTACATAAATACTCATTCAAGCAGGAGAATTCAAAATCAGTGTCTGCCTATTGCTATGCTATTAGGGCTGGGTTATTAATTGCATCTGAGATATAATTGCAAGTTAACAAACTGCAATCTTCCAACCAAAGTGTTTGTTTTATTCCAGGCCTTTAGGGGGTTGATATGCTTAAAATGGGTTTGCAACCACAAAGTAGGGAAGAGAGAGCTGTAGCTAGCAGGGTCTGTGCAAATAGTACAAATTGCTAAATAATGACATTTAAGCCAAAAAAGTGGTGCATCAGCAGTCACCATAATTGCTGGCAGTTAGGAAGGAGGTAGAAAAGGAAGCAGGATGCTTCCTCTATGTAGCTTATTTAGCACAGGGACCTCATGACATTCCCATCCTCTGCATAGGAGCTATAAAGATACCCACAATCCTTTGCGTAATGGGATGTATTGGCATAAAAACCTCAAGGAGTAGAACAAAAATATACTGGTATATCATTTCTTTACATGTTCTCTCACACATGCACATCTAACCAACTTCACACATTTTGGGTTTTATAATTGAAAGCTTCAGCTGTTTCTCTACATTTATTTTTATAAACTTCTATTCCACACAGTTTTGCAAGCATAGTTCATGTGTTTTTCCGTCACGTAATGACATCCAGAAGGCTTAAGGCTGTCTGGATTCCACAAAAAGGTGAAAAAACAGGAGCTAGAATTTACACGATTCAGAGTCAGAGCCATGCATGGGAGTAAAAGTAAGCGTTTTCCCACATCACAGTAACAGAACAGTACTGTGACAATAGACTCTGGATGAGCAAGCTTTCAGAAGTCATGAAAACCTGCAGTTAAAAACGCTTGTGGCGGTTCAAAGGAGAAATCATAAAATAATCATCTCTGCAATATTGGTTGACAAAGAAAGATCACAACTTGGACTTTCTGGAAAATGGTTCAGCCCTACAGGTACGAAAATAAGTGTTTGAACACCCTTCTATTATGCTAGTTCTCCCCCTTAGAAATGATGGTGCAGTCTGATATTGTCATCGTACTGGCATGTGAGAGACAATCTAAAAAAAATCCAGAAATCACAATATAAGATATTTTAACTATTTATTTGTATGATAAAGATGCAAATAAGTATTTGAACACCTATCAGCTAGAATTCTGACCCTCAAAGACCTGTTAGTCTGCCTTCAAAATGTCCGCCTCCACTCCATTTATTACCCTAAATTAGATGCACTTGTCTGAGGTCATTAGCTGTATAAGTACACCTATCCAGCCCATACAATCGGTAAGAATCCAACTACTAACATGACCAAGACCAAAGTGCCCAAAGACACTTGAGACAAAATTGTGCACCTCCATAAGGCTGGAATGGAATATGGGGAAATAGCCAAGCAGCTGTGAAAAAAGGTCCACTGTTGTAGCAATCATTAGAAAATGGAAGAAGCTAAACATGACTGTCAATCTCCCTCAGACTGGGGCTCCATGCAAGATCTCACCTCGTGGGTCTCAATGATCCTAAGAAAGGTGAGAATTCAGCCCAGAACTACATGGGAGGAGCTGCTCAATGACCTGAAAAGAGCTGGGACTGCCGTTTCCATGGTTACTGTTGGTAATACACTAAGACGTCATAGTTTGAAATCATGCATGGCACCGAAGGTTCCCCTGCTTAAACCAGCACGTCAGGGCTCACTCAAATACTTATTAGTGGGTGAAATTGCAAAATACAGTAGCAGGGTGTTCAAATATTTTCCTTACTGTTTACTGTCTAATCAAATAGATTTTTGGTTCAAACTATTTACTAATAGTCTATTAAGAATATGAATACTTGAGAACTAGTTAAGCAATTTACAGAAAAATAACTTTTGAAGTTACATTAAATCATCTCCTGTCCTGGTTTTACCAGTTTAAATCCTATCTACATTCCTGTGGCCAAAAGGTTTCTCCTCTAACTTCGCTGCATGTGGGAATAAAACCTTGTTTCTGTAAACTACATGCAAAGCATTTCTAACTTAACATATTTTCCTCCTGGAATTCTATTAATTATCTGAGCAATGAGAGGAAACCGATTTAGCAGGAGAATCAAAGACTTACTCCCTCCTGTTTAATGCTCCAATTTGCCACCATTCTAACAAAGGACTCTGAGTGACCTCAACGAGTCCGACCAACACTATCAAGTGAGCCAAGGTCGATCTGATTACATCAGCCGACAGCCCGCTGACAGAGATTTCACCGCCTGAATAGACGTCATGCATATTTCAGGAGGACAAAGGAGGGAGGAGAAATATAAACAACATTTGAGGCGGTTTTCTGAGTTCTTAAAAAAGTTTAGGATACTAAATGCAGCATCCTAAATGTTACTAAAGTAGGTAAACGCTTTAGATGAGGTCATCTGAACCATTAAAAAAAAAGACAAAACAGAGCATATGTGGGTGTTATTGCATTATATTTGAACATGGACAACACAAGCCATCAAAATAATTATTAGTGTCCAAGCTGGAATTAATTACATCACCCATAGATTTATCATCAACTCTGAGGAAAGAAACAAAAACTACAAAATAGCTTCGTCACAGTTGGATCATCTGAAAACGTCGTTACAACAAAAGGGTTTATTTTGTTGTTTGTTTGTTTTTTTTTATTAGGTGTTTTTGCACGATGGAAGTCACATGTCGTTCTGGTTCTTTAACACCATGCATCTGAGTGTTAACAAAATACGATCAACATAATCAGAAGAAAATAAAATAAAATGAAATGCATATCTTTGCTTTTTTTTTATGCACAGCTTTTCCCAAACATTAGTATCTCATTCTCAGTAATAAAGATGCACAACGTGGTGAAAATGTCGTCTCTTCACACAATTCTTTTCAAAACAGACATCACATCACCTCATATAAAAACACTAGCAATAAAAAAAATGAGTCGACACGGTCCACAAACCATAACCTGCTGCTTGACCTTCAAGTTAACACTGCTTTTTCATAACACTGAAGACTCCCGCTTCACTAATAGTGAGAGCCACTTAATCTCTGTAGTGTAAAGCTACCTTTCACTATCACCTCTTTGTAACCAGTTCTTATTTCTAACATAAAACCAAAAGATGTTATGAAATTTACAATAAAAAAGAAGAATGTGACGGCACATGCTTTCACAACTGTTCCATCACAGTATAATCATGTGGTTGAGGAGGAGATCTTCTGCTGTGTAATATCTAACCAGGTGAGGTAACGTGCGACACATCTTCACCTCTGCTGCTGGTTTGCAGTGCAGTAAGAATGTTTTATATCAAAGATCTTGTTTCTCCCACATCAGAAAACAGAGTCGGTGCTTTTTCCACCGCCAGCAACTACAACATCAACATGCGGGGGGGTCTTGTTATGTGCTCAACGATGTTTCTGGAAAAAAAGGCTGGAAGACAAAATAAAGCCATTTAGGAAGTCGCTGTAGTCACCTTCCTCTTCGTGGTATGGGACGGTCCGCTGTGGCTCCCCAAAGGTTGGAAACGCACAAAAATAGAGGGAGTGTTTGTAGACTGGAATAAAAATAAACATGATGGTGGCCTTATGTTTTCTAGTAGTGTTCGAGTGTTGCGGGTGTTAACACACGCGCACTGGGTGTTCTGCGTCATTAGCTCCCGCAGTTACACGCGCCCGACCTTGGCGTCTCCGATGGCTCCCCAGACGTCAAAAACAAACTCGTCGGGGAAGGCGAAATCTCCCAGGGTTTCATCCAAAGCCTCGGCAAACTCATCTGGGTTCTTCTTGTCTTTGCCCAGCTCTACCATTGTGGCCGCTGAGGACAGAAGCAAGGTCATTTAAACAACAGGAAAACAGTTAAACCAGAACAGTCTGCAGACACATGCTCCTACCCAGCTCGCTGTCCCTGATGCCCATGTAGCTCTCTAGCAAATCATCCACCTTCTCTATCGCCTTCTCCTCAAATGCAGAAGGCTGTGAGAACATAATAAAAAAACATGTAGATCAGTTAAGCAACAGATTAGTTTAAACAAACAGCCCAGAGAACTTCTGTTTTCAGCTCACCAGCTCCTCCACTGTGGCAGGACCTTTAGAGCGCAGACGAAGGGTCCCTCTGCCCGTCCCAAGTTGGACCCCTGATCCTGACCTGGAGCCTGAAGACCTCTGACCGATCATATCTATGTCAAACAAATCACATATTTAGCGTAAACTAGAGGGAAATCATTGGGTAGCCCATTTCAGCTTGTTCGGTCACAGTCTAAAACACATATATCTATTGTTCTCTTCAATTAGTGTTTAAAACATTGAGCGTAAAGTGGTAAGTAAAGGAAGAAGAATCATAGTTTATTTTCAGAGCCAAGGAGATGTTCAAATATAAAGTAGGGCCGAAACAACTAATCAGATTAATAGAGATTATTGGATTATTGAAATAATCGTCAACCAATTTAAAAATCGATTAACCGTTAACTGGAGTATAGAGACTCTAAATGTTATAAATGCTAACCATGCTGATCACTCGTTGGAAACAGAATCAAAATTGCTTTGCTGCAAAATAGTGTTTCCATACATGAGGTTTATGAAGTGCTACACATAGTCAAGCAGACATACAGTTAAAATAAATAAATATGGAAACCTTTTAGAATAAACAAATGGCATAAACACCCAGAATTCAATTTAAAATCCCTTAAAATAACGGTGGGATCAGTGATGTCATGTTTGCATAAAAGGTAGGTGATTACTATATAACTTAACTGGTAACTTAACAGACAGAATTTTTCTGTATACACCTCACTATAAATCACTCTTTTATATCTTGTATAGCTTTAACTATGTCAGCTTTAGGCTAGTAAGTGCAGTTATTTTGGTCTTTTAAGGTCATTTCATTAAATACTCTAACTATTTTTATATAATGAGGCTTTTGATGCTTTTTCTAAAACCAGTCTTTGTAGCAGACTTCATCTTAAATGTTAAAATCCAGTGGAGATCAAGAAATATGACAAGAAAGCTTGTAATTTAAGTTTTCTTCAGCTCACCAAAGGCTTTGAGAGGCTCCACAAGTTTGATGGTGAACATTTTCCCCTTAGGAAGCTCCTTCAGCATTTTGGCAACTTCATAGTGTCGACAGCCAATGAGGCGATGGCCGTTAATGGACTCGATCATGTCGCCTACATTAATGACCTGGATTTGGTGGATGATGCTTCCCTCCCTGATCCTCTGCAAAGGAGCAAAAATTAAATGTTTCACATCAAGTTTATTCTGGCAGTTCTTTCTTGGCAGATGTTCATTTCAATCTTTCCTTACCTTAATAAAAGCATAACCCGCTCCGTTATCAGTGATTGTCAACCCTAATGCATCTTCTCCTTTAAAAATTTCTATTTCCTTCTTCTGGCCTTTAATGTGAGCAAAAATGAAGTCCTCCAGCCCGATCTGTCCCCCTAAAAGTTTATCCATGTCCACCTTGTGCGTGTTCAGTGTGCAAAACATAACCTGTGGAGGAAAAGCATTTAGCTGCAGCCTTGATCCCGACCAATGTGTCTATAGTTTTCCAACTACCTGTACTAACCTCAGATGGTGGGATGCCAAAGGCCTCTCCGATCTTGGCGTAAAGCTCTCGCACATTGCTGAAGCCCTCAATGCGGCCCGTGGGGCTTCCGTGAGCTAGTTGGGTGTGGAAAATGAGCCTGGGTCTCATGCTGTTTGGTGGGGGAGGAAGGCCGTCAGACCCTGCAGCTTCCCCTACGACCCCTCCATCCAGGCCCTCCATACCTAGCACGTTGAGACCCCCACGAATGGGCTCTGCCTCTTCATTCTCCACCAAAGGGGATGCTTTTTTCCTTCTCCCCAGTCCCAGAGGCATTGTGGACGCCGCTGAAGGAAGTTACCCCACAAGCCAGACCAACATAAACCTGTGGTGCTGACTCAGCAGCAGATCTATTCAGTGTTTATGTTAAAGTCCTGCAGACCAGTTTATAAACTGTATTAGCCAGGCGCTGGATGGATGGATGTGGGAGGGCACACATCAGAGCAGCTCACATTGCTGGGTGTGTTAATTCAGCTGGTTAATGAGGAAGATGATCAACTGAAAGAGAGATTAAGAACAAAACTCCAGTTAATTTAATGCATGTAGCAGATCCTGGAGGAACCCCATGTACTCTAAACTCTGTCATTGGTTCCTTCAGGGATATCTGAGTGTTAAATCTAAAGATATGTTACTCTAATTAAAGTAATCTAACACCACGTTGCAGTTTAGAGAATCAGAACATAAGTCAAGGCTAAGATTAGCAGCTAGCTTGCTTCCAGTTTAGCAAAATAATCACTTCAGCTACATAGTTAGCTCAAAACATAAAAATCAAATAAGGTGCCTGTGACGACAAACGGCTACACTTCGGAGGGTCAATTGTTGAGTGTTAATTAGCACGATCGTTAAACATGAACCGAGAAACATGGCAGGGCTATCCATTCTGACTGAAACAAGACACTTATCTCTTCCTGTTAGCCTAGCATCCTGCTAACTAGCTATTTGCTGTTCGTCAGAATACAACCTTGTTCCTGTGAAGCTAAACGTCTCCGCGGAGCCGCTTCTGGTTGCTGGAAATCGTTTTTCAGATCAAGTTGATAGAAAATGACAGCAGCGTGTGTTAGGGGCGGTGTGTTGTTGTAGAATTAGCTAATAGCCAACCAAGCTGGGTGGAACCGATGCCTTCACGTGACCTCGGAAATACCACCTCCTCTCCCTAAACTGGTGGAGATTCTAAAATAAAAAAATATAAATAACTATTTTATCTGTACTTCGAGCATGCAGACGGATATGAATAGTTTCGGTACACCTTTTCAAATTATTTTTAGTAGAGAGAGACATAAAGGTAAACATTTACAAACAAATATAAATACCGAATTTTTAAAAACAATTTTCCCTAAACTTCCCCAAACTTCTTAAGTCTGCTTTTTAAAGATATCCTGCTGTATTTCTCATTGTGTGATTCTTTTCTGCCCTCTAGTGGTTGATAATTGGAGTTGCTACAAATGAGACTAAAATCAGGCTTAGACATACTTATTTTGTCATTTTGTAAAGTGTAAACAAAACGAAATTTCGTTCAGAAATGTATAAAATCTATTTAAAATAATAAAAAAAAATTAAAATAAATCGTTTCATCCTGACATTGCTCCGCTTATTTAAAATTGTTTTTATTTTACTGGTTTATTATAATTTTAAAATTTTTTACCCCAAAACCCTTTTTATTTTCCCTTACAAAAAGGGTTGTTTTGGTTATGTAATATTAATAAGTGGGAATGTTTTGCTTTCCCCCTTATTGTTTTTTGTTTTCTTTATTGTGTGAATGCTGTGGCTTTACATTTGGGACCCCTTTTTCTTTTTTCTTTATTTTTTATTTTTTTTTCCCCGCCCTTTTTTTTGTAAGCTACTCTTCTGTATTTTATGTATTTAACCATTCAAATTTTCCCCAAATATTCACTCTTTTTGGGAATGTGGCTATTTTTTTTGTTTTCTCCTTTTTTCTTTTTAAATTATTCTGCTTTTTTGCAAAATTTTTGCTTATTGAAAGAATGGCATTTTGCTAAAATTCTCCCAAATATTTTCTTTATTTTTTTTAACACTTTCTTTTTTAATGTTTTTTTTCATAAAATTAAATTTTTTATAAAAATTAATTTTGATTTTTTTAATTAATTTTTTTAAAAATAAAATTTTTTTTATTTTTTTTATTATAATTACATAAAATATATATTTAATTTATTTTTTTAAATTTTATATTACAAAATGAAAAAAAATGAAAAATCCCCCAAATTGATTATAAAAATTAAAATATTACGGGAAAAGAAAAATAAAAAAACAAAGGTTTTAAAAAAAAAATTTTGTTGGCCCAAACTGAAAAGTATGAACATGAAAAGTATGAGATTACAGCATCAGTATTTTTTGGGCCCCTTCCTTTGGTGTATTACTGGAAATGCGGGCGTGGTGGAGCGTCAGTCTGTGGTGTCGGTGTTATGCACCCCCAGGTTGCTTAATAGTGGCTTTTAGCTCTTCTAAAATTTTGGGGTTGGTGTTTTTTGCTTTTTCTTAAAAATCCCCCAAGATTTTCTAGGGGTTAAGGAGGAGAGTTTGCTGGCCAATTAAGAACGGGGGTTACTGGTCCTTAACAGGTAGGGTGCTTTGGCACTGTGTGAGGTGCCAAGCCCTGTTGGAAAATGAAATCGCATTCCAAAAAGTTGGCCCGTGCGGAGCAGAAGTGCTCTAAAACTTTGGTTGTGGCTTCCGTGCCCCTGGACCTGGAAAACACAATGGCCAACCCCCAGCGTGACATGGCCCCCAACCTCATGAGTGGAACTTTCACTGGATTAAGCAAGTGGATGAAGTGTCTCTTTTTTTCCCTCCAGATCGGGTTGTTTCCCAAAGGTTTGCTTTACTTTATCGGGGGAACATGTTTTGGCCCACCCCAGTCCGTCTGTTTTCTTTCCCGGGGAAAAGACGTTTGAGTGTTGGGGTTTCCCCAAGGTGGCTTGAACAAGGAATGCGAAAGAAAACGCATGTCTTTCTACGTTGTGTGGGTGGTTCTTGAAGCATCACCCCAGCTGCGTCCATCTTTGTGAAATCTCCCCCACTTTTTGAAGGGTTTTTTGTTTCACAAACCTCCCCGGGTGGGGTTATTTTTTGTTGTCCCCTTTTTTGACCCCTTTTCCCCTTCCCTTCGCCTCTTTTTAAAAGGCTTGGACCTGAGCTCGTAAACACCGCCTTTTACGATGTTTTTGTCTTGCCCCCCTTGGCAAGGTGTCGATGGTGTTTTTGGAAAAATTAAAGTCGCGGTTTCCCCATGATTGGTGCCTTGAATGACTGAAAAAATTTTAAAGGCTTTTGCAGGTGGTTTTGAGTTAATTGCTGTTGAGTGTGGCACCAGGGGCCATAAATTTTTGAACCTTTTACAATATTTAATTTTTTGTATGATAAATTTTGAGATTTTCATTTGTTGTCATTTGTAATCTCAAAATTAAACAAAAAAAAACTCTAAAAATTTAGGGTTTTGTAGAAAGTTAAATTTAATATAAAATTTTCCTTTTTTTAAGGAATTACTGAAAATCAAACTTTTTATGATTTTAATTTTTAGACCAGAAAATTTTCTTTCAGTAAAAACACCATTCTTTTTTAAAAAATGTTTCGTTTTTCTGCTATTCATTTAACTCGGCCTTTTTTTGTAACTTTTACAGTTTTGCTTAGGGAAAGCTTAAAACTTTTAAAAATTTTTTAAAAAGTTTTCAAATTTATAAGGAAAGTCTATGGAGGAAATGTTTAGTGCAGAGTGTGACTCTGGTTTTGAAAACATTCATTTTCCCGAACCCCTTAACTCACTGACCTTTTACCTTCTAGATAAATTTTACACAAAACGTAGGGATTTTTGTGGTTTAGGAAATGAAACCCCTCTTTTTGTGTGGCTTTTAGGTTTTTCCCGACGTTTGGGCCCCAGACCAGAAAAAAGCCACACTTCCCCAATAAAAATCCTGAGAGCTCTTGAAAATAAAGTGAAAATTCAAAAAAAAAAAAGTTTTTGTATCGTCCCTTTGGGGAAAACCGTTGATTTGCAAGGGCCCCTTGGGAAGTTGTTTTTCAGACTTCTGGCATCACATTGAAGGAAGTGTGTCAAATCTTTTTTTTTTTAGTGGGAAAAAAATTTTTGTTGGGGTAACAAATCTGTCCCGAACACCAAAATCGAGATTTAAAATTATACACTTTTTTACATCGTCCCCACCCTAGAAAAAATTTGTAGAAATATAAACGTTACACCAGTTTAGCCCAAAAAGATTGTGCGCCCGGTTTTAAAAAATTTTTTAAATACCTAATACGGTTTTGGGTCAGTCGTTTGTTGGGGGAAGTTTTGCTTTTGGATTTGTTACTTTGGATGCTGAAAATCAATGAAAGTAGGTTTTTCTAAAACCTTTTTTTCTTTCCCTTAAGGGTTGTGAATGAGCTACAGCATAAAGTTCCCCCCAACCCGGAGCCCAAAGGATGCTCTGCTTAGACTGAAAGAATTTTTTAAAACCCATTTCGGTTTGTCTTAGCACTTGTTTTTTTCGGAGGTAACCCTTCAAAAAGCTGAAATAAGGGAACAAAAGTGATGCGATGTGTTTTGTCAGAAGGTCGTTAAGTCGTCAAGGAAAACCGTTTTAAAAGGATTTTCCCTCACCCCCAAACAGCACTTTTTAATTTAAAGGAGGGGGGACAAATGATTTAACTTAGGAAGTGGAAAAATAGACATGGCCTGCCCCTTTCCCTTCACACGAAACCTGATAGATTTAAAATAGACTCGGGGCCCCTTCAAAATAAAAGTCCTAATTAAACCATTTTTTTTTCCCCAGTAGGGGGCTAACTTATGGTAAAACTAAACCACTTTTTTAAAAATAAGACTCTGGGGTTTTTTTTCAAAACACCCCCAAGAAAAATTTTCAAAATAAAAGCCCCCCCTTTCCCATTTCTTACTGCCCTAATAAAAAAGGGGAAAGAGTGTTTTTAAGGTTTAAAAGTCATCAGTATCATGCTGGGTCTGCCTTTTTAACCACAACCATGCAATTTTAAAAAGATCAGAACCCTACAAAAATAAAACCCCTCTTATTTTTTTGTGATTAAAAAAATGCAAATGGTCAGCTTATGACCCAAATTCCCCAGCTTTTCTTTAGCCTGGGCCTTTTAAAACATATGGAGTAAAATTTCACAAAAAAAGTCTCCCTTTCGCTTAACAGGCATTATCACCCCAAAACTGGAAAAAGGATTTCTTTTGAAATGGTTTCTAATCACTGCGGGGCAGCCCCTTCCCCCTTGACAACACCCATGATGAATTTAAAAAACTCCGTGCCTAAAAAATAAAAGTTTATTATCCGGTTTTAATTGATGCAAATGGGCTAGATTATGCCCAAATTTCCCCATTTTTTTTTATTGTTAATTTTTCAAAAAATCCTGGAGTTTTTCCCCCAAAAAAATTTCCCCTTTTTATGTTTAAACAGGCCTCTACCCCAAATAACATGGAAAACAAGTGTTTATATTTAGAAAGGATTTCTATTCCTGTGGGCGCCCTTCCCGACACCTTCCAGTTGACTTCAAAAAAAGAACCTGGGCTCTCCAAAATAAAAGCTTTTCCCACATCATCATTAAATTGTTTGGGGTCGTAGAAGCCCAAAATCCCCAATTTCCCTTTAAATTATATCCCCCAGGGTTTTTCCACACCCCCTCAGGTATTTTTTAAATCGGTTTTAAGTTTACAGAATAAAGCATTGCTCCCTCTAACAGCAGCCCAAGTCCAAGGGTGCTGTCATCAAACAGCGGCTCGTAAATGCAGGTTAAATTATTTGATAAATTAGTCCAAATGGATTAGCTCTCTTTTTTAAAGTTTCTCTCTTGTTTTGGCTTCATGGTCGTTTGTACTTTGGTTTGTGGTTTTTCAGCTTTAAGGGTTGAACTGTTTTTTCTATGTTATCAATGAACTTTTAAAATTAAATTTAAATTTTTTTTACAAGTAGACATTTAAAATTGTTTTCAGATTTTAAACTTTTTTTATACTTTTTAAACTTATCGCCCTACCCTTAAAAGTATATTTTTGTTTAAATAGTTAGTTTCACTTTTTTATTTTTTTGTAGTTTTTGCTATTTTAGGAAATTTTGCAATTTTTTCCCTTTTTTCTTTTATTTGCTTCTTTTGGAAAGCATTAAGTTTTTGTTGCTGTTTAATTTTAATGCCTGCCTGTTTCGTGTGGCTTCAGTATTTTAAGAAAAATTAAATTTGCATTTTTTGTATTCATCCTTTCAGGCTTTTTACTTTAAAATTTTTGCTTTTTTTTCCTTTTTTCCTTACAGTTCAGTTTAGCCGTACAGCATTCACATGATTTTCGCGGAAAAAGCAAAATTTTTCTGTCAAGTGGGAATGCTTATGCATTCCACTTATTTTTTTTTACTTTTAATTTTTTTGACTTTTAACTAGTCCCGCAGTTTTCAACTGATTTCAACAAATTTTTGGGATCAAACGTTCAGCTTGGTTTAGGAGATTTGCCCTGTCTTTTGGGAAGATATTTTTGTAGTTTTGCGATATTTCGCTTTTTTGGTTTTTTTTTTTTCCCCTTTAACTTTTTAGAATTCTTAGATTTCAGCAAAATTTGCTAAAATTTTGACTTTTACCTTTAACTAGTTCAGCATACTTTCAGCTAGAAAACCCCTTCAAATTTTAAAAATGTTTCAGTATCTTTCTGCTATTACGTTTAACCCGGGTTTCTGCTAATTTTTCAGTTTTTTTCGTGAAGCTTTAAACTTTAAAAAAAAATTTAAAGATTTTCAAATTTTTTAATGGAAGTTTGGGGGAAAAGTTTATGCTGAGTATGCCCCCCTCTAGGGTTTTTAAACATTTTACTCATGCCCAACGTTCAACACTCGTTTTTTTACCCCATTGATAAATTTTAATCAAAAAAGAGGGATTTTTTTTTTCGGTTCAGGAAAAAGTAAACCCCCATTGTGTGGATTTTTAGGTTTTTCGACGTTGGCCCCCCGACCACGAAGAAGTCCAATTCTCCAATAGAAATCCAATGAGAGCTCTCTGAAAAACCCAACTGAAAATTCAAAAAAAAAAGACTTTTTCGTATCGCCCCTTTGGGGGGGAAAGTTTTTGACATAGCAAAACCGGCCTTGTGGAAGTTTTTTCAGACCTTTAGCACTCACATTGAAGGAAGTGGTTTTATTTTTTTTCATTTTGCAGAAAAAAGGATTTGGGTTCCCTCAAAATCTGTCCGAACCCAAAATAAGTTTTGACAATTATACACTTTTTTAATCGTCACCACCCTAAACGAAATATTTTTAGAAATAGGGAAAGAACCCCGGTGCCAAGTGGCTGGCTCCCGGTTTTGGGTTTTTTTGAATACCTAATCCCCTTTTGGCCACCGCTCGGGTTTTTTCGGGGAAAGTTTTGCTTTTTTAGAGTTTTGCCTTTCCATTGTCCTGCAGTTATTCAAGGACCAGCAGGATTTCTCAAACCTTTTTTTCCTCCCTTCCCCATTAAGGGTTTTTGAATGACTACACCCTTTAAATTACCCCAATCGGAGACAAAAGGATAGTTTTTTTCTTGCTTTTGTCTGAAAAGAATTTTTTTGTACCTTTCGGTTTGTTACATGTTGTTTCGGACTGATTCCCACAAAAAACCCTAAAAAGGGGGAAAGGAAAACGAAAGTTGCGCGTTTTCCCCCTGTCATGAAGGGCCCGGTTTCAAAAACCCAAGGATTTTAAACCCACCATTTAAACGCACATTTTTTCAAGGAGGGAGACAACAGATTTAACTTGGAAGTGGATCAAAATGATTGGCCATGGGCCCCCCTTTCAAGCAACCCGATAGACTTTCAAAATAGACCGGGGGGGCCCTTTAAAAAAAACTCCTAATTAAAACTTATTTTTTTAGTATGGTCAACATTAGGGCCCCAAAATCAACCCCTTTTTTAAAAATGGTTTAGGGGGTTTTCAAAACCCAACCCCATGGAAAATTTTAAAAAAAAAGCCTCCCTTGCCAAATTTATTACTGCCCTTAAAAAAAAGGGAAAAAAATAATTTAACGTTTGGGAAAAACATCAAATATCATGCTGGGTCTGACCTTTTTCAAAAAAACCCGTAGATTTAAAAAAAGACTTCAGTTACCCTACAAAAAAAAACCCCTATTTATACGTTTTTAATTGTGCAAAATGGCCAGCATTATGACCCCCAAATACCCGTTGTTACTATTGATTAGGCCTTTTTTAAAAATACCCCGGGCAAAATTTTTACAAAAAAAGTCTTCCCCTTTCGCTTAATACAGCATTATTCACCCAAAAACTGGAAAAAACCCGTGTTTTTATTTGGAAATGGATTCTTTATCACTGCTTGGCATGACCCCTTTCCTTGGGCACAACCATGATGACTTTCAAAATAAGCTAAAGGGAACCTCAAAATTTAAAAGCTCTTCCTTTGACATCTTATTTTGCCCTATGGTTTAGCTATGACCCAAAAACAACCCAATTCTTCAATTACACTCCAAGGCCCCGTTGACCACACCCCAGTGCATATTTTTAATAGGTTTTAAGTTTATATTGTAAAAAAAAGCATCTGCTAACCCGTAACATGCGCCCAAACAAACGGTTTCTTTTCTTACCACAGGGCCATAACGAGGTTAATTTTATATAAATTAGCTCCTTAAGTGGTTTAGCTCTCTTTCTTTTAAAACTTCTTCTTGTCCTTCCCCTGTTCTTGGTCGTCTTGCAATAGGTTTTTGATTTCAATCCCCTTAAAGGTGCATGTTTTCTTTAGCGACAAAAGACACATTTTAATTAAATTTTCCCAATGTTTTTTCAGTTTGACATTTCACATTGTTTCAAAATGTTAAGACTTATTCAAAAATGTCTCAACATTTTACTTCCCCTCCCTTTAAGCTCTAAAAATTTTTTTTTTCAACAGATTGTTTTTTTTTTTCTTTGTAATTTCTTTTCACTTCGCTAATTTCATATTTTCAGCCTATGTTGTGACTTTTGGTTATTCTGTCGTTTTTGGCAGGAATTAAGCTTTTTGTTTGCTGCTAATTTAAAACGCCCCACTGTTTTGGAAATAGGTAAACCCCCCCCCCAAAATTTTTTTTACATTTTTTTTAGAAACTTGTGAGAATTTATTAAGACCCTTTAGTGCCCCTTAAGCATTTTTTGAAATGTTGGGTTGTGGCACTTTTTAGTGAGTTGTTTTTGCCCTTTTTACGCCAAATGTTTCCCCCAAAAATCTTCAGGATTCAATTTTTTTCTGCAGTTTGAGTTTTTTGTTCTATCACATTTTTTTGTTTTCAGGTAATTTTTTGCTTTTTAATTGCAAAAGCATTCCCCCTTTTTTGTTTTCCCGAAACAGCTTTTTTGTTTAATTTTTAATTTACTTTCCGACGTTTTTCCGTTCTAATGTTTTTTTCGCCGTTTCAAAAATTTGGTATCAAAAAAGTTCAGCCTTGCCTCCACCTGCTGTTTTATTGGATAATTCAGTTTTTTCTTTTTTTAAATTTTTTAGCTTTTTTTGGGTTTTTTTCCCCCCTTTTAAATACATTTAAAATTAAAAATTCCCCCTAAACTTCACACTTTTTCCCTTTAACTATTCAGCTTTCTTTCAGCTAAAAAAAACCATTAACTTTTGAAAAAAAGTTTGTTTTTTTTCTTTTTGCTAATTTTACCAGTTTTTCTATTTTACAGTTTTGTTTTTTAGTGAAGCTTAAAATTTTTTAAAAAATTTTAAAGATTTTTAATTTATTTTAAGGAAGTTATGGCGGTTTTTGTGCAGGAGGTGCACTCTAGGTTTTCAAACATTTCATATGCCCGAACGCTTCAAAATCCTCGCCATTTTTTACTTTGTAGAAAATTTTTTAAACAAAAGAGGATTTTTGTCAGGATTAGGAAATGTAACCCCCATTTGTGTGGCTTTTTGGTTTTCCCCAGTTTGGGCCCAACCCGAGAAAGTCAAACTTCCCCATAGAAAAACCTAAAAGGGTTCTGAAAACGAATGAAATTCAAAAAAACAGCTTTTTGTATCGCTCCCCTTGGGAACCATTGACGTAGCAACATGAGTTGGGGAAGTTGTTCCAGACCTTCCCGCATCACATTGAAGGAAGTGTGCGTTTTTTTATGTTTAGCTAGGAAAAAGGTTTGTTGGGGGGGTAACAATCTGTCCCAACCCAAAATCAAGATTTTGCAATTATACCTTTTTTACATGTCAACGCTAACGAAATATTGTGAAATATGAACGTTACACCAGTTGTGTCCAAAGATGGCTGCGTCCGGTGAAAGAATTTTTTTTAAAACTAATACGGTTTTTTGGTCACCGCTGTTTGTCGGAGGGAAAGTTTTGCTTTTTGAGAGTTTGCTTACCATTGTGTGATGTTTCAATGAGACCGCAGGATTTTAAAAAATTTTTTTCCTCCTTCCCATTAAGGGGGGTGAATGAGTACATCCTGAAAGTTCCCCCAAAAGGGACAAAAGGGTAGCTCTCGCCCTTTGATGAAAGAATTTTTTAAAAAATTTTAGGTTGTCTTCAGCATCGTTTGTTTGGAGTGATAAATCCCATTCAAAAAAAACCCCGAGAACTAAGGAACGAAAGTGTGCGATGTCTCTCTGTACTGACAGGCTCGTTAACGTCGTCAAAGGGAACCATGCTTCAAGAGATTTTACCCCACCCCTTTATACACATTTTAATTATGGAGGGAGAAAAAAATGTTTAAATTAGGAAGTGGATACAATTGGGTATGGCCCTGACCTTCCCTTCACACGAACCCCGATGACTTTAAATAAGACTCCGGGGACCTTCAAAATAAAAATCTACATTAAACTCATATTTTTTTCCCCGCTATGGTAACATTATGACCCCAAAATCAACCACTTTTTTAAAAAAGAGGCTCTGGGTTTTTTAAAAAACCCCCACAGCAATTTAAAAATAAAAGCCTCCCATTGCATTTTATCTATTTCCCTAAAAAAGGGGGGAAAGATGATTTAATGATTGGAAAGTCATAAGTGTCACTGCTGGGTTTAAACCCCTTTTTCCTAACACCCAAACCATGTAGACTTTCAAAATAAGATCCCGGGCCCCCACAAAAAAAAGCCTTAATTTACTTTTGATTAATTGATGCAAAAGGGGTCGCTTATGACCCCAAATCTACCAGTTGTTTTATTAGACCTAGGGCCCTTTTCCAACCCTCCCCCGGGTAATTTACAAAAAAAGTCTCCCCTTTCGCTCTAAAGAGATCTATTCCCCAATAAATGGGAAAACAAGTGTTTCATATTTAGAAATGGATTTATATCCTGCTGGGCAGACCCCGAAACATCCATGATAGATTCAAAATAAGATAAAGGGAACCCACAAAATAAAAAACCCTTTTTCTTTGCACATCTTCATTGGCCCTATGGTTGTTGCTATGCCCAAAGTCAAACCAATTTTTTCAAATTACACTACCCAAAGGCTGTTTAGAAAATCAGGATATTTCTTAATCAGGTTCTAAGATTTACATGTAAAAAAGATTGTCACTTGTAACATGCGCTAAGCTGCCAACGGGTTTCTCCCCCGCGGCTCGTAACGCGGGTTTAATTTTTTGATAAAATTTGCCCTTAAGTGGTTTAGTTTTTCTTAGTTCCCCTTTTGTCCTTCCCCTGCTTTTTATGGTAGTCTTGCAAATAGGTTGTAGATTTAATTCCCCAAAATACACTGTTTTTTTTGTATAACCCACACATTTTAAATAAAATTTTCAATTGTTTTGCCAAATTTGACATTTCCACTATGTTTTAAAATGTTAATATTATTCAATCCTTTCTTAAATTTTTTTTCCATCCTTGGTACTTTATTTTTTTCAACCAGATAAGATTCAAGTTTTTCATTGTAATTTTTTTTTGATTCAGCTAATTTAATATTTTTCAGCCTATGCTGAGAACTTTGGCTTCATTCTGCTCTCTTTCTGGACAGGAATTAAGCTTTTCTGTTTGCTGCTAATTCATCACACGCCTGACATGTTTCTGGGCAGTAGGTGGCCCCCCTTCAAAATTTCTTTATACATTTGTCTAGAAACTTGGGAGACATTATATTAAAGACCCTTCTAGTGCCCACATTCAAGACATTTTTTGATATCATGTATGGTTTGGCTGTGCAGCTTTTAAGATGAGTTTGTTTCTGCCATTTTACTGCCAAATGATTCTACCCTACAAAATCTTCAGATGATTCAATTGTTTTCTGCAGTTTGAAGTTTCTGATGACTTCCTATCACATTTTTATATGTTCTTCAGGTAATTTCAGCTTTTTTCATTCAGCAAAAGCATTCCCACTTTGATGTTTCTCCGAAACAGCTTTTTCTAGTTTGAGTTCATCTTTGCTAAGCAGTGTCAGTAACAGCATGTAACTGGGGAGCTACTTCATTTTTATGTATTAAACCTGATGCAAAACTATTACAATATCTGCTTTCTTTTAGTTTAATTAAACATATGCTATATCTAGTTCACTAGTGCAAAGTTCTAGTTCATTCCTTGAAAAAAATCTTTAAAAACAAATTAAACTTCGGTGAAAATAAATAATCAAATTTTTAAAATGTGTTATTTCAGTAAATCAACTCATAAATGAAATGCATATATGATTTAAAGGCACTTCACTCTGAGTGACGTGACATTATAATAAAATTGTTTAAAAAATTGTTTCTGAAATACTTATCAGTGCATTATTAATATTTTTTTTATTTTTGATCCTTAATGTGATTCTACTGAAGGGAATGCATACTTTAGAGTATTTATATATGACTCATTTTCTTTTATCAAAACATTAATATCCCATTAATCTTCTTGGATATAAAAACATGTCAACAGTCAGCTTCTTCGCCAATGACCAATCTTTACCTCTGTGTGTGTTTTTTCTGTAAGCCATAAAATTACTATGTTAAAAATACATTTTTTTTTGGAATAAATATCAGAATTTTTGGCTTTTTTTTCAGTTACTATTTGTGACCCTTTTAAGTCAAAGTTAGCATTAACAATTAAAACATTATTCTGTGCCATCAATGATTAACATCCTCTCCTTTTGAACAGAAATACTAAATATTTTATACGGGAAATCAAATGAGAGACCCTTATTTCCATTACAATTCAAGAAATGTTTAAACATTTCTGTTTTTCCTTTCATTTTAATAAATGAGAAGGAATAATCTCGATACGGTGAGCGGAAAAAAAATAAATAAAATACATGTTCCAGGAATATATTGTTATTTTGAGAAAATATTTCAAGCAAAACTCTGTTATTGAACTAATTTTTGACAAAGGGATTTGTCCAATTCATGTACATATATTGGTTTACCTTGGCTGTAGCTGCTTTTTACAGTTAAATATTTATTATATAGTAGTTATTCCACAGAACAGTTTTGTTTTAAGAGCCTTAAGGTGTTGCAAGGGTCTAATATTAATAAAAATGAACAAAAAGACACCCCATCTATTGAAATACTATAATATTCACCCCAAATGAAAATAAAACAGAAAAAAAAGACACACCTGAAGCCATCAAGCTGTGCTTTACCGTTTCTTTAATGTAAAACCATAAAGGATTAAAAAAAATGATCCCATGATGAAAGCCTTCCTGTTAAAAATCAAAGGATTTTAAATCTTCAGCCACAGTTTGAAAAGTACAAAAAATAAATGAATGCTTTTAATATCCCCCTTAAAAAAGGAACAAAGTTTGCAGGAGTTTTACATACAGAAAAACAAACAACCCAGAGATGACACATCCAATGGTTTTAACCTCCTGTCTGCGTCCGAAAGCTGAAACCCTGCGAAAATTAGAGGAAGCAGCAAGTCAAACCTGTCACATAAAAGCTGAAATATTCCCTGACTTTTTAACCACAATAATCATTCTTACGCCAACAATCTAGCAGTGATCACTCTAGTCTATGGATCTACTCTCCCCCTCCCCCCCAGGAAGTGAGTAACTTAGACTAAAATGTCGGCAGTCAGTAGGAAGCAAAGCTTTTTAGACCAAAAGCACTAATTTATTCCTGTATTAAATAAGCATTTATTGGTCTAACATAATAATCATTTACATTGTTGAAAAGGGAAAATCGATGATCACGGTTATTGTCAATCAGACACGGCAGCAGGATTTACATTAGGTATAATTTAATTATACAGACAGTTGCTTGGCACAAAACAATGATGTACATACGGAAAAAAAACTTTGTTTAAACAGCTTGAAGCTCTTTTACCGATCTGGTAAAGATATTTTCGCTGCTAAAATGTCCTTCCCAGACAGGAAATCATGTTATCTGGAGGGGATCTTAACACCCTATTTATTAGAACTTGAGGTTCTTATATGCTTTATGTTCTTATTTTAGAGGGTGCTTTTTTACTGACACTAAATAGATAATATGATTTTGCATCTGGGAAGCTTTGATCCATGTACAGCTACACTCAAGCATGCATCAGTGCATCTGAGGTATGAAGTAGCTGGCTGAATGTCACTTCTAAACTTCCCAATAACAAAAAATAATCCTCTGCCACTAAACGCCATTAGCTGTGCAAACTTAAAATATTTTGTTTTTGCAATGGTTGCATCTTCTTCCATCGAATAAAACCAAAATTCGGTCCTGAAAACCCAACAGGAGTAAAACCCAAGCCTAAGTCGTTCAGGCCAAACCACGACGCCGAGCGGCCCTGGAAATGTTAGCTTGTTAAAATGTCCTTCGGTCACATGGGGAGAATCTGCTCCAGTGCGTCTCGCGTGCTTTCCCCCAGTTTGTCGGGAAATTTTACAGAGAAGTCCAAGATCATGTCGCCTCTTTTTTCCGGACACTTGGATAGAGGAAGCCCCTCCCCTGCGATGCGCTTCTTCGTCCCGGGCTTCACAACTTCCCTGGAGCTCACGGTGATGGTGCGACCGTCCAGAGTGGGCGCCTTAACCGTGCATCCGCACAACGCCTGCAGACAGACACCCAAACACGAGGAAATTATGTGAACTTTATTTAGAATCGACAAAACTTTACATTTTAAGTCGTAGGAAAATGATTATATTTTTCTTACCTCTCTAAGTGAGATTTTTGCAGGGTAAACTATATCTGATCCGTCTCTCCTGAACACCGGGTGGGGTTTGTCCTTAACAACAAAAACCACGTCGGCTGGAATGTTGGTCGGAGTTTCATCGCCCTCCTTGGGGAAAGTGATCTTCGTCCCCTCTTTCCATCCACGTTTAATATTTACTGTTAAAATCTTGTCCTCTTTGCGCATGGTGCAGCCGTCTGGGTTCAGTCTCTTGCGGGAAATCTTCATCTTTTTCATGCACCCGGTGAAAACCTCCTCCAGGCTCACCTTCAGCTCGTGCACCACGGGCGGATCCTGCCTCCTCTCCTGCGCCCTGTGCAGACCCCCGGGGTGGCCTTTAAAGGACCTATGAAACCCCCCCATTCCTCCCATACCGAACGCAGAGAAAGGATCATCGATGTCGCCGTCAATGGAGGAGGAGAAGAAGTGATCGAAGGGGCTGCGTCCACCAAAGAACTCCGCAAATATTGCATGAGGGTCTCCGTTGAACGTGTAGTTGAAAGTGGGGCCACAGTGCTCTCCGCCGTCGCTTGAACCCTTTAATCCTGTTCAAAAAGAAAGAAAAGGTTTTAGTTTTAAGCCTCTGCACAATAGCATCAACAGTCAGTCCTGCAGTCCTATTTCATTTTGAATACTTTAATTCAGAGGTCTTCAACGTTTTCAGACCAAGGACCCAAACTGATGGAGAGATGGAGGGAGGACCCCCTAATTATATATATTGCATGAAATTGGGTTATATCAAAGTGGTCCTATAGTCACTCTATAACAGATGAGGTAAATTTGAAAGTCATTTCTCCCTGGGATTATTAAAGTATTTCTGATTCTGATTCCTGGTCGATGGGACAGGTGTTGTGACTGAAACGGTGCCCAGCTTGAAAGAGCTCCTGTGTGTCGCTGAATCTGTGCATTGATGACTGAAAGACATCTTCAATGCCCCATTTATCGGTTTACTACAGTGTGTTAAATTCATGTTTATGTGTATTTGAAGATTAGTGGAAAAAATTGCAGGGGGGAATATAAAAAAAACAAAATTTAAAAAAGTCTAGGCAACCAAAACTTTCGCGACCTGCAGTACCTCAGTGGACCCCCTGTTAAGACTTCCGCTTTAGTTTAAATAACCTCTTTTTTGAGCAACAGTCAGATTAATGGAGGGAAAACTTGAAACAAGTGATTGATTGATACTTTAGAGCTAAAAGCAACAATAAAAGGACTGCTATGCATATCTATAAAATGGAAATTAACCCTTTATAGGGCAAGTTATTATTTTTGATCACTTGCATAAGTCTAGAAGCATAAGATCTATATCCAGCCATTCAGCAAAGTTGCTGCTACATGGCTGTACATCTTATTTTTGTATTTGACCAATTAGATGATATTACCTACTATAAATTAAGTTGGAAAAAAAAGTTAACAAGTCAAGAAAAAAAGGTAAACATCTTATTGTAAAGTTAAAAAGTTAAGCCTAGTTAACAATTATATTTAGGTATCTAAACTAAAATAATGCGTTCATGCATCTAAGGTTATGTTGTAAGTGAAAAAAGTGTTTTTTCATTAATTTCTTATAGAAGCACTTTTGTGAATTTTCTTAATATATTCAGGCAAGGTGGCATTTCTTGCCGTCACATTGACTTTTGCCATCAAAATATCCATATTTTTTTTTTATGTTACAAGGTGTTAAGTTCTTGTCCTGGATTCCAATAACACTATTGGCTGTGGTTAAAGACTTGATTTTCATTTCCCCCACTTATAAATAAAACAATCATACAACTTTAGTTATTCTTAAACATATTAAAGTGGGAAAAGAGAAGAAACAGAAGTTAGGGGTGAATAGGAGCCCCTTTAATAACAGATTTTATGCCAGTAGAGCTGTGGAATAAGTAAAGTTACATAGAAGAAACAGCGCCCTCTGGTGTCTAAATAATGTTTTACAACCAGAGTCCTTAAAGGTACACTATGCAACCGGTGTTGATTTTCCAGCGAGACTCCCCCCAGAGGGCGAAAGTAAAAGTGCACTGTCATAAATATGCACAGCTGTTCTCCTGGTTTCTCCGTCAAGCCAGGCGCGGTTGTTTTGAGCTTAGCAGACAGGCGAACGCAACGAATGACTAATGCTGCGTTCACACCGCAGCTGGCGCGACAGAAGCAGCGAGTTTACATGCAAAGTCAATGGTTGACGCGCGTCAAGGCGCAGCAGGCCCAGCGCGTCTGAGCAGCTGAAGCAGGGAGAGAGACACAGCGCTGATGATCAGAGGCTATGATCTCTCTCCTCTTAAACAGTTTATTGACGCCTAAATTAACTTAAAATGCAGAAATCTGCCGACAGAATATGCAGTTTGGATTATTTAGATGAAAAACACCTACCAGCTGCCGCGGTGAACCGCGAGGACGTGACCTGGCCAGAGGCTGCTGATGAAGGGGTTCCTTCTGTCGGCGCACCGCTGGTATGTGGGGGTCTGAGCGGCTCCGACAGAAAAAATATTGAAGGCAGGATAATAATCTGAATGAACTGACGGCACTGATTACGTTTTCAGGTGTATTTTCTCATTTAAACACATATTAAAACTACTTTATTCCAAATGATCACAGCAAATATAGCTGCAAGGCAGAGAAAGGATAGTGAAGCTCCGCCCAACGCGCGTCAGACACACTTTTGCACCGCACAGCCAGAGCGTCAGAACTAACTGGTTCAAGCAGCAAAAAGGAAGCAGCAGACACGATTTTGCTGCTTTTGCTGCGTGAACGTAGCATAACTGCACAAGGATCGCCACTGTGCTAGCAACGAGAATGCTTTTAACTGGGGGGTGTAGCAGTTCTCGGCCGTAAAGCAAGACTGACTCTCACGAGACTTCTGAGCCTGTGGGTGCGGGTCGGTGCTCCTGCAGTTGCAAGTGCAGTATTTCCCCCACAGACCACCAGGGCGGCCGAGAATACCTTTGTTCAACCTGAAATGACTCATTTAATCATCCAAAACGTTATGGAACACATTAATTAACTGAAAAATGTTGCATAGTGTGCCTTTAAAGTCGCTTATATTTGGGATCAGCCCCGATTTTAACCCACATAAACATGACATCTACCTGTGTGCATCAACACCACAAAACACAAATTAATCGTTAAAGTATAAACTGGTGTAAATTTCGCTTTTTGTTGCAGCAGAACTGCAAGCTGAGCCAGAACAGCTCATGTTTTCCAGCAGCTTCTGCGGCTGCCTCCTTTGTTCACAGACTTTTAAAGTGAGGCAACTGATGCAGGAGGATTTTAAAACCTCACTCATGGATTACATATAAGCATGCACTGTAAATATCAACGATAAAATATATATATATTAAAAAATAAATAAATAAATAGGAAGCAGCTGTGCAAGTTGTTAGAGAGGGTTAGGATACAGTACCTTCTTCTCCGTATCGATCGTAAATGTCTCTTTTCTTGGAGTCGCTGAGGACATCATAAGCTTCTGCAACCTCCTTGAATTTGTCTTCAGCCCCGGGGGATTTGTTTTTGTCCGGATGGAAGCGCAGAGCCTGTTTTCTGTACGCCTTTTTGATCTCCTCGTCAGACGCACCTCTGGCTATTCCCAGCAAATTGTAATAATCTTTCCCCATCACAGTGACCGCTATAAAATCACAGTGAGCGCGGACATCCAGGGGCTCATGTGTGCGGCGCTACAACTCCAGGTCACCAAAGCCGCAGCTCGTGTTCCATCCGCGGGGAGAAAAATAAACTGACAGTCCTGAGAAAACTTTCTGATTTAAGCCTCTGAGCCGCGGAAAGAAATGCCAATTTATTTGATCGAGTTTACCTAATTAAAAAGTATAGAACAAAGTGTACTAAGTGATGAGTTGCTGCTTTGCTGGATAGAAGCCGGGCGCAGAAACTTCTGGAAGAAGAAGCTGACGAATGTAGGTCGAGAGGATTCCCTGCTAACTACTTCCGGTTTCACCTGACCTACTTAAAGGCGCGCCGTTGGATTTCAATTTTTTAAAACTGAACCAAACAACCAGGCGAACTTTGATAAATTAAACTGATATTTTATTTGTGTAAAAATGTAAACGACCCATAGTTAATATGATTTTTGTAATTAATTATAAATTATTTGCTGCCCCCGCTGAAGAGGAGGGCTTCCGCTTTCGCGCCCTTCAAAATAAAGCAACACTGTTTACATAAATGTTATTACACAAATTTAGAAACACACTTAGTCCCCCAAATGACGGCATTTTTATTACGTTTTCAAGATGAAACCCAGGGAAACTTTATTTAAATATACTATCAGAGCTTTGCTGTGCTTTGAAAAGTGTCTTTTTTCTTTTTAAGATTTATTGTGTTTTCAGTTTGTCAGGTCCTCAAAACAATTTATCATTCAAGAAAAAAAAAAAAACTGTTAATACACATGGTCCATCATACTTTGATTGTTAGGGGGTGGGATGAGAGAAGACTGCCACCCCACATTAGGGGTTTCCAAAACTTGCAGTCTGTAAAACCAAAAATAGCAATGCAATAGACTGGAAACATACAAAAACTTTATTTATTTATTTATTTATTTATTTATTTATTTATTTATTTATACATATGATGTGCAGCTTCTATTTATATTTTAATACTTCAATAACTGTATTTATTAAATCAATCATTTTAAATGTATTTCATGGGACCTTTAATTATTAAATTGTGCATTTTACAATGTAAAGGCATCTTTAATATTTAAATCATGTATTAAATAAATTCATAAATTAGCTTTCATTGTATATTTTGTCCCTCCATATATCTCAGGAATGACATCAATGATTATACAAACCATCTTGCGACCCCCATAGGAGTCCTGACCCCACTTTGGGAAACCCTGTCTGAAATGACTGCAGAGAAACATATTTCCTTTCTCCCCATAAAACACAAAAACTAACGCTGAAAAGAGGAGGAATTTGTTTTCTTAAACTTTAATATATTAATGTAAATATCTATTTTTGTTTTTGTTATCGTTGATTTATAGAATTTAAGAATCAAAATGTGAAATGAATGTCATTAGGAAATTCTACTTGGGAGCATCCCTGCTGCCCCCCTCTGGTTTAGAGAGGAACTGCTTGTTCAAGAGTTGGTCATTTGAAGATATTTTGGCAGATTTTTGCAAATCTTTTAAAAGACCCGCCCTCTCCAATTAAAAAAAATACAAGTGTGAGATCATGCACAAGTCAATTTCTCTTCTGTTTAAAAGTTGCATTTCTCATAACTCATACAAGCTTACTGCGCCTGAACATTCGCCTGTATAGTGTGGCGAAATCTTGATAAACTATATAGCAAACTAAGTTAACTTACGGTTCGGACCAAAGATCACTGCTTTTTGCTCCTTTGGTCACATAACTCTTCCTCCACCGCATGGTGTCTGTGCCATCTTATTTTTTTTTTAGTTTTTGCACTAGTGGCTTGTTTTTTTTGTTTTTTTTTCGACAGTAGGCTGACAGGAAAGTGGGTATGAGAGAGGTGGAGAGACATTCGGCAAAGGACCACAGGTCAGATTTGAACCCTGGTCCGCTGCGTTGAGGACTAAGTACATGGGTCGTGCGCGCTAGCCGCTGTTCCACCTGCATGCCCCTGCACCCCTTGGTTATTAGGCGGGTATGCTGCTGGGTAGCGACATCGGGCTGCTGTTACAACAAATCCCATAATGCTTTGCGAGGGGTGCTTTCCGCACAAAGCATTCCGGGATATACCTGCCTCTTCTGTGGCCTTTCTTTTCTTCTCATACACTTCGTAGAAACTTTGTCTCGTACGATAGAGTCCTGCACGATATCTTCACGATACCCTGCGGATATCTTCAATTCAAATCTGAACGCGACCTGACCCGTTGATATTTAACCCGCAACCCGACCCGTTAACACATCAAATAATAGGCTATAGTACGCTGCGCAGCAGAGCAGTGCCATTAACACTGCAGCAGACGTGTATGCACTGACTGTGGCCTTTTTGGAGGGAAGCCCACACTGCTGGCAGGGCTTTAAGCTACAACAAGGGTGACCCCAGTGCCTGATTAATATAACATTTCTGATGTCGATAACAACACACGCATTAAAAAAAAAATCACCAACTACCCGCCCGTACTAAACAAAATATCTGCCCGACCCCGCGTACCCGTTTATTTTTATTTATGTATTTTTCACCTGCAAAAGAGCATTTTAGCGGGTGACCCGTCGGGGACCCGCGGGTACCCGACACGTTGCAGGACTCTATCGTACGACCCTCTGCCATTTTCAAAGAACCGCGGGGAGAAAGGCGGGCTTCAATGACTCTCTGAAACCGTAGCTCACTACAAATATACACCGGAAAGTGCGTATGCGCAGAAAAAGAGAGCTAACTGGGGGCGAGCACGTAGGACGGCCATATGGAAACATATCACCAGAATGATTGAAAAATAGGAGGACCGCTTATTTAGATGATCCACCCAGAAATAAAAGATCGTCCTCTGTACCTTTAAGTCCACGTGGGAAAAACAAATCACCTGCTTTACTATATAGCCACCCCCCTAGCTCCGCCCTGAAAGATCCAGGAGGTCACAAATAACCGATAACACCATCTAAAGCACCACTGGCCTTACTCTTCTACGTTAAATGTACCGTTTATAATCCAATAAAAAAAAAAAAAAAAAAAAAAAAAAGGCTGTGGCATCTAAACAGAGCACAAATGCCAAAAACTGTCAAGAGGACCGAATGGCTTTAGAAAAAACATAATCTGCTGCCTGGTAACACTTGGACTTTTTGAGGGCAAACATCATCTTGTTAGATTTGGCATAAAACCAACAAAACGTTTTAGAACCCAGAAGAAAAACTCCTCTATAGCAATGTTCAAGGTTAACTGTTAGTTTTCTAAAATTATATTTGCTACCCCTCATGGGTGGCACCTGCAGATACTTTGTTTAGTAGCCATTTAAATTTTTTATAGGGTCAGATTGATTTTGATTGCCTTTGCCATTAATTATTAAAGTTATAATTTTATATTTTCATTTTCTTAGCTTATCTACAGCAAATTTTTAGTAATGATGTAAAATCATTTAGGTGTGACAAAGACAGAAAAACCAAAAAGCTTTTAGATGGAGCAAATACATTTCTCAAAAAACAGAGAGTACATCTTATTTCCATCCAAGTTTTTATTTAAACTTTAAGTTTTTTATTACATTTGAATAAGAATAATAGGACAAATGACCCACTGCTTTTATTTATTAAGTAAAGTTGAATGCAAACAGAACAAGCTGATTGTTAGAAGATAAAACAAAAACATCACTGCTTTCCTAGAATTAATAAGTTATCAGCCAACAAAATGCATTTGATAGATTGAAATATCAGGAAGTGTGGACCTCTCATCCAGGGGTGTTGGCAGCTTTATGGTCCGGAGCATCCGGCTGAGATGAGTATTAATACAGTGCCAATAACCAAACACGTCAGCAATGACCTTATTGAAGCAATTGTTGCTGCCCATCAGGATGGGCATGGTTGGCAGGCACCTACCAAACAATCCGAGGGATATTATTCTGCAGTGGTTATAACATTTAATACAGATGTTAGTCTTCCCTGGATTGAATGTTCTAGAAATATTACTTCTTCTTCAAACTGTTTGTTATGGTATTGTAGCTGCTCAGTGGAACAGTGGGTAGCACTGCTGCTTTGCAGCAAAAAGGTTCTAGGTTGATTCCCGGCCTGTGGTCTTTCTGCATGGAGTTTGCATGATCTCCTTGAGCATGCATTACTTCTCTCCGGTACTCTGGCTTCCTCCCACAGTCAAAAAACATGACTGATAGGTTAATGGCTTCTTTAATTTTACCTTAGGTGTGAGTGTGTGCATTAATGGTTGTTTTTCCTGTTTGTCTCTGTGTTGCCCTGTGATAGACTGGCGACCTGTCCAGGGTATACCCCGACTCTCACCTGTGGACAGCTGGAGATAGGCACAAGCACACCTCACGACCCCACTAGGGATAATTTAGAGAAACTGCAATAAAACCCAGACTTCAATCAGTGTGATAAATGTAAATGCATGTTTCAGTAAAAGGAAAAACCTGACTTATTTCTAATTTTTTCAAAATAATTAAGTACCTAATTAAGAAGTTGCACACCCAGGAATCCTTCTTTGCTATTTTCATCTGCCAATTGTTTACTAAAACACAAATTATTATGAAAAATATGAATAATAACGGAGATAAAAATGGATCAAACAAAAACAAGTCATGCCTTGTATGGAGGCCCAGAGGAGTCAGTGAAAAGAAGTATGTTTGACTCGAACTGCACTGAACTCTGTAGTCAGAAATGCTAAATAGAGAGGGTTAAGTGACAAGAAGATGCAGCAAATGAAAAGGGGACTTACCCTTTTAAATGTTTCTTAAGGAAAGTTACTTTCCTTAAGGGTTTAGAATATTTTCAAACTGCAGTATTTAATAATGGATTAATAAATACCATTAATTATTCAGTTTGAAATGTGCAAAATATTGGAGTTACAAAGCACTTTTTAAACTGGAATTTGTAAATATTTCATTTATTCATTTATTTATTTCCTAAATTCATTCTGTTTATAATCTAATGATGGATGTACAGACTTCACAGCATGGGGTCACTAATGATGGACTTCTACAACAGAGAACACACTCACACCTAAGGAGAATTTAGAGAAGCCAATCAACCTAACAGTAATGTTTTTGGACTGTGGCAGGAAGCCAGAGTACCTGGAGAGAACCCACACATGCATAAGGAGAACATGCAAACTCCAATGCTGAAAGACCCTCCGTCCCACGCAGGGAATCAAGCGTGCTACCCACTGCGTCACTATGCAGCCTTAATAAAAACAACACCCTATATTTAGCTTTTAAAACTGGATTTGGGTTTTGAGCCTCTAAACTCTCAATATTTTTCAATTTATAGAGGATATCAACCTAATATCATTAAAACCCTAACTATAGTTTGCATCAAGTAAGTTTAGGTTGTTTTGTGTTTGCTTAAACCGATTTGTTTGAGAGCAGTGCTCTAATTATGTGCCTTTTTAAAATTCTTATATTTGAGATCAAAGCACTAAAGAGAATAACCTTTTCTGATGTTCGGATTTCTTTTTTTTCTTTTTTGTGTTGGTCATTAATAGTGATCCTGGAATGTTTTTAATCAGAGACTCAGTGTGAACACATGCTACAGCTGCTTACTGCCTGCTTGTACAGCTTGAACCTGTTATAAATAGAGCGTAGAATACAGATATGCAGCTGGCTATGTGAGCTGATGTGCTGACCCTGTGTGATGAAAGGTATCTCTGATCTCCTCCCAATCAGCATTTTCTCCACTCTCCTCCCACCACGAAAGCTTTCAAAGATGATTTAACTCAGAGGTCCTGAGATGATCCTGTTATCTTTGTCCTCAGAGTTCAGAAGGAATAGCAGCTCCACGGGTGGTCACAGGGTGGAGGTGTAGCGTCAGGTTTTGACATGTGGAGATTTGTTCTTACCTGATGGATTAGGCTTTGACTGTCAAGCTGAGTGTGCAGGAGAACAGACAGGATGTGTGTTTTACGAGTCTAATGAGGGCATATTGGATGTGTCATCGGGTAGAGCTGCATGTGGCTTCCTGAGGTTACCAAGCCGCCGCTGGGAGAATCAGGGGACTTATATTTAGCCTTGCAAATGGTGCACTATGGATTATGTCTTGGTCCTCTCCAGTTTCGTCTTCAGTGCGTTTTGTTGCATGCACGGAGGGCTGAGGATGTCTATCAGGCTGCTGTTCAGGTACTGATCATATCTTCTTTTTAAGCCCCATTTTCTGTCAACTGAACTCCACCTTCCCTCCACCTCTGGAAGAGGCTATTTTTGTTCAGTACTCTGTCTTCTCAGCTCTGAGACATCTTCATTTTGGATCCTAAGCTTTTCCAAACCAAACTGCAACTTTAGTACAGTAGATGTGGTTTGGGAGCCTTGACTCATATCTACTGAAAATATCTGAGGAACTTGAAGATCAAATACTACTTTAGCAGACTTTTGAAGTTTTGAATCAAACAGAATCATGGATGTTTTAGCCTTGGAGGCAAAAAGCCAAAATGGAGCAGAAGCTGAAAAGAAGCCTACACCAAAGCCGAAGCCGAAACCACAAAAGAAGACGAAAAGGATAGTTTACTTTGAAGTGGAGATTGTGGACTTGAAGACGAAAGAGAAGCTGCTGCTGTTGGACAAGGTGAGTGAAATATCAGGATTTTTTTATATCTTTAAACCAAATGTTTTGAAAGCAAATCAGAGCATTTGAGCAGACTTGTCATTTTGCAAACAAATCCCTAATAATCCACTGGTTACCTGTCAGTGTCGTTATCGGTTACGTGTCTATTGAGCGAGCGTTTCATTTAAGAGGTGAGAATTCCCCTATTATCCCTGAAGAATGATCTGTTCCAACTACAGCACACACCCTGCTGCAAGTCACAGATAGACGGACAGCATACGCTGCTCACAGACTACATTTAATGATGTACTGAGAAAAACAACAAAAAAACATCATGGATATGAAATAATTGTAATATATGTTATAAATGCATGGTGTGGCATCTATCATATATATTAATATATATCCATAATTTGGTTCCAGGTGGAGCCAACCGCCACAGTTTTGGATATCAAAGCCTTGTTTCACAAATCATGTAAGTTTGTTATCCAGGCAGTCTTGATCATTTGAGGTTGTGCTCTTTGTCAAATTGGTTTAAAAAAGGGAAAAAAAAGAGTATTTAATATTTTGAATGCTAAAATTGCAGTTCCCATTGTCTTCTTTTCTCAGATCCAAAGTGGTATCCAGCCAGACAGTCTCTGCATTTGGATCCAAGTACATCTGCAGCCCCTTCTTCCTCCTCTTCTATACATTCAAACTCAATGATTAGAAATACGGGGATGGAAAAACAAGATATTATCTGATTGTTTAATTTTTTTTTTAGAGGCCAAGAGTCTCAGGGATGAAGAAGTTCTCCAAACACTACCGGTGGGAACCACTGCCAGCTTTTATTTCAGTGACCTGGGACCCCAGCTCACGTGGGGAACAGTGAGTCCACACAGACACACTCAATGTTTTTCACCATTTAATGGGAAAATGCTGAATTTAGCCACTTTATTATTAAAGGTTTAAATGTTGTTTTTTATATTCATTAGTTAATATTCCATCATTTTTAAGTTAATGTCCTACTCTTTAGCTCTTATTAAAAAATCGGCAGATTAAAACCTGAGACGGATCAACCTTTATATTTGAAAGAATCTAAAACCGCTTCTGTAGTCCACCAACATTCATGAGTTTTAAATATAAACCAACACCCTCAGTACCTCCTGAACATAAATATCAGTCTGCAGTGACAGATAGAGGTGATTTGCTGTCGTCTCACCCCCTACCCCACCCCTCCCACCGCCTGTACTGTGTCCTCTCCAGTAGGACATATAATCTCATGGCCCCATTTCTGCTGAAGCTGTTTATCCCTCTGACCTCTCACTTGCCTTTTACTAGGCTTCTTTATTTACCCTCATCCATGCCGTCCATCCATCCATCCCCTAACCGACGCTAACGTAACCCCCGTCACCTTCATAGATGACGGTGTGGGTGGAGAGCTATGACGTGTCCCAGCACAGGCCCAACTGAGGCTACTGGTCAGGTAACCTGAGCCAAGGATTTCCTGGAGGTGCTGACTCAGGAATCTGTTTCACTGTGGGCTGCGGGGCCCGACTTGATTGTATATACACTATATTGCCAAAAGTATTTGCTCACCCATCCAAATTATTGGAATCAGGTGTTCCAATCACTTCCATGGCCACAGGTGTATAAATTCAAGCACCTAGGCATGCAGACTGTTTTTACAAACATTTGTGAAAGAATGGGTCGCTCTCAGGAGCTCAGTGAATTCCAGCGTGGAACTGTGATAGGATGCCACCTGTGCAACAAATCCAGTCGTGAAATTTCCTCGCTCCTAAATATTCCACAGTCAACTGTCAGCTGTATTATAAGAAAATGGAAGTGTTTGGTAACGACAGCAACTCAGCCACGAAGTGGTAGGCCACGTAAACTGACGGAGCGGGGTCAGCGGATGCTGAAGCGCATAGTGCGAAGAGGTCGCCAACTTTCTGCAGAGTCAATCACTACAGACCTCCAAACTTCATGTGGCCTTCAGATTAGCTCAAGAACAGTGCGCAGAGAGCTTCATGGAATGGGTTTCCATGGTCGAGCAGCTGCATCCAAGCCATACATCACCAAGTGCAATGCAAAGCGTCGGATGCGGTGGTGTAAAGCACGCCGCCACTGGACTCTAGAGCAGTGGAGACGCGTTCTCTGGAGTGACGAATCGCGCTTCTCCATCTGGCAATCTGATGGACGGGTCTGGGTTTGGCGGTTGCCAGGAGAACGGTACTTGTCTGACTGCATTGTGCCAAGTGTAAAGTTTGGTGGAGGGGGGATTATGGTGTGAGGTTGTTTTTCAGGAGCTGGGCTTGGCCCCTTAGTTCCAGTGATAGGAACTCTGAATGCTTCAGCATACCAAGACATTTTGGACAATTCCATGCTCCCAACTTTGTGGGAACAGTTTGGAGCTGGCCCCTTCCTCTTCCAACATGACTGTGCACCAGTGCACAAAGCAAGGTCCATAAAGACATGGATGACAGAGTCTGGTGTGGATTAGGAACGGGATGTCACTTAAGCTCATATGTGAGTCAAGGCAGGTGAGCAAATACTTTTGGCAATATAGTGTATATGGGACAAGTGGTGTGATTTGCTTTATAGATGTAGTATTTTGCATCGAATGTCACGGCTCAGAGAAAGTAGGACGACTGTTTGTGTGTTGAGGTGCCAAGGTAAGACGAGCCGTCAGAGAAGCCAGGGCCTCTTCTGGTATCAGTTACATGATGGATCTTCTTTTAGCAGATATGTTACACAGCCAACATTCCTGTCAGATATGCAATATTTAACTTTTACTGGTGACTACGCTTTATTCAGTGCTGTGCAGGTTTTCTGTAAGAGTCTTAGGACTTTAATGGTCCTCGAGGTAGTTTTGTATTCAGTTCTCCATTTTTGTGTTGATCTGGTCAGAGTTCTTTTTACTTTAAAAAGATTCACAGTTACCCATTTTCATTAAACTGGTTGTCTCCAAAGGATTTTAAATTTCTTGCTTTTTCAAAGCAGTCTTGATTTTATGGATTCCAAAAATATTCCCAATGCCTTTGAAAGAGAAAAAGGCCCACAGCATCATAGATCCTCAACCATACTTAAGAGTGGGCTTTTGCAAGGGGCTCCGTATACTTATCCCTTTTTTGCTCTTTTACTCACTCGACTGTTCATTGGTAAAAAGCTCAAACTCAGACAAAAGAAATGTTTGCTGTTTCAGCAAAGTAAAGTAAATGTTTATCTCTTTGGATGTGTCACGATTTGTATGGAGGTTGGTTGAGGACCCAAATGCAGAGACCAAGAGGCAGAGGTGAATCTTGTAGATTAAATGAAAAAACAGAGGCAATCAATCAAAAATCCAAGCTACTAAGAAAAAAAATCCAGAAAGCATCAGTAGAAAACTCACGTTGGAAGCCAGAGAGGAAGGAACAACAAAACAAAAACAAGGAACCAGCAATGAGTGACTACAGAGGTGGAGTATATAAGGGGAACAGAACAAAGGATGGACTAATGAGCTGAATAAGGACCAGGTGTGAGTGGAACTGAGTAGAACAGGCATCCCCAAAGTCGGTCCTCGAGGGCCGCTGTCCTGCAGGTTTTAGAGGTTTCTCTGCTCCAGCACAGCTGGTTTTAATTGAAAGCTGATTAACAGGCTTTTGCTCAACTGCATTCATCATAATCAGCTGTGCTAAAGCAGGGGAACCTCTAAAACCTGCAGGACAGTGGCCCCCCCAAGGATCGACTTTGGGGATGCCTGAAGTAGAAGGAAGCCAAGGGGAAAGGAGATAAGTACAAGGGGGCAACAGAGAGTAACTAAAGACTGCTTAAATATAATGGAAAATAAACCAAAACTAACTGAAAACTAAAAACTCAGAGTCCCAAAAGGGGATACCCATGACAGCATGAAGGAAATAGCTGTTTGTCTCTCATGTTCCTCCCTACCAAATTACATCCCTAACTAGAAAAAGCTTTGACAGCTGCAATGCAGATTAATTGACGATTTATATTGATATTTGTTTAACTGCCTGTTAAACAGAAAATTTAAGTAGTAATTTTTTATATTTCTGTCTAGAGGTGTCAATTAAAAAACTACAAATACTTTGTAACCTTAATTAAGTAAAAAATGTTGGCTTTCTATACTTTACTGGAGTATTTCTTTTTGAGACAACTTTTTACTTCTACTCCTTACATTTTTAAAATAGACTCAATAGTTTTGTTTTATTTAAGCTCATTTTCACTATTTGTTTCATCCAGACAATGAATTTCTTTGTGGTTGTAATGCACTAACTTGTTTGAAACATACCAAAATGAATAGCTTTCAAGATGATGCAAAGTAAAAATTTACACTGTTGCTATTAGTTATAAAACTAAGAAAATTAAGTATAAGGAAGTTTTCATCCAGAATTGTAGAAAATGTTCCTTTAATAGGGTAGTGCAGTAAAGTGTCTGTCCTTAACATTTTTACTGTGTTACTTTTACTTTTATACTTTAAGTAGTTTTAAAAAATGTACTTTTGTACTTATACTTCAGTAAACGTTTAATTGATAATCTAACTTTAACAAAAGTGTTAAACAGTTGGATTTATACTTCTACTTGGGTAATAAACATGAACACTTTTGATACCTCTGTTTCTGTCTAACCCATTTTCAAATTTTATATCCATCCCTACAAGAAGAGAAGGATCATTTTGAATGCATCAATTTTCCCTTTTTTTCATTCCAGGTGTTTTTAGCAGAATGTGTTGGTCCGCTGATCCTTTATCTAATGTTCTACTTCCGCCTTCCCTTCATTTACTCACCAAAATATGACTTCACTACCAGCAAGCACTGGGTCGTTCAGTAAGTTACTTACGGTATCTTTTTTGTCTTCTGGGATCTAAAGGTTTGCACAAACAACAGTTGACTCAGGTGAAGAGGACTGGATCACTGAATTGTCCATGTTGTGATTATATATGCAAATGTGTGGTTTTGTGTGTGTTCTGCTGCAGCTTAGCCTGTATGTGTCACTCCTTCCACTACATCAAGAGGATTTTGGAGACACTTTTTGTTCATCGCATCTCCCATGGGACCATGCCTCTCAGAAACATATTTAAGGTGAACTTGCAGCTGTTTGGGCTTTTTTGCTCAAGAGCAATTCAATTTTGAGTAAAACTGATTTATTTGCTTGTGACTCAGTTTCTTGTTACCAGACTTTTATTTTCGATTTGATCATTTCTTTACTCCTGTACAAATGTGGGAATCAAACAGTTTTCCATTAAGAAACATTTAAAATTCAGTGTTCCGGTTCTTAAAAAACAGTCTGAGTCCACCACAGGACACACCAGCTCCCACCTCCCCATACAACTTAGATATGCGCCTCCCCAACCCGGTCATTATACAGCACAGAACCCTTTTTCCTCAAATGACCCTGCTTTTATTTCTGCTTTCTACATCTCAAATTCTTGAACTGCCTAAGGTCAAATTAAGATAAAACAGAGACTCTTCTCTTAGATGATTTATTACCTGAAATGTCTTATTTAGGCTCTCTTAAAATGACCACTTGGATGCATATCAAAACCCTAGATGAGGCGCCGGACTGTGGTTTGAGTTTTTAGAAAGATTTGGGGTACATATCACCGGATATATGCAAATGTGTTTTCCTAAACTTTTTATTTATACTCGTGTGCTGATCTGAATGTAATTTCTGTTTTATACTTGGTTTATGCCCTGCACATATTTTTTTATAAAGTCTTTCTATGAAATGTGCTCCATAAATAAATTGGACTTTCTCTTCCAGAACTGTGGCTATTACTGGTGCTCTGCAGCCTGGATGGCATATTACATCAACCATCCTCTCTACACCCCACCCTGTAAGAGCTGATTAATGCAACACTTGCTGTTCCACATCAAGCAGAGTTGATATCTTTGGTCGTTTGTTTTTTTTTTTTTCTTTAAAACATTTCCAGATTATGGCCTGCAGCAGGTGAACACAGGGCTTTACATTTTCCTGGTACGTTTGAGATTACTTGACATCTTTTAAAAGTGAAACAAATGACCTGAGCCCTAATTTTCTTCTTATCATTTGATTCCTTTGTTCCAAAAGTTCTGCCAAGTAGGGAATTTTTCAATCCACATTGCGCTGCGTAACCTTAAATCACAAGGTGAGTTTTTTTTTAAGCAATTAAAATATTCATGATTACTTTGATGTTCTATTTCTTTTGTTTTTCTTTAATTAATCAGTTTTGTTTTTGTTTTTTCATTATTTCAACTTCAGGCTCAAAAGTTAAGAAAATACCTTACCCAACAAAAAATCCTTTTACGTGGATTTTTTGGCTAGTCTCTTGTCCAAACTACACATATGAGGTAAGGATCTACATATTTCTATATATTTCTATATAGAAATATGTATATATACTTCTTTATATAGTTGAATACCTGATTTGAAGAACAGTTTTAGAATAATTTTGCTCATCAAGCTTTTTTCATTCTTTTTTTTCTTCAAATAATTGAATTTCTTATATTTTAACACCAAAGGGATTAATGCCAAATCCTAAAATGCTCTAATGCGTTTCGATGTTTGCAAACGAGATGTGCCTTTGCTGCCCCCTGCTGGTAATGTTCATGTACTGAACCTGTGTGTAAACCTGTTTCTCACAGCTGGGCTCCTGGATTGGCTTCACAGTGATGACCCAGTGTGTGCCTGTGGCTTTCTTCACTTTCGTGGCCTTCGTCCAGATGACCGTGTGGGCTAAAGGCAAACATCGCAGCTACTTAAAGGAGTTTAGAGATTATCCAACTCTCCGCTCCTCCATACTGCCCTTCATCCTGTAACCAAGTCTGGAAAGAACAGTCATTCCTGCACACATACATGCGTGCTGAGGTCAGCAGAGTACCGGCGCATCACCGTAAAACAGAATGAAACCAAAGTGCTGATTTATTTCAGTAATTCAACTGGAATAGTGAAACTCTCTGGAAAATTAACACTGGATCATAGGGAGCTTGGACTGTTTGGCTCTCTGCTCCCCCTCCAAACTTTGGGACCTTGATTTCATACGTAAATAATCATAAACTTCCAGCAATGACTTCAGCTCCTGTCAAGATCTTTGGCCTGTCAAGGCTGTAGTTAACTGTTGATTCAGCTCCCCCCCACAGAGTTTTTCCTTCCACTCAACTTTCAAAATGAATGCTTGTATCAGTGTGAAGAGCCAACTCCTTTAATGATATCTTTGGCTTATACTCCCCGTGGAAGATGTCAGCGATCATAAACTCACCATATCATGAAATTCTGAGGAATTTAATTTGAGGATTTTATTTACTATAAACCAAAATCATCCAGCTGATAAACATCTGTAACAGCTATTTATTGAGTTTCACATTCAGAAAGCAATTACTGAAATAAAGTAGCAATTCAGCAATATTCTATTTTATTTAGATGCGTTTGTATATGCATTTTTTTTTCTAGGACTGTTGGATCATTACAAATGAAGACAGGGAATTGCAGCAAAGTCTTACCTTAAAATGTGTGTCATTTAGTAAAATGTGTCATTTTGTATTTTGCTACTTTAGTTTTTTAAATATATCCGAAACAAATTGCTCCAAAGTTTTCTATATATTCAGTGTAATCCGACACTTGTTTCTAAGGAGGGAAGTCAGGTGGCTAATCTGGTTTGTTGAACTGGCAGCAGCCTGGAGCTGTTGACGCTGCCTTCTTTTGACTAACAGTGCTAGACTGATTTCATCCAGATGTGAGCTTCACTAGATGCATTTTAAGTGAAAGGTCTGTTTATAAACTCTGGATTATTTCCCCCCTTATCTGTGGAAGTAAAACCCTGCCTTTTATCAGAGATTTTAAGCCAATAAAAAAATAACTTATAAAAACAACCAACTGAGAGAGATGAGCTTTATTATCCAACTTTGGAAGAGCTTTCCATATTACAGATAAAAAGGGGACAAGGTACATTTGAGAAGAAGACTCCATAATATGGAATGTTACACAGTTCAACTGGCCTTTAGAACACAGCGCCAGGAAAGACCAGCTGTAAACAAACAACATAAAATATTGCATTTCTTAAAGTCATTTGTAAACAGTCGCTTAGCAGCTCTATTGAATTTGATTCCATATAACCAGCAAGAGTAACATTTCTTGCAGCATTCTAAGTTTATTTTGTTTATATGTAAGAGCACATTTCATTGGGCTGCATATTGTCTGGTCACTTATAGCTGGAATTGTTTCCCGAATGAAAATGTATTGTTGGACCACAATCATTTATTATTAAGACTACACAGATAGAGTTGAACACATCGAGGGTTATATCTCAGTGTGGCAAAGACACCGAGGCAACAATCCACAGCAGCGGCTGACAGTGGAATGATGAATCAGGAATGAGACTAACTTTTGATGCGGATACGTCGACTTTGACGCCTAAATCTCAGCAAAAAAAGGAAGCACAGCTGATGCACTTTATACTTTTTGTGACTTTCTGTTTGAATCGAGCAGAAAGTTGACAGGACAACCCCCCAATGTCCCACTAATCAGTCATATCTGCGGCGGTCCATTTGGTGCATGACTCAATATTTCACTTTGTGCAAAAAGTCAAAGCTGCTCCATTTAGATTATTCCAGCAGCCGTCCGTCTCAGCAAAAGCCGCCACATGGGGGTAAAATGAAAAACCAAAGACCACGATGAGAGGTAGGATGACTGTCTTTCAGTTTCTGGTCGTTCTCACAGTGAAGGCAAATTCCAACGCAGCCTTTCCCACCCTACACACCCTCTATGTTAATATATATGAAGGAGGGCGGTAGGATCCAGATGGTAGAGGAACTGCATGCATGTCGAGTTCATACAGCATCGCTGGTCTCCTCTTTAGATGTCGTCACATTCAAGGAAGTGGGTCCTCTGCAGCACTTTAATGTGACGCTCGTAGATTTTGAGGGCAGGGCCCAGTCGGATAGACAAACCTGTCAGGACGTCACTGCGCTGCATCAGGAGAAGAGACTTGCCGTCAATTTCCTGTTGAGAAGAGTTTGAAAGGATTTATTATTGTAGTTGATGAGATGATGCTCTGTGCATAAAAAAAATTTTTTCTCTCATTTTCACCAGTTCGTTATGTAAAGTGTGGAGTAGCCTGAACTGAACTAACCTGTGTGCGAAACGCCACTGCCTGCTCCGGAAATCCGGCAGCCGAAAAGTAACTGGCCACATCTGCCACGGTCCACTGCAACAAGTTCTGGTTGATCTTCTCCACCTTCACTGATCTGGAGAGAGATTGCACACAGAGTTAGAGCCGTCATTTTAAATCAATCTCTCTTCATGAGGTAACTTATCCCTTCGTGCAGCATTTTCACATCCAACACTGTAAAAATTGTGGCTTAAATCTGAATTCAGCATATTTTTTTTATTTTATTTTTTTATTAAGATACCTACATATAATCTGGTGCAACCTTTTGCCACTGGAATGTGAAACACAACTAGTAAGGTAGTGTACCTGTGAATGATTTGATATCCTTGAACAAACAAGCGGTTTTTTGATATTTTTTAAAACATTAGAGAGCAAACAACATCATAAAGACTAAGGAAAACAGCTACTGCATTATTATTAGGGAATAAAGAAATATCCAAAGCTCCACGCATCATGACTGTGACTCAGTAGTGGTCATCTTAGATTCGCCCAATTACTTGTTTCAGCACCCCTGAGCAAGGCACATAACTCCATGTCTTCTGCATAACTGTGTCAGAATGTGTGCATTAGTAATTGTGCAAGTGTTTCTATACTGTAAAGCACTTTAAGTGCTCAGAATGGATAGAAAAGTGCTTTATAGACGCAGCATATTTTGCATCTAGAAACTGAAACAAGCCAGCTCAACTGAAAAACTATTAAGTGATGGTTATCTACCTATACTAACCAGAGAAGCATGGCAGGGATTAAAGGAACAGCAAATAAACCCACAATAACTAAGGGAGCACAAAGATCCACAGGGCGGATGGAAGATATAATTTAAAAATATATTTTGCACTCAAACATGATGTTGCTGTGGAATGATGAAGAAAAAAACTCACTACCACAAAGCCATGTGGAGAGGCCAGAGACAAATATGTAAGAATGTGTGCCGGTCAGATAAACTAGGGGTGCACGATATAATCGGCCCCCTATCGGTATCGGCCTTAAAACTGAATATCGGACATCGGCCACCCCACCGATATTTAACCCGATATTTGATCAGCTTCTGAGTTTCTAAAGTCTAAAAAAAAATAAAATACTACTTCTTCTTTTTCCTCAAAAACTTCTAAAGAGGAGGGAAAAAATATTGATACATTAAAATATCACAATATCCTCATATGCTGATATATTGCCATTTAAAAACACCATATCAATCTCTTTTACTAATGAAATATTGCTATATGTCATCGTTATTATACGAAATCCCCCGAAAATTCACAAAATTTTGCCATATTTTATATGTTGATATATTGACGCGGTATCGCTCTATTTTACTAACAAAATCTCACAAGAATTTGCAAAATATCACAAGAGTTTGTAACAGAACGATGAAATTTCACGAGATTTTGAAAGTAAAATAGATAGATTTTAAAAATCAATTTGATATCAGCATATGAAAATATATTTGAGTATATTATTTTTCAAAGTGTCAGAAATGGATAACAAAACTGCTATTTTCAATGACTACTTATTTTTGTCCAGCTTTAACATCGGTATCGATATCAGTTATCGGCTACATGAGTTTTAAAATATCGGCATATTGGATATCGGCCAAAATCCCAATATCGTGCATCCCTAAGATAAACGTTTGCAAACACCATCTTATGGTCTGGAGGTTCTTTTCTTTACAAAAGACAGGGAAGTTGGTGTTAGGATGAGTGTGGCTGCTTAAAGGGAAAACCTAGAGGAAAACAGATGAGAGGCTGGAAAACACCAAAGACTGAAGTAGAGCTTCACCTTTCGGCCTAGAGAACAACCACAGAGCCAAAACTGGAACTGCATCACGTAGATAAAAGCATATTTATGTTCTGGGATGGCCTGATCTAGATTTAAACCTAAATGCAACAGAGAATCTGCAGCAAGACTTAAAAAAATGTATGTTTCCTTTCCATCTAACCCAATGGAGCTGGATCCATTTTAATGTCTACATTAACATAGCTGTAGAGATGGACCTTAGAAGATATGATATGATTCTAGTGAAAGAAAAACACTTTTGTTAAACATGACCAACTTTCCTTCCACTTCACTACTATGGAATAGTGAGTTGGTCCGTCACAACAACTTTTGTTTAGAACAAACAAACAAACAGTCTATGAGAAAAAAAATCTCAAACAGAATAAATACCCATAGTGTACTTAAAACCCCCTCTATGAGCTACTTGTTTTTGGAAATGTAAACACAAACACCTTCTATACTCTAGAATTTATTCTACCTACTAAATACAACATGGAAAATACTAAAAGTAAATTCAACACTTGTTTCCACATCATTTACAAACTATAGGAAGTCAGCTTTTACTGAGCCACTAAATAATGTAAAACATTTAGATCATTAGCAGGCTACTCACACTTGATCACATGTGCCGCCATTAAGAAGAGCGCCTTCAGCAGCTGAGTAAGGCGTGTCTATCTTCTTTAATGTACCTGTGAACAAAACAAAACTTGATTATTGTTATTGTTTCATACTATTCAGTTTAGTGATGTGACAAATCTTACACTATGAATACTTTCAAGCTATACAAATAATGCATTTCTCAATATATAAATATATGTAATTTACAGATTGAAAAAAAATCTATTTTTCCCCTTTTTTTAGTTTTATCTAGCAGAGTGGACTCTGCCATCATGATATATTTTGCTATTAGGGATGGTTCACGGTTCACTGCAGAGATTGGTCGGTCCATAATGAAACCTCTAACTAGCCCTGTCTGTATTTAAACCAGACAAGCAGGCTGCTTGGCATGTGTGAAACACATGACAGGGACATAAGCATCTTTCAGTGGGATGTTCCTCTTGGACAGGAGCAGCTAAAGTATGGTACACAGAGGCATGGCGTCAGGGGTGTCACTTATGATTAGGTGCTGTTTATTTCTACTGGGTTCTTCTTCCACAAATGCTCCCAAAAATAACAAGCCATAAGAAAAAAAAAACTCACTTCATAAGCTTAAAATTCTAAACAGACTGCATTTGCTTTACCAAATTGAAACAGCAGTGGTGAAAGAGGAAAAATAACTCCTCCTAAACAGGGACCATCTGGACAGAAGGTAGCAGGACAGGCTTGCAAAGCACTCAAAAAATCTTAAGCAAGCCTTGAGGCAAACAAAGGCTGAACGACAACCAGAGACGGCTGTTTTAGAGCAGATCATTATCTGTTAAATTCATAAATATGTGCATTTTATAAAAATAAAATAAAAAAAATCAATGAAAAGAGCAGTTGAAGAATCGGCCATCTGTAATAGAAAAATTATTTGCAACAGAAGATACTCACTGTTGTCAGGTGACGAAGACACTGCCTGTAATCTTCCATCAGAGTCTTTCCTGACTTCTTCCTGTTGAATGAAATAAACAGGAATTGATGAAGTGATTCAAGAAGCTGTGATGCAGATGCTGTTTGTTATGAAAGGGGGGCTGGCAGGCCAGGTACCGGTTGTGCTGCAGAGTCGGGTACCAACTGGTCGGAAGAGAGGCTGCTCTCCTCCTCCCTGCTTTCACTGTCTTTCTTTCCGTTGGATGAAACGCAGGGGCTTGGCGTTTCGGAGAGGTCCACTGGATTCAATTCTACTGCAAACATAGCGTAAACCAGTTTTTTTTTAAAAACCACGCACAACAATTAACCAATACAACATACGCTGACCGGCTCAGACTGCAATCCTGCACAAATATATTCCTACTATGAACAAATGTCCCCTCATGTTTTTTTGCAATGTGGAGCAATGAGACTAAAACCATGAATACAAAAGAACTGGTGAGACAAATCAGAGCAGAAGAGAACTGCAGGAAGATTTTAGAGATGCATTACTTTCTCCTGCACCTCCGCATCTAGCTTTACTGCATTTATGCTGTAAATATCCAACAATTAATCTTCTGGCTGCTTTGAAGCTCCCATAGCAGCTTTAAATCTGCTGCAAAGCTTAGCATAAGCTCATATGTAAAACAATATTGTGCCCAACAACACCGGCAGCACACATTATCCCGTCTCTAGCCGTTTGGATACCTTTGTCCCTCTGCATTCCTGGGTGCTGGGGCTCCACTGGGCAGACAGCTGAATCATAAGCCCATTCATTGTGTGTAAGGGCCCTAGGGCTGGAAGGGGGCAAGGAGTTGGGCCTCTCGCCCGCCTTTTGGGTAGCAGCGCAGTCCGGAGCAGAGACGGAGCTGCAGATGGGGCCTGAGCCAGGCTGAGGAGCAGAGGGGGAGCAGGGTGCAGAGACAGCCCGTATGGAGGCACACTGCAGAGAGGCATCTTCATGAGTGGGACTGGGAGACGGTCTGACGGGCCCATCATGACTCTCCTCTGCCCCTTCCTCATCAGGATTGCTGTCTGTGTCCATAGCCATTGAGGTGTCCCCCTGCAACACATAATCAGGTGTGCATAATATAAGAATTTCTATTTCAATTCATTTAGATTTTTCTTTATTTAGTCATAATTCAGATTGGAAAGACTTTTAAAACGTGCAATACAAGCGGGGTGAGTGATACAAAAAACATGCTCATACTTATGTTGCAATTTGACCACCTTTATGGTAAATGATTGCCTCAAAACGCGCCTTACAAACGGATTTCCGTGCGCAACAACATTGTCTGGTGGAATATAACTAGTTTTACCATCTGGTCTCATCACTTCTACTCGGGCAAAGGGGAGGTTTTTGCTCGACGGCGTCTGGGAGGAAAAAAAAAAAAAAAAAACTACCTTATGTGCGACTGCGTGTCCTACACCCAGCAGTCGTGCAGAGGAGCGCATGAAAGCCCGCCCCGCGCCTGTGGAAAGAGCCGCTTCTGTGGAATTCACCCACAGGACCGCATTCTGCAACTTTATCTCTGAAGCAGTCAAAAGCATCACGTTTTCTAGATCGAAACAGGGCTTTTTAGATTTTTACAGATGTCAGATTGCCTGCTGTCTGAGAGGCGGTGTTGTCCGGGAAAATTAATAACACGGAGGAGCACAAAAAAATAAGGGCCGACGGGAGGCGTTTTTATTTCTCTCTCAAATTTCCTCCAAAGTGCGCATGGAGTTGGGAGCCGCGCCATTGTGTCTAAAGGGCTTTTCTCCAGTCGCGGGTTTAAAACAGCAGCACAATAGAAAAAACAAAAAACAGAATCTCTGCAATCAGCGGCTCGATCGCAAACCCTACTTTGACTTTGCATCGGGTCAACAGTTTACTGGGAGGGAAAAGGGAAAAAAACGAGCAGAACGCAAACGACTCCGTTATCGGACATAAAGGCTCCTACATCTGCAAGTCTGCATAATGTTGCCAAAGAGCGGCGATCTGGTGGAAGTGACCGTCCGCATTCGCTTTTCTGACGCGACACGCACGTCTTTTCCAGAACAAAGTCAATTTTGATCTCGGCTTAACCCAAATCGGATGGGCGCATCCGCCATCTAGCGCCAGGAGAACAGTTTGCGATAAAAGCCGCCACTTCCAGCGCGTCTCGCTACTTTGCGTTGCCATATTCATAAAACAGCAAACAGTCATCGGATTAAAACATAGAGAAGAAAATGACGCGCTGCAGAGGACGGAAGGGGCATTAGAGAGTTAATGCACCTCTTGGACGTGACTGGGTTTGGGAGGCTGTCCGACAATGGATCTAGGGGTTCGACTTTATGCATCGCGTAAACATCCCTCCCCATAACAAGAAAAAAACCCCACAAATTCCCCATAATTCAAAAATAATGTTGCGTCATTGTTTATTTATTATCTTCTGCTTACTTTAGTGCATATAGTTGTGGATGTAATCGCTATATAAACTAAAACCTAGCCGATAGACAGTCACTTGCTGCAATGATACAGTTTGTGGTGTGCAACTCGTTTTTTTTTTTCAGAATAAAGAAAAAGAATCAACGGGCAAACGTCTCCTACATCCGCGGTGTTCGACACTTTTCCTCCCCACCACCGACACCACCTTTACTCGCTTCCAAATGATAAATACTAAATAAAAACAAACGTTTCCGGTTCAAAATATACAAAAATAAAAGCGTAATATAAAACATTATATTCAGATAGCATTATTTTGAAGGCTTGATCTCTGTACTTCCGGTCTAACTGTACTCGTTTGTCCCCCTTTCGCTCTACGCCGAGTTTGTGGCTTGAAAAGCGCTTTTTTTCTGTCCCCCCTTCTGCCTGCTGTAAATGGAGGCTGAGATTGTTGCGGGCCGAGCGAAAATGAGAACTTTGTGATTGTTGAGCTTTTTTTTTTTTTTTTTTAAAAGGGGTTAAAAACGCTTTTAACCGGTGCCGCGTGAAATGAGGCACGCTCGCACAAAGCTGCACGCGCGCACCTTCTTTTCTTCTCCAGCTCGGCGGCGCTCGAGCGAGCTCCAACCGCCGCTCCCCGTCTGCGGCACTTTTTTTTTTTTTGGGTGCACTTGCAAATCACTCCCCTCACCACTCCCCTTCTACAAACAAAAAGAGGAGCTTTTTTCCACCATTTTTCCCCTTTCTTTACAGTACAATGTGTGTTTTAACTTCCACCTGTACATTTAGTGTGATGGTGACCTGACAATGACATGTAGACACGTTAAACCCCGTATCGGCGGCTCCCTGCTTTACCTCCAGATCCTCCTCGTCCTGGTCCACGGCTCCCAGAGCGCTATCCCCGTTGCTCAGGTCGGAATGACTCGCTTCTTCCATCGCGCTCCGTCTCGCAGCAGCGGCTAACGACACATCGTCTTTCTTTCTGCTCCGTCGCTGAACCTTGGCAGCGTTCCGATAGGATATGGAGCCCTTGTAATTAACTTTTAGCACGGTTTGCTCTTGGATCAGTTTCTCCAGTTCTGCGCAGGTTCGGTCGGGCTCGGACCCGTGTCTCCTCCGGACCATTCGGCAAATCCTCTCCAAGTCCGGTCGGGCTTTTCGAGACCGCAGCGAGTCGATGGTGTCCAAAATCCACTCGCGGTATTTAGATTCAGACATTTTTTTTCCTCTTTTTTTTTTTTTTTCTCCTACAACCTAAGTGCGTCAAGCTTGGACGTTAAACGCGGTGATTTTCGTGATCCGCGGTCCGAACCCCAGTGAGAAGCGGAAACCTCTCTGAACGCCTCCTGCGTTTGCCTGTGCGCTTAAGGTGGACTGACGGAGTTGGGGGCGAAAAGTTTCACTCTAGAGGCCGCCTTTAAGGTGGTATTTTCTGTACCCAGGTTTCACACGCCCTTTCTCTGAGTGCATGACCAAGTATTTAGTGTACAAAAGCTAAACTAATAAAAGCAGAGGTCCCTAAAATCCCTATAGAGAGAGTGTGGGCACATCCAGTATTATTAATTTAACCAACATGCAATTAGTTAGACTGATTAAAAAATCGTTCAGCTCATGTTCAGTTACCTCCTTGTTTTTATAGATAGCAGACAACCCATAATTACTTTAGAGACATGCAAATATTAGTAAAAAGTAATATTTCAACGATTGCATCTGCATTGCATATGAACAACTTAACAATTATATAGTTTAAATCATCAGTTTCTTAGCTTCTAACAGGCATTGAGCAAAACTGATGTTTTAAGCAGGCATACCTACATAGTTTAAAGCTGGATCTGAACACAATGGTGATGTGGTGCATCTCTACAAATAAATGCAAGTCAAGTTAGTGAATGCAGTAGAAAGTAGTTTTAATACCACAAATTGATCCCTAAAGGCTTTATCCAAGTTGCAGAATATCTTGAGAAAAATAAAACCTTTTCAAAACCTCTTTTTAAGTTCATCCACACAACAAAAACACTAGTTTTCCATGTTTTATTCCCCCCCCCCAAAATACTAAATACTACATAACCCATTAGCATTCCCAAGCAACAACTGAACAGGAAAAGATTTTTCCTAAGTTTGAAAAAATCACTTTCGCTAACTTTACAGTTGCTTGTTGGTTAATTTCATACCCGTCTTGGTTTCTGGATCCAGTGACGTTTCTTCTGTCTGTGTCTTGGTCTCTAGGGACAAGGAACATTTTAGAACCACCAATATTAATGATTGTTTTAAATCAGGGCCTCCTTTAGGCCCTAAACAAAGTTTGACTTTGGTTTCTTTATTGCTGCAGTTCTAGCAGTGATGTCTACAGTTTTATCTAGTGTTACTAAAACAAATTACCGTAACTTTAATGTCCATCATATCAATCCCTTCATTTTTTGCAGCTGAAGTTTTTTTGTGTCCATACATCTATAATAGTTTTTTTATACATTTTATGAGAGGTAATGAATGAAGTTTTCACCCAGGCTAAAGGAATTATCAATTTATACCTGCTATGATTAGGTATTAATGTGTTTAAGTGCACAATATTAAGGCACACTTGGTGTTTATAAACCAAGGATTCCCTTACTTTATTATTTTATTTGGCAAATATTTCATAGCCTTACAAGATTACAACTTAATTGTTTAGCAGATGCAAATATTTGGTCAGGTTATACAGTGTAGCAAAAAAAAAGTACTTTCCCCCTAATATATTCGTTTCTTTTCACGCCTAATGTTTCAGATCATTGATGAGCAAACAGAAGGGAGCAAATACAGTTTTCGTAACTAAGTCCACCATAGTTTTCTTTCCTACTTTTTCCTGAAAAGGAACAAAATTATTTCAATAAGATATGACCATATAAGCTTTTGAAGATGGTACAGCCCAGTGGTGCTAGAATCCCTGAACCCTGCCGTCTGTAGCACTGTTGCCTTGCAACACGAGGGTTCAGGGTTCATGCATGTTCTCCCTGTTCATGTGTGGGTTCTCTCCAGGTAATCCGACTTCCTCCTGCAGTCCAAAAGCATGACTGTTAGGCTCATTGGCATTGAATAAACTACCTGAAGTGTGAGAGTTAGTGTGCATTATTGTATGTCTTTGTGTTGCCCTGGGACAGACTGGTGATCTGTCCTGCGTGAACCAGACCTCTTGCTCTTAGACTGGTGGAAATAGGCACCAGCCCCACTGTGACCCTGATGGAATAAGCAGAAGATGGATGAATATTACAAGAGCTGTACAAGTCCATATCATCGACTCTGAATCTTGGTATGAATGAGTTAAACAAAAGCTGTACTATTCTTAAACCATTTTCCCCCCAAAATAGTTTGCAGCCAAAGTAACAGTTTCATCATTGCCATCTGGGGAAATTCAGTAATGATATTCCTAGGTTGTAGACTTATGTATATACTGACTGAAAACAGGAAACCCACTTTCAATTCTTACCCTTTTGAAACCAGACTATACATTAGCAGTCTTTGAACTTGAAAACGTTAAAACAGACTGCTTTATCCTTGCATGAATGTACATCAGAAGCACTACACATTCCCATGGACTGCCACTTTGGGTCCCTGAGCAAGACTCTTAACCCCACACTGCTGCCCTGGGCGCCGCACAATGGCAGCCCACTGCTCCCTAAGGGGATGGGTTATATGCAGTGAGTGAATTTTGTTGCTTTGTACTCATGACAATTGCTTTTTCTTTCCAACTTTAAAATTTATTTTATTATCATTACACTGTCACAAGTAAAGAGCCACAAAATTAACTGTAAATTAACAATTGTAATGACAATAAAGCTGAATTCTTATTCTATTCTTGATTACTCAAAAGCAAAACATTAACAAAATAAAATCAGTCACTCTATAAGGAAAAATAAATATTTTAAGTGTCTGAATTTTTCCTTTACAAACACTAAGAATTGGCTGCATAAACTGAGAAATGTTAAAGGTTTGTGTGAATTACTGAAGTTGTATAATTGTTTCTGAGAGCAGCTTCCCGCCTGACATACATGAGTTAACCAGACCTGTACAGCAACCAGGCAGATGGTAAAATACATGCATCCATATTTCCAGCAGCTTTTCTTGGTTTTACCTCAGGAAGAACATATCGATGTCATTCTACAAGTTTCCTGATTGCTTTCAGGCTGCAGATCGCGGTGGCCTCTAGTCAGTTATTCTATTTCTTCACTTTATTTTTAAAAACTTTAAAATATTGTGATGTACTTAAACTGATACAGAACGGGCTGAACCTGGAACCACCATATTTCACCTTGTGGATCTTAGTATTTATAGAATCATAAGAATAAGTCTGACTCTTATTAGAGCTCTTATTGACTAGACTTAGGCCTCTTCTATCGACATTACTCATTTCTGCAGAGGTTAATGGCTTGGCATCAACTAGGTATCTTCTAATTGTTACAGCACTCAGAGGTAACCATAGACCCACTTTGATCACTTGTTTTTGATCGTCTGTGTGAACGGAAAATCATCCATTTTCTTCAATGTCTTCCTGGTTTCGAAACCCAAACCAGGAAGACATTTGGGTTTTTTAAATACAACATTTGATGATCCGATACATAAAGACCAAGAGCAAAACACGTTTTAAAACAGAAAGATGAATCTCAGTTAACGAACCTCAATTTAAAACTATGAATACTACAGTCAGTTACTGCTTATAATGTACAAAATATTATTCCTAAAAAAACAGAAAAACATTGGGGTTGGTAGAAGTCAGTGATTGGGTCATATTGGCAACTGCCCAGGGTGTTGACAGATAGGGGGCGGAGTTCATGAGCACCAGAAAATAAAAGCCAACATTGGTCAGTTCGGGTGAGCAAACTTTCTGCTGCTTGTATGCTTGTCACTACCCAATCCTTCCCGGAAGCCGTACCATCCGCTCATTTGAGCATGCTCAACCAGATATGCATCCGGGTCACCCGTGATTTTATTTTGTTAAAAAAAAGAAAGAAAAAAAAGACATAAATTAGGTTTTTCCCTCCACAAAAACAGTAATCGTACTAAACTATAATGTGTTATAGGTTGAGACAATCAATTCCTTAAAATAATTTCTTTATCAGTCGTCCGTGCCAGATCTGAACCGGAAATGGGATCCTACGCCACATCTGGGAGCTAACTTATTACGGCTTTGGATTTGAACATAAGTCTAGTCTTTTTGAGTTGTATGTTTTCCTTTCGTGTTAACATTATGGTATATAGCGCGTAACCTAAAAAAAACAAACTAAAATGCAGATAAACATGGTTAAATCATATTTTGCAGGAGTACTCTGAGCATGTCCGATGAGAAAATGTAAAAATCCTCAAAATTGTCTCCGAAAAAAATCATAAAACATTTTTTTAAGATGTGCAGTGGTGTCAAAAGTACACACATTTCTTACTTAAGAAGTATAGATACTGCCTTTTAAAAACACTCTGGTAAAAGTACCAACTCGACCTCTTTACTTAAGTAAAAGTAAAAAAGTAAGAGCTCCAAAAATTACTTAAAGCATAAAAACATAAAGCAAACTAAAAAAAAAAAAAAAAAAAAAGGCCAGATGCCACTATATGAATTAAAGGCTCAATTTTTTGACTATTTCCAAAAATTCTTTGAGATAGGGCCATGGATGAGAGATGCCTTGTTGGTCTCCGTCTCCCGGTATGCTCTGGCCTGTGTCCGACCTTTTAACATCTTTTTCTGAATCCCACATTGTAGCATGGCATAGACATTCCCGTTTGCAGTTTGAAGAACACCTGCTTGCTTCTGATGATTTCCTTTAGCTAACCAATAAGCGTTTGCGTTATATGACTCATCCAATTACACTAGTTTTCACTAGATGTGGATGGCGCCAATTATCTGCATTGGATGGCGCGCTTGACGTGAAATAAATAACTATAAAAAAAACCCAAAGCCAAGAGTAACGAGTAACGTTTGTTTTAAATTTGTAAGTACCGTAATAGAAAGTACAGATACTTGTGTGAAAATGAAAAATAAGTGATGGTGTAAAATATAGATACCTAAAAAGTGCACTTAAGTACAGTAACAAAGTATTTATACATTGTTACTTGACACCTCAGAAGATGTGTATTAGCATTCTTTAGTGAGTTATAAGGATAGAAATAAGTAATTTTACTACCAGACTTACATTATTCATGCTAACCTGTATGTATATATGGTTGTGTATGCGTAAATGAGCTGATGGTACGGATCACGCGTCCGGGACGGATTAGGTAGTGACAATGCTGAAACAGAACAGTAGCCTTCCTCTGACACATTGCATTAAGTGAAAGATCAACACATTTTAGTCTTAACAAGTAAAACTTTATTGGAATGATACATTTTGCAAAATATTACTTTGTTTATATATATTTTTTTTAAACATACTCATTGTGTTCTAAGGGTATCTGTCAAGTTCTCCAGAGGGTAAGATAGTTAAGACTGTCAAAGGCAAAGATGTACAGTATTGTTTCCCAAAAAAGGTACAATAGACTACACAAGCACTGTACCCAGGTCATGAGGAAAAAAGGTTGACGTTTAGTTTTTTCTTTTTTTCCTTGTTTTTCTGAAAATACAATTAGAAAATATGAACGCAAAACAGCTCAGATGTAAAAAGTGTTATGCTTGAATAAAGTGTGTGGAAATAGAAGGCAAACAGGAGACAAAATTAATGTAGCACAGAGCAGTCAATAGTGTCAAGCTGGCAAAAAAGAATGAAAGCAGCTGACAAAAGTTTGTGTGAGGAAAAGTGTAACAAACAGAAGTTTAATGTCTTTAGTGTCAGGAGTTGATCGCGTTGATTTGCCTTCTACATCTCAAACTCTGATTTTGCTGTTTGTTAGGAAAAAGAGGAAAACTCATTACATGTGCTTTCTTTAAAATACAAAGGTGTACAGAATAAGCACAAATTATTGAAACAGATTAGAAAACGTGTGCTTCATTATCCAGATAATTCATGTTGATGATACGCGGCATAATTTAGTGTAATGTCGGAAAAAGAAACTGAATTTAAAACACAATGTCAGCTCCAGAAACAATGATTTTTTTGTTTTTCTTCCTGTGATGTCTCAGTTCCAGGAAAGGTCTCGCCATCGTCCTGCTTTACAACATGCAAAAAGAAAACCAAGCTCACCAAAGAAACACGTTATAAAAAAAAAAAAAAATACACATCAGGTTTCCAGAGCAGTAAAACATCTCCTTACCAAGACATTCAAAAGGTATCCTGTGTTTGATCTCGATTACATTAAGACACTGCCAATCAATTACTCCTGTCTACTGAAATCACGTAGTTAGAAACATTCTAAAAATGTCATGTTGCAAGACTCTGACAAATAGGTTGATGCACATCAAACAAGTCACACAAGCTCCTGCAGAGAGATGGACATAGTCTAGCACCTCAGGCCTATGAAGGGAAGGTTGGTGGAAGCTTACATCCTTCAAACAAAACAATGAGTTCAGTCAACAAACCAGCACTAAGATTTGGTCTGCGATTGTCTTGCATCCACAGAAATAAACTTGGCAAAAGTAGACAGCTCCAGAATAGCTTCCTTAGCAAAGGAAGCTGGAAACCAGATAAACAAACCTCAAAAGCCCCCTCCCCCAAATTTGGCTGAGTATTAAAACCATGCGACAGGGTTTTAAACAAGAAAGGGGGCAGAAAACAAAAAAAGTCAATAAGAATATCAACATCGGAAACAATATCCAAACATCCGCCCTAAAAGTGAAAACTGAGCAAGACCCAGTCCGGCTTCACTGGGTAATCCCCCATGTTGAATCCATCGTTAAGCCTCGATTTCAGCATCAAACAATCTCAGGTACCTTATTTCAATAAATCCTCAGTCTTCTCTCATCAGAAGTGAAATTGTACAAAAATACCATGCGCGCCCTGTTAGAAAGTTTTGCTACTGTTTTTGCGTATTTATATCCACCAGAGTAACATGTAGACAACTGCGATCAGTTGACAGAAATTAAATGTTGCTTTTACAGCTATGAGACAATGCTGAAAAGATGGATTTTTCCTATGTTTGGTTGTGAAATATGAAAATTAATTAAATGATTTATCATCAGGAGTGTGACCACAATGTTAGCAGCTGCTAAACAACAGCTTATTAACCAACCCTCGAGCACTAAATGACACAAGCACAGAGATCGACATAAAAAGGACAAAATGATCACCAACAGTAGTTGCAAAATGCTCTAGTAAATTCCTCTAAGAGAAAGACAGACTTAAATGCAGACCTCACGCCGACTTCTCTCGGGTCCCTTAAAGATTAAGACCCAGATGAAGTTAAGTGTGATAAATAAATTTCACTCTGATCAAAGAGGTCCTAACTGCTTCAACCGCAAGCAGCGGACGGCATCATCTACCTATGAATCATGCCACATTGAGCAGACAGAAGGCAGGTGCAGAAAGGTTTCAAGCTTTCAATCAAATGGCCACGAGGGTTCAACGTCACCACAGCCAGAACTCTGCACCAACTACACAGTTTGTTTCTTTTTTCCAACCAGTTGGCATTATAGTAGGCACATCTGTTGGACTTGGTATTGCTTGGACAGATTCAGGTTGGAGAGATGAGGGAAACAGGCCAACATTATACAACGATCCCTCTACCGCTGTTAGAGACACCTTGTAGAGTGGGCTTATTCAAAATGGAGCCCAACAGACTCTGTACCTTCAGAGAAATCAGTGCCCTCTCCTTTAAAGACCGCAAATGTGTCATTATACCACCAGAAAGATACAGTTGTAGCGACAGGACTATGCTTGTTCTTGTCCAGACTCTGACACAAAAACAGGAGAGAGAAATAAATGAACAGCAAACTGTTGAGAAACAATCAGAAAAGGCAACACTGCTGGTTCTGTAGATCTTTCTTCACTTTGCCTATCTTACCAATTTGGGGGAGGAGGGGTGGGGGGTAGAGGGCGATTTTACATGGTTTTCCTCATTATAAATGAACAAGTTGTCAGTCCAACCTAGCCTTTCCTTTCCTGTATTCAGATCCTTACTTTCTAAATCTCTGTCCCTCGCTCTGCTACCCCTGGTTGGAATCTAAAACTCTGCAAATTCCTTTGCGCATTTCTCTGTGATGGAAACTCTGATCTCCTCTTCTTCATAGTCGTCGAAGTTGCTTGTGTCGCCGGGGCCTTTGCACTTGGGGATAAAAGGAGCTTCCACCTGGAACACAAAAGATGGCAAAGATTACTACAGTGATAGTGTTATACCAGACAGTGCTCCAACAGCTGGATCAAAGGGAGAAATTAATGCCATGTTTTATTAACAAAGTTCAGTGGGTTTTATTGTGTTTTGGACCAAAATAAACAGACAAAGGAAAGTGCATAAATGGGCATCTGTTTTTTGAATATGTTTTTTTTATTTATTATTATTATAAGAGATTAAAACCAGGAGTGTGTAAATATATTAAGGTACAACCCATTGGTTAATTCACAAATTTGCTGTACCCTATACAAAACTCTTAAAAACTAAAAAAACAAGAACAAATTGGACTTCTTATCACTTTTGTCTAGGATCTACTTTCTTCCTTACGTAAAACAACAGCTTTGTGGAGCTTCTTGCCAAAAGATAATCCATCCTGAGCTCTGGATCTCTGCAGCTCTTCCTGGTTACCACCGCCATGTTGGCAGCTTTCATTATTTATACCTGATAGAGTATTCAAAACTCACGAACTCGTCAAAATCACAAAAGTCATTAAACATATTTTATGTGATAAATTAGGAGGTGGTTATTAGGAGATAAAGGAGATGTAATATTTATTCGTACAACCACTTTTATTGTAGGTACAGGAGCAGCACTTTCTGTATGTGTGGATTGACATGTGGGCTCTAACTAGCCCATAACACCACAGACACATTTCCACTGATCGGAGTTTAATTTAATCACAGTTGAGGAAAACGAGAAAACAGCTGGCCTCACCTTTCTCTGGTAGATGGCAATCCAGTCTGTGGTGGCAAACCACTTGTGACCCTTGATATCGTTGACCCCATTCCTGAGGTTGCCGAAGCGCTTGGTCAGATCCACCTGCAGCAAATTTCTCAACATATCCTTCAGGTCTGAGCTGAAGTGGGATGGGAAACGAACCTACAAACGGTAAAAGCAACAATCCTGAGGACAGCATTCTCAGACCTCAGGAATTTATACCCCCAGATGATTCTGAGGGGACTGAACTAGTCAACAAGTGCCAAACATTTTGTATTGAACGAATGTTATAGCTTAGGAGATAAATAGGGGGAAAAACAATGTATACTTTCAAACTTTTACAATAATGTCAGTTCAGTGAATCTGGGAAAATAATCTGTTGAGACATCAGTTCCTCCACTGCTGAGGTCCAAAAGTCAGGATCAGTCTATAAAACTACACAAAATTACTAAAACTCTTAAATTCTAAACGATAATCAAATCCATGTTCACTGCAGGGTAGATTTAAACCAATACAGGTTTTTTTTAAAGCCGACAGTAATTATTTTGACATCAGTCCAACCAATTAAAAATCCGTTGGGTCCAAATAAAGAAACCAGGAAAGGTCTGGAGACATTTTTAATTAAAATCTGTTACTTTAAACAGCATTAAACACTGAAATAAAATGAGTTGTTTATGCATCCATTTTATAAATTGAATTTTTAAATAAAGATATATATATATATATATATAAAAAGAATATTTTTCTAAACAAAAAAAAAAAAACTTTTAGTAACAAATAAAACAAAACATTAACAGTTGATGGCTAAAGGAGGGAGCACAAATGCATGTCCTTAGCGTGATTTTAAGGCATGGCTGCTGAATGCATTAATGAATCGCTGAACACCGATGCAAGGGAAAAAAAATGCTAAAACAAAAAATATCGCCTGGCTGATATATCAGTTTACCTCTAGTTAAGAGGAAGTGGAACACAATAAAAGAAAACTACAGGAATCAACTTAACCATATGAATGAAAAAGTACGACTATTTCAGGAGAAAAAAATTCAGTCAAAGAATTTCTCTGAATTATCAGCCGATAAATGCTGATGGATAAAAGGTAAGTGGAGGTCAGCCACTGACTGAACTTTAAGGGGCTGAAGAGATTTAACAAAGTTATCCACCTATAAACATCAGTTATTTAGCTTTATACCAAAAAGAAGACCAAATTGCATAGACACCGGGGTCCAATTTATTCCTCCCAACGCTACAGCAAAAATATGTTTCACTAAGAATAATGCAAAGACTGTAACTGAAATATATTTGAACCCAAACCAGTGGGAATTTGATATCAATCTGATAGAAATTTTCACTCAAAAACGGAAAAGAGAGATCAGTGTGTTTCCCCTAAACTCACCTTCCCCGATACAATCTTTTCATAAATCTGAATAGGCTGGTCTGCAAAGAAGGGAGGATAACCTGCAGCCATTTCGTATATCAGAACCCCCAGAGCCCACCAGTCCACTGCCTTATTGTAACCCTGAAAATAGGAGAAAGAAAAAAAAGAAAAAAAAAGAGCATAACTCACACACTCACAATACAAAATGACACAGAACTCCAATACAGCTACAGCTTCTTCTTGACTATGAGCTGCTTGACATGAAGTGAACGCTCACTTTACTGAGGATGATCTCTGGTGCCAGATACTCTGGAGTCCCACAAAGCGTCCAGGTTCGGCCTTTCACTCTTTTTGCAAATCCAAAATCTGTTACCTATAGAGAGCACAGGGCGGGAAGGGTCAGTGCATTAGCCACAGGCTTTATAAGGTGAGACAAAAATCAGTATTGATCTAAAAAAAACAACAAAAACAAAGCAACTTTGAAACTCTCACCTGTATGTAACCCTGCTGATCGATCAGGAGGTTCTCTGGCTTCAGATCTCGGTAAATGAGATCCAAGGAGTGAAGGTATTCAAAGGTCAGTACAATCTGAGCTGCGTAGAAGCGGGCATGTGGTTCACTGCAAAACATTATAACCTCAATATTTACAGTAAAACAATGTGTCAGTAAAGTACTGGGACTCACCAGATTAAAAACTCAGCTTACCTAAATCTACCGATCCTCCTTAAATGTGAGAACATTTCCCCTCCTGGGACATACTCCATCACCATATACAGATTACTGTTATCCTGCAGCCAGACAGCAAAAAGGTTACAATGGCGCAGAACGCTAAGCATAACACACTCCAACAGATGAACATTTGGAGGCAGACCTTAAACGAATGTTCCAGTCGCACCAGAAAAGGAAAATTGACAGCTTGCAGGATACGTTTCTCGTTCAGTGTGTGTTCTATCTGCTTCAGTTTCACTACCTAGGAAAACAATAATGGAAGAAGCCTTAATTACACCTCCTACTTTGCTTTTAAATGCACGACATGCAATTTCAGAACAAACTTACAACAAAGAGATATCTACTCAAACATCTGCACCAAAATTAAGCAACAAACCAAGTTTATGATACAAGTCCTATGAGAGGCCCGACCTTATCAGGAAACACAGTCTGAACGGGGGACCATCAAACCAAGCCCTCACAATCATTTATCATTATTTAGTAAAAAAAAGTTGTGCATCAAGTTTAATCTACCTTTTGTTTGTCAAGTATCTTCATGGCAAAATGCTGGCCTGTCTCTTTGTGTTTAACCAACATGACGCGGCCGAATGAGCCAGTGCCTAAGGTCTTCAAACGCTCGAAGTGATCCAATGCTGCCGTTTGCTGAAAGGCCAGAAAAGGATATAATCAGGAAAACAAAACTCTAAACAAAACCTGATGAAAGAAAAGCACATTTATTAAAATTAACAATTATTAAAATAAAATTTAATAAACCTCGTCCGTTTGACTTTATTTAGCAAATGTAAATTGTGGATGATATTTAGGAAGTGCAGCTGAGGTTTAAAAATGTATGTGCTATTACACGATTTGTCCAGCAGAGGGGGCTTATGTGAAATAAAAATCTAATTAAGCTATTGTATAACTTAAAAAAAACAAAAAAAAAAAACACACGTCAGACTATTTTCTGTGTAAAACTATCTAGCACTGCTTAGAGACAAACAGGACAGGGGGAATGTGTTCATCTATTCACTAACCTGTGCTGGATTTTCCCATTTTTTCAGGAAATCTTCTTTGGCTTTGGCAAGAAACTCCTTCACTGCAAACAGAGGAATAGTGGGTTAAATTAATAGGTTTAAAACCAGAAAAAAAGAGGTGAAAAAAAAAACACAAACAAAGAATCCAAACAAAATCCTGGAGGACATTATTTTGTGTCCTAGCCATAAAGTTTAAAAGGTAACAGAAAATGAGTTGAAAATGTAATACCAGCAATGAAAAATAATGCTCAGAAACCAGTTGGCATGTGTGTGCTTTTCCCTACCAGCCTCAAATCAAAAGAAACACAAAGACAAGTTACAGAAGACGGGCTGGATGTCATGGAGTGAGAAAAACAAAATACAGGAATTGTCCCCCCCTACTTTCACCACATGCTGCTTATTTACGGCTCCTCATGACCAGAGAAGTTTTGCTTAATGAAAAAGCAGCCATTTGTAGCATAAAGGAGCCATTTTTGAGTAGAAAAAACAGAAATAAAATTATTTTCCAAAACAGACTTTAGCTGGAAAACTGAAATCACATCATGCTAAAGTTCATGAGAGCTTTTAAAGCAATACTACTCATGCTCTTCTTTGTAGGACAGAGGAAAGTAAACATGGAAGAGACTATTATCATCAGATATGAATGGCTGTGGACAGATTAATTATGACTTTGCACACACATTGTCATATAGAGAAGTCCTTTTTGCCCCCTTATCTTTATTGGGCTTCTGAGAGCGCACTGTGAGAACATCAAGATAACTAGCCCTTCCTCATTCCTCCCTGCCATGTGTGAACTGGCCATATAAACCCAGGGAATACAGTTTTTTCTGCCACCAGCCTTGGTCACACAACAACTAAAATTAAAAACATATCAGCGGTTTGAAAAAAGGAGTTTATTTAGCCACTAAATCAATCCTTAAAATCAGATCAGGACAAATGCAATTATCTTAACGGCACACGTTTTTGTGCCTAATGCAACACATTTAAAATGACAATGGAAAAAAAATACAGTAACATTAAAATATAAACAGGAAAACAGTGGCTACGTTTACATGGACACAACTAATCGGATTGAAGGCCTAATCAGATCAAAAATGTTTCATGTAAACATGTCAGACTGAAGATTCTAATCCGATTCGGTCCGATCGGATCTAAATTTAATTCCGAATGAGAGAGGTGGTTTTTGCCGATCGCCATTCCGATTGGCGTCCATGTAAACACCCATTCGGATCTAAAGAGTAAAATAATCTTCACTGCGCATGTGTGCGACGTCAGAGTGACGTTTTCCGCCTTGTCAACAACAGGAAATCACCGGTCTCTCTCGCTGTGAACAACATGGCGGGGGGAGTCTAGGAACGCCGACTTATAAGTTAATTTAAAGCTGCAGGAAGCAGGAATTTATCCTCCTCCTCTTCTTCCTCTCCACAGCCCACTCGCTCTCCCACGCCGGTTCAATCGCTCATTCTCTACATTTTCTCTCGGACATTTCGCTGCCAAGCGCTTTTTTCCTCCTCTCTCCTTTTTTCTTTCCGCTCGCTCCGAGCGCTTCGTTTGTCAGGCCTCCCAAAAACCAGACGCAGACAGAACTGCCAAGTTTGGCAGGAAGTTCTGCGCATGCTTAAAAGATTTAATCTGATCCAACGCTTGATACATGTATACACACGTCATGATCGGATCATTCCATTTAGTGTCCATGTAAACGGAGATTTTGAATTTCCGATCAACCAAGGTTTGGATCGGATCGGGGAAATTTTGCGCATGTAAACGTAGCTAATGAGAGAATGATAACGCTGGTTAAGCCTTTCAGGATTATGTAAATTTTTATCTAGCTAATCAATGCCCAACAAACTAGCTGGGGCACTTTAGATAAAGAAAGCCAGTGGTCAACAGAGTGTAAGTGCATTGTAATTCATGTATCAGTTCAGGGCTTTAAATGTTGACACAAATTATCCTCCCTTTGAACTGGATTACCTAAATAATAATAAAATCCTTCTGAATGAATCTATCCATCTACATAAATTCATTGGGGAAGTCCATTTAAACCAACAATCCTAACTAAGGTGGTCTGATTTCCTGCCGACTCTCCAAAGACTATCAGCTCCGACAATGGGATGGGAGAAAGCCAGCAAAAATGGCAGAGACTAAAGTTCATGTAAACATGCCAGGAGTACTGCGGCTCCCACAGAGAGCAATGAAAGCAGACTGGTCGCCAGGGAGAAAACATTTCCCGGGAAAGTTGCTCAACTTCCACTTCCAAGCATAAAGAGCCAAAAATGGAGCAACTGATGGGGAATAGTGGAGCCCAGCTGAGGAAAAATGAGGATGTAGTGAATGTAGGATCAGCAGCTGTCCTAAAGTCTGATGGTCTTTATCTAATTAGCCTTGTCTGATAAGCAGTAGGAAGTTGACAGTCATGACTACTCTGTAGCTGCAAATGGATGCAAAAAAAAAAAATAAAAAAAGAAAAGCTTCACACGGTACCCTGAAATTCCTTACCATCTGGCAGGACTATGGGTACCTCTGGTGCAGCAGCCTCTGCTGAGCGCGACCCAGATTCGCTTGAGCGCGAGGATGACTCCCTCTTGCTTGCATGCCTTCTGGAGCTCTTCCTGTCACACATTAGCCTCGCAAAGTCTTCCCTGTGCTTCTTCCTCACAGCCACTGACTCATGACCTGTCCTCCTCTCGGAGAGCTATCTGGCCAGAACAGCAACCAAAAACCTTGAAGAAAGCCAGTCGGGCGTCCTCGCCAGCGGACAGTATTGAGGTTCTCCAAAGGCCGAGGCTTTGTTTGGAGACCAGGTTTAAAGAGTAGCATCCACTTCCACTGAGCAGCGGTGCTCGCCTTAACACTCATTCAGATCAATTGGACCCTTGCTTGGTTTGTATCAATATTTATTCTGTACACAAAGTGCTCTCTGCTGTTCCCTCTCATGTTAAACACACATAAACACACATGCACACACACAGGGGCTATATATTGATCTAAACAGGGGCATAATCACCCAGGGGGAGGGGCAAAAAACACTAGCTGGTATATTAAACCAGCCCAGAGTTAAAGTCCTATAGAAACTAGGCCTCTGTAAAGCCCCCTGAGATGAAGCAGACACTAATAGATGCAGGTCAAACTGCCCCTAATTAGCAGAACCAATCAGATTTCCCTTTTTTTGATGGAAAACTTTTTGAGATGATCGTTGTTTTTCGATGAACATAACGAGTGTTTCTCTCGAGTGAAAAGGCAAAACAAGAACGGCCTGCTTTTTTTTTCTCTAAGCCCAAATGTACCACTAAGCCCCGCATAGTGCCAGGGCTGAATTGATCCTAGAAAAATCAATCCAACATCTCTCCCCTGGGCCTCTCTGGCCAACTCTGACGCAGAAACTGAAGGGTTATATTAGGCCAGGCCAACCGACATTACACAGTAAAAGCATAAAAAATCAGGTCTTCCTGTTCAGCCAGTCTGGTTCAGATGGATTAAAAAGTCAACGTGTTGCAGAATCAAAGGGTTAAAGCAGAAAACGGAGACATGTTTAGGTTAGAAATGTGCTTGCCAGTCTACAAAGTTGAAAAATCAATTTCTGACATAAGCTGCATCTACCCAGGGGGCACTTCCTGAAAAACCCACCAATGGAAAGTTGTTTTATAATCTAATGTCCTGAAACAGAGGCCAGAGAAATGACTAAGAGTTAAGGACCACAAGATGAATTTCTCTTCTCTTTGAGTTTATCTTGTTTCTGCTTAAAATCAGGTACAGGTGCTGGTCATAAAATTAGAATATCATGAAAAAGTAGATTGATTTCAGTAATTCCATTTAAAAAGTGAAACTTGTATATTATATTCATACATTACATACAAACTCATATATTTCAGATGTTTATTTTGTTTAATTTTGATGATTACAAATGACAACAAATGAAAATCTCAAATTCATCATATCAGAAAATTAGAATATTGTGAAAAGGTTCAAAATTGATGGCCCCTGGTGCCACACTCTAATCAGCTAATTAACTCAAACCACCTGCAAAAGCCTTTAAATGGTCTTTCAGTCTAGTTCTATAGGCTACACAATCATGGGGAAGACTGCTGACTTGACAGTTGTCCAAAAGACGACCATCGACACCTTGCACAAGGAGGGCAAGACACAAAAGGTCATCGCTAAAGAGGCTGGCTGTTCACAGAGCTCAGTGTCCAAGCACATTAATAGAGAGGCGAAGGGAAGGAAAAGATGTGGTCGAAAAAAGTGTACAAGCAAGAGAGATAATCGCACCCTGGAGAGGATTGTGAAACAAAACCCCTTCAAAAATGTGGGGGAGATTCACAAAGAGTGGACTGCAGCTGGAGTGAGTGCTTCAAGAACCACCACACACAGACGTATGAAAGACATGGGTTTCTGCTGTCGCATTCCTTGTGTCAGGCCACTCTTGAACCACAGACAGCGTCAGAAGCGTCTTGCCTGGGCTAAAGAGAAACAGGACTGGACTGCTGGTGAGTGGTCCAAAGTCATGTTCTCTGATGAAAGTAAATTTTGCATTTCCTTTGGAAATCAAGGTCCCAGAGTCTGGAGGAAAAGAAGAGAGGCACTTCATCCACGTTGCTTGAAGTCCAGTGTAAAGTTTCCACAGTCAGTGATGGTTTGGGGTGCCATGTCATCTGCTGGTGTTGGTCCATTGTGTTTTCTGAGGTCCAGGGTCAACGCAGCCACATACCAGGAAGTTTTAGAGCACTTCATGCTTCCTGCAGCTGACCAACTTTTTGGAGATGCAGATTTCATTTTCCAACAGGACTTGGCACCTGCACACAGTGCCAAAGCTACCAGTACCTGGTTGAAGGACCATGGTATCCCTGTTCTTAATTGGCCAGCAAACTCTCCTGACCTTAACCCCATAGAAAATCTATGGGGTATTGTGAAGAAGAAGATGCAATACACCAGACCCAACAATTCAGAAGAGCTAAAAGCCACTATTAGAGCAACCTGGGCTATCATAACACCTGAGCAGTGCCACAGACTGATCGACTCCATGCCACGCCGCATTGCTGCAGTAATACAGGCCAAAGGAGGCCCAACTAAATACTGAGTGCTGTACATGCTCATACTTTTCATGTTCATACTTTTCAGTTGGCCAACATTTCTATAAATCCTTTGTTTTTATTGGTCTTCAGTAATATTCTAATTTTCTGATATGATGAATTTGAGATTTTCATTTGTTGTCATTTGTAATCATCAAAATTAAACAAAATAAACATCTGAAATATATGAGTTTGTATGTAATGTATGAATATAATATACAAGTTTCACTTTTTAAATGGAATTACTGAAATCAATCTACTTTTTCATGATATTCTAATTTTATGACCAGCACCTGTATGTGAGAACACAGGAGTCTCGACCAATTAAATATTTTTTTAAATGATCAGTGTTACCTTGTTAAGAATGCAGAGGAAAAAAAAGAATCCCACTTATTTTATTCTTCTAGAAAAGTCCATCATATGCACACACCTCTAGAGCTAAGAAACAACCAAGCACTGTATATGATGAGCAGCTGAAGAAATGACAGCCACAGGCGAGGCGACAGTAGCTGCTCTCTAGACCTAATAGAATACTTTGATAAAATCAAACTGTCACTGAGAGCTAATGTAGACTTTGGGGAACTGACCAAATAAAATTTTGCTCTTCCCTTTTTTGTAAACCACATGTAAAAAATTATTAAACTAAACTGTTATTAAAGCTACAGTGTGTAATTTTCAGCGACATCTAACGTCCAGACTGCAGAAACATGAACGTCTCCCCCCCACCGCTTCTCCCCCCCCCCAACAGTACGGCGAGCGTTACGGGACAAAATGTCTTCCACGACGTCCGCATCACCTACCTTCTCAAGTGATGAGGTTTGTTTACATAGATCATTTTACAGATAGTATTTCATTAGTCTGTGTAGGGTATAGATTTCATGTAGACTTTAGATAATAAATATACCCGTTATTTTTTCTACGTCGTTGTGACGTTTTGGTGAGCTGCTTTGCATGGTGATATAAACAGACGAAGTAATTGTAGTCATTAGTTTAACAGCGAGATTGTGTTCGCTGGAAGAATATATATTCCCTGTTTACAGAGTCCAAGTCTTGTTTGTGGCACGGGGGTTACAAGGCAAGGAAGAGGGAGAGGAAGAGGGCAGAGAGGCCAGGGTGGGCGTGCAGCCAGGGCCAGGCGAGGGAGAGGTGCCAGCGGGGAGGAAAGGCTTGAAGATCTCCAAAGGAGCCGGAGAGAAGTAACCAAGGTATATATCCAGAAAATTATTTTACAGAAAATTACTGAATCATTACCTGTGTAACGTCAGGGACGTTGCTGAATAAGTATACTGGAGAGTAACAGCATCATCACGCAGCATATTATTGTTTTAGACAGGTCTGAGCATCCTGTACTCCAAAAACTGCAGCGATATTAGACAATTGTGTGTGTAGGATTAATTACCTGTCCAAGAGAAAACTGGCAACTTGAGCGTCACTTTGAAAACCTTTTTCCTCCATCAGTGACTTCCATCGTGTAAATGCCGTGCCAATGTTGATCCGTGTTTTTTGTCGTTTCTTGTCACGCTTGCGTTTATTCTCGTCGTGTTTCCGCTTCTTAGATGACGGGGGTTCGGTTTCCACCGCTTTTCGTTGTGATACAGAGTAGGCATGATCCTCCATTCGTCTGATGTTTGGCCACACAGTGCCAAAACAGTTTGCAAAGTCACTCATGCCTGCCGCCTTGTTCACCTTTCTTGTTACTGAAGCGCAGTATACCTGCTTCTTCTTCTTCGGTTTCAGGCAGACTAAACGCTTCTCAGGCATAATACTGCCATCTACTGTTCAGTACCGTCTCAGTTAATCTCTCTCAACTTGCCGTAGTTATTTTTGAGCGTAATGGGAGATCTCGCAATCGCTAGTTTGTTGCCTCTGCGCTTGCCGTAGCGCAAAGATGTCTGCCCCCATGGCTGCGAGACCCGCTCCTATGTAATTATAAATAACAAATTCTAAGGCAACGCAAATATTATGGTTAAAAGGCTGAGCTCATAGGTGATGATAAATAACATAGTTATGTATAATATATTAAATTTCTGACTTTATATCCCTGTAATTATTACACACTGTAGCTTTAAATGTGATTAAGGCTGTTAAAACTCAACAGCCAAAATACTAAATATTATTTCTTGACTTTTTTTCAAATTTCCTGTCAATAGGGCTAAAATGATTAAGCGAAATTATTTGTGATAACCGATTGCACTCAGAATTTATTCATGATAAATCAATGATTTTAAATAATTGTCAGCAAATCCTGTTATCTATCCATTATTTATTTTGGTATAGAGACTCTAAAACATGCCATGAAAGAACAGCCTATTACATGCAGCAATTAAGACTAAACTATAGGAAACACAGGCCACCACCTGTCGTCTACATTTCATTTAAAATGAGTTATAGTTTTCCCCCCCATTATCCAAACATTTGTTTAATTAGACATGTTAATTTACAAAAACTTTTTTCTAGAGTAATCAAAATAAGTGACTAATTAATCCACTGCTAATATAGTTAATAGCTGCGGCCCTAATTGCAACTGCTAAACAGCCTTCATCAGGGTGTAACATCTTTTGGCTGCTTCTTTTTGCATAATATCTTAAACACCGCATTTTCTTTTTTTTTTTTTTTTACTAAAGACATAACTTTTGTGTTTAAAGAGGAGCAAGAGAAAGGAGCCGATATAAAAGCCTGCAGTGTCAAGTATGGAAGACTAAATAAAACTTGAATCTTTAGACAAATTTTGATACAAATAAGCATTAATACTTTTTTATGCATGTCAGTTACTTGAATATTGTTGATTTTGATGAAGTTAAACATAAGTGCAAAGCTAGTAACATAGATACTCCACGAGAAGTTTTTTCTCGCCTTTACAGCAAAACAATGTCATTTTGATCCCGCAGCTCAGTTTTGGGAGCTTTCGCTGATTTTTCTCGCCACAACTTGTGGCCAGATTTTTTTTTTCTTGCAGCAAGGCTGGAACTAATCATTATCGATTAATGTGTCAATTATATTTTCGATTAACCAATAATCAGATAGCACAAGGTTCCCTGAAAATGATGAAACTAAACCAGGTGAAACTAAAACTTTTCCACTTGTGGTATTCTGGATGAAGCATATCGACAGACGATATGCTTATCAAAGATGCTTAATTTCTGTAAAATCTTGGTATAAGTACTGCTCTAAGTGAGTGGCTCTGTCAGCTAAAGGCATGTGTTAGAGTCTATATTCCAGTAAACAATTAAGCAATGACTAAATTAGTTGACGATTATTTCAATAATCGATTAATCTGATTGTTTCATCCGTAGTTCCACAATAGCTGTGTGATTGGTAAGAGTTCAGAAGGAAGTCGAGTAGGAAAAGTGGAGATTTGTTTCATGGCCTTTTGTGAGTGAAATGTAAGCTAAATCGGAAAAAAATAGCTAAATAGGAAATGGAACCAGCCAATGCAAAACACCTGCTGAAAGAATTAAACCCATATCTTATTACGATAATGAAAAACAGAAAAGTGAGAGTCTGTAGAGAAATGCCCAACTGCTACCACATCTGTTAATATGGGCCACAGCCCACACCTCTGTCCACAAAATGAACCAGCTCTTATGTCCTGGAACAGAAAATAAAATTTATATAACTATATATGCTAGATTAATGCCATTTTCCTTATTTTTTTGCATTAGTATTACCCAAAAAAGATTACAAAGAAACTAAAAATGGATAATAAACTACTTGGATATTGTTCCAAATATGGCTGCAACTAACAATTATTTAGCAAAAATTATTAATCTGTCAACTATTTTTGCGATAGCAAAAGTTTCCTTACAGATGACCATTCGTGAAATTAAACCAGGTGAAGCTAAAACTTTTCCACTTTAAGAGTTCTGGAAGAGCATATTGACAGACAAAAAAGATTTTTATCATAAATGCAAAATGTTTGCGTATTTTATTTTATTTATTTTTTACAATTTGGTATAACTGCTGTCCAAGATGGGTTGCTCTGTCAGTTAAAGACACCTTTTAGAGTCTCTACACTCCGGTTAACGATTAATCAATTACTAAATTAGTTGACGATTATTACAACAATCGATTAATCCAATAAATTGTTTCAGCCATAATTCTAACCATTTGCTGACTTTGCTTTTTAGCTTCTGAGTAAAACATGCATGATTTTCTTTTTGGTAACAAGCAACATTAGTTAAAGAAATCCTGATTAAATGACACCAAGCAAAAAGTTTGTAAACATGCCCGCTCATTGAAAACGTTTTCCCCGAAGTCTACACTCAAGATTGCCCTTTGTATTCTAAAATCCCTCAACCTGTTAATGATAATTTATCCACAGAGAACAAAAGTTTAATAGTAACATCAGATGTTATTTTTTTTTTAAAGTTGGGGGTTTTATAACTAACATTTTCTCAATCTGTAGTTGAGTAGAAAAGAGTCATGTTTAGGCAGCTGTTAAAAAAAGTGATTATAATATAATTTCCCTTATTCGGTAAAAGGCTGTTTGGACATATTTCCAGACAGGATATGATGTGCTGTTATGGTTAAACCATTCTTAAACTACAATTGGCAAGCTTTAAGAGATGTCTTTCTATCACCAGACAATTATAGGCTCAAACCAAGCAACAAGCCCCACTTAGAAATCACCTAATATAGTCTAATAATAATTGCAGCGAAGTCTGATTAATAATATCTGCATCACACGGTTTCTCATATTGTCAGACTTTAGCAAAACATCAAAAAATGATTTTCTCAACAGCGAAAAATTAAACACTACCCGATAAACTTAAGGATGTTTATTCTAAATCAAAACCAATAACAAACTGTTTAATGGAGCATCATTATAAACACAATAACCATTTCATGTTAACATTTCTTTAAATAAACCACATTTGCAAGAATCAAAAATAGTCTCATACTGACTTTGTCTAACTATCGGTCAAACGCAACTCCAAATCTAACAGCATACTAAATGTTATAATAGGAACATGTTTAAAATCAATGACCTGCCAGCACTGTACCATCACTTATGCCAACATCTAGATCTTGAACAGTAAGAATCAGAATTAACTATAAGCTTTATAAACCCACTGGTTAGTGAAGAAAATGCAGGTTTGCCAAACCAGTCAACTGAATCTGATGCAGACCACATTAGATTTTCTGAACACATTTCTACCAGCTACTACAGAGAACATAAATAAAAACAGATGGATTTAAATGTGTTAACTTTGGGTCTGCTTCCAAAGTTGACATTTCTGTTCTTCAGGTTCCCAAATTAGCTGACTGGCACATCAACAGCGTGGTCTGCTGCTAATCAGCATAGGCTAATAACAAAGCCCCTTTATGCAGAGAGAGGAAGTGATGAGAGTGATCCAAACAATGGCATAAAAACAGCTCCACCCATAACCCCGTGTTTTGTCCAGCTCCAACATGACAACTCACTTGAGCTGCAGGCCTCTAGCTCCTCCTGTGGTCTGTGATGTGTCCCTTCTCCACTGTTCATGTCCCCCAGACACGGTCCAGCTCGGTGAAACAACCTTCCTGCCAGCTTGTGAATAACAGACATCCTAAAAGGCCACAGAAGGCAAACCGACAGCCTTTGTAGCGTTACGTCCCAGCAGTATGTCCAGATCTTTTACTAAACTACAAACCCACAAGATAAAAAAAAATAAAAAAATAAAACATGTAAAGGTTACAAACTTTCAATAAGCCTTACTGGCTGTGTATAGTCTATAGAACCGGAGAGGTGATGGCCGACTGTGCAAAGCCTGGGCTGGACCTTCCTTACTCCTTCACTTCCTGCCGCAGCTCAGTCTGTCCGCCCTGCTTCTTCCTGTGGGCCAGAAATTAGCCCTCTATACAAGCGCAGTTCCTCACTATACTTTTGTTTTTCCGTCCGTCGGTGTCAGAGAACACGCACCTGAAAAAATCCTCCACAAACACTTTCCTTTTCCCATAGAAACCAAAATGTCCTGCCATGTTGTGTCTAATCGCTGGCTGCTCTGTGGAAAAAATGACACCTCTGGGTGTGTGGCTCTAAAATCCCTGGTCTGCACCTGTCTCTGGAGATCAGGGTGGACCAACAACAATCAGGCTGATAAGAATGCGAAGCATGAGATATAGTCAAACCTGAAACGACCACCTCCTCTGTCCTTCCAATAATTAATTTCATCCCTACAAAAAAAAGAAAAAACAACAGAAACTGTGTTCTATTCTAAATCATTCAATCATAAATACAAAACAATTTGCAAACTATGATATCCAAAGGGTCTGAAGTCACAGAGACTGGGGCTCACACCCACACTCTAGCAGTAACAAGTAGCTGATGATCATTTCACAGCTCCACGTTCAGATTTTGCACACTAAGAGACTATTACTGCTGTTATAAAGAAGCAGATAAAAGGTTACCCTTCTGTAATTCTGTACGCCTGATGAGATAAAAAAAAAAAAAAGTTTAGATCAGTTCTTAAAAACAACCTTTAGATAACTTGTAATAACACTGCATGATGATAAAACTTTGTTCAAGTCACAGAGAACAAAAGCATAAAACAATTGCTCCAGATCAGGGCAGAATGTAAACCCAGAAAACACAGGCGACACATACAGGCACCCTTGTATCAAACTGCCCTCATCACATGGTGTTCAAGAGACTCTTCAACTCCTAAGTTTCTGCCTGGAGTAGATCATCATCATGCATCATATGACTCAGCCCTGGTATCTCTTATTTCTTTGAACTATTAACAAACAACTCAATATTCAATTTGCAACTCACTAAATGCTAATTAAATAACTTCACCTTAATGACAGACCTTTGTGAAACGTTCTACATCTGAATTCTGATGCATATGTATTCTTGTTGCAAAGTGGTGACTTGGAAAAAAGATCTGCAAACCATAAACCTCAAGAAAACCTATGACTTTTCCACAGATCTTGCTGCTGTTGTAACCACTGGTACCTCTGAACATAACCTGGGGCTTAAGATCACGAGCTTTCCCACAGGATGAGACTGAATAGCAGCTACTGCTGATGACTGTGATCCAAATATTTGGCCTGACTTTGCGTGTGAGTGAATGAGATAATCTAAAATCCTGCATTATTTATCAATTATTAGCCCATAAACTGCTGTCATGTCGAGAGAGCATGGCAGTAAATGGTTAAACCCAAAACTATTTACACTTATTTGATACATAAAATGCTGTTTGTATATGCTTGGATTTTATTAACCATATTTTTTGTATAATCAGAAACAATATTGTTTTTATTTCAGGTAGTAACCATGATCAGAAACATAACCATGGCCAACTCAATGAAAACAAATCATATCAAGTTATAAATAGCCACTACTACATTATGCAATTATATTATTTTGCTGCTGTCAAACTGGGTGTACTCACCACTTTCCATTTCATTGCCTTTCTTCGCGGTGGGCGTGTTGCCCATGATTGCAGCCTGATAGTGGTGCCTCTCGGTCCGATTGACTCTCTCTGAAAAGTCGCTTGGTTCTAGTAATCCACTAAGGAAGTCGTTGAACTCGACGAAGCTGTCAGCTAGCTATACTAGCTGGTGGTTAGCATTATTAAAAACGAATGCAGTGGAAAATTATTCTTTTCGCGTTTCTTCGTTCAGTTGTGAGTACGAAAAAAAAAAAACTCCAGTCAGAAGACCGTCGCCAATCCTGGAGCTAAAACTGACTGCTGGTTAGCTAAGCTCGCGAAGATAGCAAGCAGATATCAGCTTACTGACGTTAGCTCAAAGAATTCCAACAGAGCGCCGACGAATCCTGCAGTTGTCAATCTGCTTCTCCTTTATTCCACAGGCGGTTCGGTCTTCTCCAATATCCGGTTCCGATGCAAATCGTCGAAATGTGTTTTTATGTGTTTTTTTTTTAAACTAGCAAGCTGACATTAGCATTTAGCGTTCCTTGCAGTCAGATCCTGGCCTTAACGAACCAGGTGCTGTCTCGGGCCTTGGATTGACAGAATTTGTTTCTGGTTAACCCGTTTTTTTCAACAGTCGGTTATTTTAACTGATATGTTTCCATTCGTCCCTTGACAAGCCGTGAAGTGCAACAACAAAATCCTGCGACCGACCACCTGATAGTCGATTCTCCGGATCAACAGACCTCTTCCATTAATCTTCAGACCGCAAGGGAAACTCCAGTCACCCATCCATCCATCTGGTCCCGCCTCTTCTCGTTTCTGATTCGCTGATACTCAAAAATGTCCATGACGAATGACACAGAGAAAGCTCTTATTGGATGAGCAGGAGTGTAACAAAACATTGCATTGATGCGATTGGTTCCTTGAAGCCAATGTCCCACCCTCCTGACTTGTCACTAACCATTACGCATGTGCGTGTATTTTTGGCTTTAAACTATAAAATACTAGCCTTACACCGATACAATTAGGCAGAGAACAACAGTTACATTCTTCACAGTTCAATGATTGTTTCAGTTATACTGATATTTCAGCTAGTTTACACGGCCAATGTAACTGGGCGTGACGTTAACACGGGCTATTTTTAGTAAAATGTGACAATACGAAGAGAACACAGCTGGCACTTTAGTTCAAATCAGATGTATAAATTCTGAATACAGAAAATAACATTTGCCTGCAAGTGAAAAAAAAGAGCCTGGCACAGAAAGATAAAAAAATTATTATTTTTTTATTCGTAATATAAGACTGCAATCAGGTATTTTAAATCAAATCAATTAATGTCGGGACAAGATAAGCATAAAAAAAAATCTGTGCAGCTGTATCATTTTATTGCATGGTTTTACATAATCACATCTTTATAAAGAACAATGATTCCATTTAGATGTTCATAATCTAATCACATCTTTATATCATTTCAGCCTCATTAGAATGTATAAAGGCAGGTCATTTGCTTTGGGTTTTTACATTTTTGATATCTATAAGTAATCCATAGATTATCTGGTAGTATGCCTACAAGTAGAGCCTTTCCTGGCTGACAGGATGGGGGCAGCATGGAGTCTGAAGTAGGATCCACATTTCCAGTCTTTCTATCTTCCTGTGCAGCTTTTCCAATTAAGGGTGGACAATTTTAGAATAATTCTCTGGAACTTGAACGAGAGTTACTGGGGTCAAGCAAACAAATCGGGCTTTTGGTATCAGTGGTTAGATAATATAAGTTATGCTGTTATAAAGGATGTTAAATATATGCAACTGCCTGGATTTAGCACAGCCAGGATAGTGTTCTGTTGACCGCACAGAATGTGAAACAAGACAATTTGGAAGGAACCTAAGTGTTTAAAAAAACATTGAAAGACAAACATGTCTTTACTTTCCTCCCTCCAGATGTCCTCTGCATCTAGTTTATGTTTTTGCAACAGATCAGTTGAGACATTAATTTGTGGTAATTTAATTGGTTTCCAGTATAGGGGCCAACGGACACAGAACTAATGTCAACTCACTTTACTGTACTGAACAGATAAAAAAACAAAAAACGTTTTATCTTTTTTTTTTGTTGTATCAAAGGTTGATTCATTTTTTTATATTTCTGTAACCAACATTCATTATTTTCTATAGCTTTAATGTAAGTTGACAGCACAAATGTCAAACCACATCACATGACTGGAAATCCCTTTAATGTAATTGTAATTTTTTTTCTTCATTAATTCCTATTCCTATTGTAAATTTAATGTTTCTTTTATTAGCTTTTAGATAAGGTGGTTATTTGTCAGAAAACTGATATTAAATCACATTCTTTAAATAGAAATAAAAAGGTGCCATCTGAGTGCCTTCTTGTGGAGAAGAATAGTACTACTGACACAGCTCTGATTCTAAAAGTTACTTGTTTAAAAAGTATAAAATATTGCAAACTAAAATCTTTGTTTAGCACAGTTTATATAAATTAGCATGGGCTTTAAATCTATTGCGGTTATTGGGTGACTGGAGTTTAAATTACGTGGATAAGAAAAATTAGGACAGCGCACGGCACAAAATAAGAAAAAAAACAAACATGAATGTTTGTCATTACTTACCTTTTATCAATAATCACTCTGCATAAAATGGATATTTACAAGTACTAATATCTACATATATTGATTATTTAATAAGTTTTTATTAAAATAGTTATCTATGATTTGACTGAAGACTCCTAGATGACTTGCAGACACACCCTTCTCTCTTTACCCCATATAAAACAAAATCTAGTTCTGAAAAGTGGACAAATTCCATACTTATCGTCTTTAATGTTAGTATATTGATGTGCATGATTAACCACAGTGTTTTTGTTGTCAAGTTATTGTTAATATATGAAAAATTAAAATGTTCTGAATATTCCACTTTAGAGTATTGCTGCTGTCACCATCTGTATTAGAGGGAAAAAAAATGGAAGGGGTGGCCACAGGGGTGGCAAATGATTGGCTAAGGGTGGCCATGGGCCCCCATCGAGCTGCGCTCCTTCTTTTAACCTGCCCTGCTGCCAACAAACACCTTACTATAGACATTATTAATGTTAAGTTTCAGAAAGAGTAGATTTTCTGTTAACTTAACTTCGCTCTTCACCCAAAGATCCTTAAGGAATAATTTATTCATCTCTAATGTATCGCACCTAGTGAAGAAATAAGACGTTGATGCTTTCGGTATTACACCATATGCTTTACATTATGGGTCCAAATATCTGTACATACCTGTATGACATCCATATTCTGCCTGAATATAGCACTATATCAATGTCCTGGTTGTCACATTGGGAGTTTTGATTTAGTCCTAATACTTTGGTAAACCTTTTGGCTCAGAGCTTCAATCTTGGTCAGGATTCAGTTCTGCCCAATGCAGCTGGATGCAGTTTTGGTCTCAGTTTTAAACTGAATTTCTTTTAATTTATCCCGACCAAAAAAAAAATGGCAAAAAAATCGGGGGACTGATCACCTGATGATCCAATTCTGTCTTTATGAAAATGGTTTCTGTAAGGAAAAAAAAATCTGAAAAAAATAACTCTGGTTTCCAAGGGAATATGAAGAAAACAGCCACACACAGAAATATAACAATGTTTTTCTATTTGTAACAAAACTGCAATCTGGAAATGCACCAAAAAGACAAGGTGATACAGTTCTTACAAAGCTTTTCCTAAACAAAAAAGAAATTCTAATTTTTTAAGTGCAATTCATGAGAAATATTATTAAATTACCAAAACTCGAAATGCATGTTGATGTTTACAATACTTCAGCGCAGTAACATCAAATCAGTTACAAATCAACTCTGCAACCAGAACCTGTGGGCAAGTTATACGCAGCTGTTAAATTTAGTGCCGCTGTATCATTTTTCTTTGCCGTTTGTTTTTCACACTTTAAAGTTGTCACATTATCACAAGAACTCCACCTTCATAAAGAATAATGATTCCATTAGGATGTTCACACTTAAATGGAATAAACACAGATTGCGAGTCCTTTTTTTTGCCACAGTCAACCTTAAAAATAAGGTAATTTGCTTTGAGTCCTCGCTTTTGGAGAATCTCTATAAGCAATCCATAGAGTTATCTGGTAGTATGCCCACAGGAGGGGCCTTGCCTGGTAAACAGGATGGGGGCAGCATGGAGCTTGACGTAGGATCCACGTTTTCAGAGTCTTCCATTTTCTCTGCGCAGCCTTCCCAGTTTATGTGGAATCTCGTTACACGTGGGTTTGAAGCTAGAATATTTCTCTGAAGCTGAAAATATAAAACAAAGCAAACAAGAGAAACTGTTATGATAGAGCAGTAAAGTTGACTGCATATATGGTTAAGTTTTATGTGTAATCCTCGCAGATTAGAATAAAAAAATGTCAAGAAAAGTTAAAATTTTGGGCTTCATGAGATTTTTTTTAAAGCCACAACAAAAAGGAGGACAAGGACATCTCTGCACCTCATCGCCACATGAACCTGACTCAATGACAGTAGCATTTTTGGTCAACCACACACCAGAGAAGGAAACCACCAGCAAACAGAAATGCCACCCTGGTAAGACCATTTTTCTTAGTTTTTTTTTTTTGTACATAGAAAGTTATTTTAACCCCAATATAATGTTTTAATGTTATTTTGATTGCTTGTTATTGACATTTGTTGTCTCCTAATGTGTTTTTTTGTTTGTTAATCGCAGGCACCGGTGACACACCAGAGGGTAATACATGGCGTGCATGTAGGGCTGCTGCAGCAGAGTTTTTTGATAAAAAGGAAAATAAAAGAAGGTATGGTGCTAGAAGGATTCTAGAAGAAGACTCACCTGTGTGTAGTCCGGCTTAATTGGAGGGTTTTCTCGAAGCTCTGGGTCTGTGTATTCATTGTTCACATAGTAACCAATGCGAATAAACTCCTGGCCACGATATGTGCATGTAATGAGAACTACAGTTACGCCAACAGCATCACTTTCAGGAATCAAACCAGTGTTTGGGGCATCAGCCTGTCAACAGAAACCAAAAAAAAAATCTTAGAAAGGCTAAGTAAATAGTAACATTTAGAGTACTTGTAACATTGAACGCACCTGAAACACAAACATGTGTCTCCCAGCAGGTACAGGACCAACTAAAACAGAGTCCAGGATTTGGTCGTACTCCTCACTCTCTGCTGAACCAACATAAATGATCTTCCATTCCAGGTCTAATAAAAGACATAAAATACCATTAGGAATTAATAAAGTGGAGTACAACACATGGATGTGAGGTTAAATTTAAGGCGGTTGTTCACCTTTAGGCATAAAGAGTAAAAAAAAAAAAATTATTGATTAAAGAAGCATGAGGCTTAGTTTCCACACATGGGCTAACAGATACCACACCCTGACCTCATGGAGACTCTTTGAGATACGCTGAAGAACATTTTCAGCTCCAACACAAGTTTCCCTAAACATCACTGTAACTCTGGATGGAAATAGATGCGTGTCTGTGTGCGCTTATTAAAACAAGTTAACAGTGAAAGAAAACTTTTAAGGTATCCAATGCCGTCTAAAACTTTTATATGGACCTCTCTTTATTTTATTACAGCTGTAGATAATCATGTAAAAAGTTACATATTTTGTATTTTTGGACCCGACCAGTCTCCACATTGTAGATCATACAGAGACCTTATCATTGTTGGAGCATGGTGTAGCTATCAAAGGAACCAATGAGCCACGGTGTAGGTCTTTAACTGACATGTCCTACTAAGTCTATATAAACAAAAATATATTTGCTGCAGCTGAAAGATCACCAGCTTCCAATTTGACAAAATATTTAGTTTCAACACCCTTGATAGTTTTGGAATAGTCTGCAGAAATAGCATTTAAAAGCCTTTTTTTTTTTTTTTTTTTTTTTTAGATAATTGTATTTAATCCAGGATCCTTCTGTCAAGCAATCAGACACTCTCAGATTGTCCCTGGTTCAAAGAAAAAAATATCAATAATCCTATCTCTGGGTTAGTTGCATCTAAATTATAAAATTATTTACTAGACCATTGTTTATAGTGTATTTTATATAATAATTTTGATATTCTACTATTTGAATATTACATGGATGCAGGGTAAGATTTCAGATTTGGTTTCATATTTCCAGTAGAAGAGAAGATTCTTGTGTTATATCCCTACTCATTAGGAGAATGGACGACTGATGTTGGAGATTCCTGTCACTATTTTAATCAACCAAATGACCAAATTCAGCATTTTCATCCATTATCTGTTACTGTACATTAAATCAGATAAAAGGCTTTGGATCTGAACGATTTTCAAGGCTATCTGTCTAATTTCAATACCATTATGTGAGATCGAAGTCAGGTAGTAAAGTAAAGTAAAACTGGATACTGAAACTTAATCAAAAGATATTTCATCAAAGCACAACTGTAAATATGTGTTAACTTTGGAACCTATTTCCTCTCCTAAATTAGCTCTTTATTATGTTTGAAGTATCACATTATGTTAGAAAACAATTTTGAATTACTTATCAAAATGCTTGAAAAACTTGACTGATTTTTTATTTTTTTCCCAGTTTAATATGGAAAAAAGTCTGAATTCTGACTTTAATCTCAGAATTCTAACTTTATTCTCAGAATTCTGACTTTTTCATCAGAATTCTGACTTTTTCATCAGAATTCTGACTTTATTCTCAGAATTCTGACTTTAATCTTAGATTTCTGACTTTAATCTCAGATTTCTGACTTTTTTCATCAGAATTCTGACTTTAATATCAGATTTCTGACTTTAATATCAGATTTCTGACTTTAATATCAGATTTCTGACTTTAATATCAGATTTCTGACTTTAATCTCGGAATTTTGGATCTTAATGTAGATGGGCACCATGAAGGAAGAGATGTGGGAGCACTCAGCTTCACTGACAAAGGTGTTTCGGAGGGTCAGTAACACATTGCTGGAAAATGATGCAATTAGGCAACTTTTTACGTGCCCGAGGGGTCTGCAGTGATGCCATTTCATTAATGGAAGAGCAGAAGGTGATTAAAACAAGAGAGATAATCTCTAAAACAGACGTGGGTATGGCTTGATGCTAACATGTTTGTTAGCTGTCAGAATTCAGAGATTAAAGTCAGAATTGTGAGAGAAAAAAAGTCTGAATTGTGAAAAAAAAAGTCAGAATTCTGACCTTTTTCCCCATATTAAACTGAAAAAAAAAAAAAAAAAAATGTTTTCAATTTTTTTTTTTTCAGTGTCCCTAATCCTCTTCCCTACCTGGATGACTAAGAACCTTCACCAGCATTTAGATGAGTAATTCAAATTTATTTTCTCAAATAATTTGATACTTAAAACATAATAAAGATCTAATTTAGAAGATGAAATAGTTTCCAAAGTTAAAACATATTTTGAGTTGTGCTGTTGAAATATCTTTCTGACATTAAAGTCAAAATTCTGACTTTTTTCCCCATATTATACTATAATAAAATGTAAAAATCAGTTAACTCTTATTTTTCAGTGGCCCTAATCATCTTCCGTATCCAGGTCATAGTCATTCCAAAAATAGAAATTTAAAAACAATCCCAGGAAATGGAAACGTTGAAAACAAAGTCCAGTGGATTGTTTTTCTTTTTTCTTTTTTTTTTTGGAATACTCATCAAAATATTTTTCTTTACAGCACGAAGTCATTTAAATAACTGCTTACTTTCAGTAAACTGATATGGGAATGTCATTTGTAACTTCTGTCTCAGCAAACCACATCTACAGTGAAACGAAACAGTAAATACAATGCAGCCAAATCGATCCTGAGGAATAATGACGTCAGTTTTACCGTCATATCAGAGAAAACTGTAACTAAAGTAAGCTGATAGCCGTTAGCATTCACATCCAAACATGTATTGTGTGCGATGGTACCCACCTTCAGGGAGGTCTTCCATGCACTCGAAGGTGATTTCAAACTGAAAAGGGTTTCCAAAAGGGCTCGGGTTGTCTAAAACAGCCACATTCAACACTTGAACCTTTGCCATTGTTACTACGGTGCTTTTATCCGGAGCTAATAAAAACACACGTCCAGTTTCCCGGGAGAGCTTTAACAGCAGCACAGGAACTCGATAAACAGGTCTACCATGGGCACATCCTTTGGCGTTCAAACTCGTACCTTAATCACACCGATAATATTTTAACTACCTACAATTTCAAAGCTAAACAAGACCGCGTATGTTGGAATTACACGTTAATTTGCCGCCCTCCCGCCGCTTTGACTGTCCTACCCAGATGTCACCGCGAGTATGGCAAGCCGTAAGCACCCTCTTTACTGACACCCAGCGGTGAAAATATGAAACGTCACTTTTAAACGTTTTTTTTTTTTTACATGTAAACAAGGTTGTCTTTTGCTTGGAAAAGTTAAGACAAATGTCTGAAATATCGATATGTATTTTGTTAAACTAAAAGAAAGAATTTAAATATGATGTTTTGTATTTTCATCCTTAACTGATGTTTGTTTTAAAGCAAATCTATAAATATTGAAATGTACCCTTGCATTATGAATGATAAACATTATCCATTGTTTTAAATTAACCTATAGTTTCGGGTTGCGAAGGAAAAAAAACATATTTTACTATTGCGCAACTTTTTTTTTTTTAACTTGGACCAAAAACTATTTGTAGTGAGTTATATTTATTTTTAGGTTACATTTTGTGTCCAAAGACTTAACATCAGGACTAATGATTGTTAGGAAATATCATAAAAATATGTGTGTAAGGAATGTGAGTAGATTTTATCAATCTTATTCAAACAATGTATTTTACAATTATATCTAAAATGTATAATATGTTTTTATTATATATATTTATTTCAGAGGTTAATTTGATTATTGACCATGTACCGTTCTAATCCATGGAAATAATAATTATATTAAAACAGCACAAATAGATAATACATTTTTTTTTTTTTTATTCAGTCTCTATCTACACCCCTTAACATGTTTTTCATGTTTCATGTTTATGGTGGACCATTGTCTTATAGGCTATCAATTGATTTACATCATGCTTCTAATTAAACAAAAAAAAAATTATTATTATTATTTTTTTTAAACGCATTGTATGGACTTTCATAGATCCTGAATATTACCCTTCTCTCACCTTTCCCAGCCATTTTCCCCCAGCATACTATTTTGCTCTTCCATCATTAATGCCAATAATAAGATAAATTAAGAAATAAATCCACCTCCTGTTAGTTTCCACAGGAAAGCACATGAGACAGAATGATTAAGTGTTTGATTCAAACGTGCAGTGATTAAGCCTGAAGCATGCAACTTTTTCTTTGCCCCCCCGCCAGTCTAAGAAGTTCAGATTACTGGAGGATTAAAACCCAGTGGACCTGCTGGCCTCCTAAATTCATCCTTCAAATATCCCAGGAATTCTGAGATCCTTTCTGATGTTTGGAATGGTTGGACCCTGTGGAGGCGCTGTTTAGCACCTCCCTTATGAGCAGGTTGTTAGGTAAGAGCAGGACAGGGAGTTAAACACTGTCCTCCTCCAGGTAGGGGAGCAAGTGGCAGAAACCAGGATTAATCACACCACATTATAGGTCCTTTATAAGAATTAGGAGGAAACGGAGTGGGATATTTTCTTATTTTTTTTCCATTTAAAGTCTAAAGGAGGAGGGAACTGTTCTGCTTCATTTGACTGAACCTTTTTTTTCCGACTTTGGCACAAAGGAGGATCTGTGCGCCCGGCTGCAGATAGATAACTGCGCGCAGGTAACATGAAACTGAAGCGTCTGACCAATGAGGTTCTTTGAGAAAGGAAAAAAAAGCTTTGCATAAAATATCAACTGAAAGAGCAGCTTAGGCTGTAGTCTGACGGTGTATTTCAGTTCTTTATGTTTGCTTTTTTTTTGCTCTTTTTTTTTTTTAAATCTGGATGCTCTTTTCTGCTGAAAAGTGAGGAGGAAGCTGCCAATAATAGAAGGATCACCCTGCTCCATGTCCCCAACTTCCACCATCCAGATCAAAACAGGTAGCTGCTTAATTTATTCAACAGATCTTCAAAGTATTACTGTAAACTTTGTATTTTCAAGTGGTATTAAAATTACAAACTATTTCCTATTAATAGCTTCTTATTTTCAAAACACTGTGAGCTGTTAGATGATGATTCAGCAGCAGGATGAATGTGAGTCAGTGTTGTGGTATCAGCTGCCTGACGCAGCCACACAATACATGGTGTCTGACTGAACGAACAAGGACATTTCCTCCACTTTAATAATAATAATAATAATATTGTGTTGCAGCTCTTAAAAGGAGGCGCTGAATTCTCCCAGTGAGAGGTGGAAGAGGTGAAATGGACCCAAGCTGATGCCCGGTTAGCCCAATCCGCCCTCAGTTGGCCCTGCAGAGATGGCAGCCTTTCCTGAGGTGCTGCCTTTACCTGAAGCCGTGGTTGGGAGCGTTTTACTGCTGGTGCTGAGCAGTAATCCAGTGTGGGGTGAGTAAGCAGCCATTCTCAACACTCCCATACAAATGAGCTATCCATCTGACCACACCTTGACATACGCAATCATACCTTTAAATCTTTCCCAAAAGCATCTCTGGAGATCAAAGCCGATCCATGTAAAGGCTTGTCAGCATTTTCTAAGAATAGTGGATTTAAAGACACAGCTTGTTTCAAAAAGGTATTTAAACCCAATTGAATCCTACATGCAGAACCAAATCTGTTTTGCAGTGTCCCTCCTCTGACCCCTGGCTGTTATCAAGTTGTACTTTCGTCCTTAGAGAATCTCACTCTTTGCCGTTTAGTGAATGATTTACTCAGGATACCTTCGGAACAGGTTTCAGTTTTCAAAACAAAACTTTCCTTTTTAACACGGCTCTTTAGTATGCCGAACACAAACAAAACAGGCACATTAGAGTTGTTTTCCCTCTTTATTGTTCAAACTGGTTGACTCTGTTTTCCCATTTTTCTCATCTTGCTGCTTATTTGCTCTGCCGGTGTAGAAGTTACAATGAAGCTTAATGTGGTAAGTGAGCGGTCACATGGCTGGATGAGGATCAAATGGCTGATAAGCAGCACCTAACTGGAGGAGTATCTGGAATGCTGGTTGCTCGAGAGTGGGCAGTAGTTACAAAAATAGCTTTAGATTTGGTTTCATTGTCCTGATCTGTGAACCTTGGTAAAGATATGATTGTAAAATGAGAGGGAATTAGTTTAAATTGATTGATCTTTTTATTGTGTTTTTAGTTCTAAAAAATAGAATCAAAACTATTATAGTCAATAAACAAATCAGTCAACTAGAACTATCTAAGAAAAAAACATGAAATAGAAAAAAAAAAGAAAGGACAGGCTTAGAAAACTTTGGACTCAGGCCTCAGCTAAAGTTAATAGGAAAATAACTATGGAAATTTATCAAGAGAAAAATTTTTTAAAAATGAAATAAGATAGGAGATTTCATGTCACGCTAATCAGCTGTCATAGGTCCTGGCAAACGGGAATTATAGCCTCAGTTCTAAGCTATAAGAAGTGGCACCAGGTGTGGTCTGCTGCTGCTGTGGTCCAGCTGTTGTGCCTTTAAAGTTGATATTTCATGTGTTGAACTATAAGGGTCGTTATTGGAGCCACAGCCACCTTTTAATCACCTCGCAGTAGTCTGTCCATTCTCCTCCCATCCCTGACATAAACAAGGCATTTATTTTTTTCAAACAACTTCTGCTTACTGGATATTTCCATTTCTTTTTACTATTATCTGTAAACATGGGGAGATCAGCCGTTTCTAATGATAAACAGATAACTGGTTGTCCAGCACCAATAATCATGCCTTCTTAAAGTCCTGAAACATCCTTCTTCCTCTTTCAGACTTTCACACTTTGTTTTAACAAGCTCACAACCAGCTCTGCCCAATGAAGAGGCTCAAGACCATAGATTAACAATTTTTTTACCTATTCATTCTTTTCTTTATAATGGATCTACAAAAAAAAAAAAAAAAATGATACAACTAGGGCTGAAACAGTTGATTGGATTAAGAGTGATTAATCGATTATTCAAATAATCATCAATTAATTTAGTAATTGATGAATCGTTAACTGGAGTACAGAGACTATAAAACATGCCTTTAGTTGAAAGAGCGACCCAACTGGAGCAGCAATTTTACCAAAATTGTAAAAAATTATATAAACATTTTCCATTTAAGACAAAAAGACATTTGTGTCCTTTAATATGCTCTATCCAGAACTCCTCAAGTGGAAAAATGTTAGTTTTATCTGGTTTAATTTCATAAAAAGTCTTCTTTAAGGAATCTCTGGCTATCCGGTTTATAATCGATTAATCAGAAAAATAATCAACAGATGAATTGATTTGAAAAATAATTGTTAGTTGCAGCCCTAGATAAAACTGAATTTAGAGTTAATACCTTTGTTACTTTATTGTAAACGCAACGTTAAACTTGTTGAGTAATCCTGTGGAAAGGTTTCCTGTGGAAACCTTAATGATTGTTTACCTAAGAAGTTAAATTATTGAATTGCTGAATAAAATAGCACAGAGCATTATTTCATGTTAACCTCCAACAGTTAAAAAAAACAAAAAGCAACAAAAAAAAAAAAAAACAACTAAACCCACCATGATCATTTATATACTGCATTTTCTGCTTGCATACAGAATTTGGCTACAGGTTGAAAGACTGTGATCCTGATCTACTAAGATCCCAAATATGAAGCACTAAATTGCTTTAGCAAACAAAAAATGCACTGCAATTAGCGGGCATGTTGTGGGCGATCTACTAAGTTTCTGTGAACAATCGATAACAGATAGAAAAGGGAACCTGTCTGCTGCGATGAAATGAGGATTTTTATTTGCTATTTGCTTTCACCATTAAGAGTTTCTGAGACCAGAGCGAATTTAATTTGAGCCCCAAAGGCAGCTGCAATTTGCAAAAGCACTGAGCGCTGATGGCTGGTGGTCGCTATGTGGAGGAGATGCAGATGAGAAGAAAAAACACTTTAGCTATTTAAAAAAATAAAAAATAAACAATACAAATATCTAATAATAGAAAACTTGGAGGCACTAATATGCAGAAGAATTGCTGCAACCAGTCAGGGATCAGGGTCATCATTTTAAATTCAAAGTAACCAAGTTTTCTAGCTTAAAAGTACTTTTGAAAAACAAACAAAAATATTGGGTAGTTTACCAGCAGACATCTTAAAAATTCATTTTGAACATAATGACAAAACAGAAGCTCAAACCAGTGCCTGCTTACTAGATCAGCTTTGTTGAATCTATCAAGTTTCCATGTATCTTATTAGATCAGGACATGAATGGAGAAGAAAAATATGCCTGACAATCATTTTTAATCAGTTTTAATGTATTTATTTTCTTTACAGGAAATTCCACAGCTCCAACAACTTTTACCACTGTTAATAATGATACGGTAAGGAAACAGTTTTACAGCATCCTCCTCCATTAATATGATCTATGCTGAAGAAATGCGGAAAATAAATTAATCATGTGATTGCAGGAGGGCACCTGGAGGTAGAAAAAGTTGAAAAACACAGCACATGATTGTGAAAATTTTATCTGAGACAGTAGAATACAGAATGATCTGGTGTCACAGCTTTGGTTTGTAGAAAATAAAATACAGCCAAAGCATTTGTTTAACTTATAAGTTACCTTTGAAGCAAGTAAGTTGCTGTTTCTCAGGCCTTTAAATAAAACTCACACAGACTGACATACTGTACTGTTTTTGTTACAGCTGTTATCAATGATCCCCCTGGGGTTGAATAAAGGATCCTTTATATCTTATTTCTCTTCACCTCTCTTCAAAATAGGAAATGAAATAGAAGATTTAATTCAAGGAGGCGTCATGCAATATGATAATCTTGAGTGATACTACAAAATTTCACAGTATTTACATAAATAATTTCAAGAAAATGTTTTAAAAATTGTCCAATTGATGAGATTAAAGCAGTTTGGCAACCAACCAGTTTGCCAAATATGGTTTTCATAGAGCAGTCGGCTCTGTGCTTTATACAGCCAGAGGAAACTGAATAGAGCAAAGTTATTTCAAGATTTTTCAAACATCTTCACCATGGGCACCATAGGTGTGGAGCATGCTGTATGTTTAAGAAATGTTAGTAATTTCTGTTATTTATTAGCTACTTGTAACTGTTTAACTCCATCTAGGCTCAAGGACCAAACATTGCAGCCATCGTGGCCCCGACAGTTACCCTGGGAGTTCTTGCCATCGTTCTGGCTATTCTCGGCTGGCTGTTCTTTGTGGTGAAGAAGAAAAGACAGACTGAAGGGACGTATCGACCGAGCGCCGAGGAACAGTCTGGCACTCGCAGCGTGGCTGCACCAGATGCCTTAAAGCTACCAAAGGAGGAAAGACTCATTTGAGATTTGTGCGAAATACCAAAAAGGACAAAAAGCTGCAAACACTTCCATCTTAAGACTGATAAGCTGAGGAATAACTCCTGGTACGAGATAGGACGGGGAGTGAGTGATGCATGATGCATGAACGTATTGCTTCCTTATTTTTAACAAGCCTTAAATTGTTCCTGCCCAGCACACCACACAGGAGCGCTGGATGATTTTTAGAATGGGAATACAGGGCAATTATACATTTCACTCAACTCTGAATGTTAAAAAGCACACTTCAAACTGCAGTATTTTATAGGCACTAACAAGTGTAGTTTAGATATGTTTTCTATATTTGTTTTAGTAGTTAATTCAAAATGTAGCCTTTAGTACACTTGATTAAGCGCATATGAAATCACTTGTTTAAATGTGCTGGTCTCTAACTTCAAACTCATTTTTTTGAGTTTTTTAAATTTGATTTAATTTTAATGAATACAACCAAAAATAATTTCATTTTAACATGAAACCTCTAGCTTTGATTTTCTCAAAGCATAAGCAGAAAGCTATGAGATGTTTACATTTTGAAGTATTCTCTGAGCAATCATTATTTAAGGTGGCATGCTTTAAACCTTAGATCAATTCATTTTAATCGAGCAGACATGTTCTACAGTGCCTTTGCATGTTTATTTATACTTTTACCAATTAAATAGTGAGATATTTGTACGTTTTATTTGTGTTATTAATCATTTAATCAAATATTGCCTTAAAGATGATGAAAATGTGGCTAATTATTAGCTGAAGTTCTGTTTCCTTTGGATTAATTAAAAAACAAATCAAAAGGAGCAGTTTTTATTGCCCTACTCACATGCAGGATGACAGAATAAGAACCATATCGATGTACTTGCACAAAAAGTCTCAAAACACTCGAATAGCCGTGCAGATAGGCCTTATCTGTAACCAGAATGTGAAAAGTGGACAAAAAGAGACATTGTTAGCTTATCTTATGAGAAACCAGCAGAAAGAAAGTCCTGTTCCCGTCTGCCAGTCAGTGTCCTAATTCATAAAAAACAGACTGAACTGTTGTGTTTCTGGGATTCAGTTTACACCACAGACCTCTGTGACGGAATGATGATTCAGTCGGATGAATGAATCGACTCAGATAACTCCAAATAAACGTGATACCGCTATCTTGTCATCAAAACACAATGCACTGATAATTCCTCGATGAGATCTCAGTAAAAACAGCTGATCTAAATAAAAGTAGGATATTTTGGGAAACGGTGGGTTCTGTTATATCTTGCATAAAACTAATGGAAAAATTATCATTACAGTAAAATGTGTAAGTGGAGTTGCGATCTGGGTCGCCTCAGGATGTAGGTGAACTGTCGTAACAGATGAAAACATCATTTTTGATTTTCACTAGATTATCCTGAAGAAGAATCTAGCTAAAAAAAATGTTAAGACAGCCTTGGAGTTGCTCGGTTGAACTCTGGTCTTAAATTCATGTAAGATGATGTCATGCGAGTCATGCTTCATCATTTCCTTGGATGATAATAATTAATGCATTAATTCGAACAGGCAAGATTTTAAGTTGAGTCGCTAAGAATTTCTATGGGCTGTAAAAGACTCATAGCAAATGCACAGTCAATTAATAAGAGTCTAACAATTCGCCCCAGTTTGAATTAAATCAAGGTTAGAATTAATTAAATATTAAAAAACTCTTTAGGGGTTTAAAATACAGAGTCCTTGAAATCTATTTAAAAACAAACCATACATAGAAAAGATCCCAGCTGTTTTTGCAATAGATTTAAACAGATTAAAAAAACTAAAAGATTGTACAAATCAATTACATTAATCCTTAGTAAGTGAATGTGTTCAAGCAGTTTTATATCTTTTACAGGTACAATACTGCAGAGAAATGTGTTTTATGTTAGGCAAGTATAGGCATATTTAAACTAAGCAAACTTTTCTTAAGGATGGTGAGAAATCAGAGCTAAGGCTAAGGCCTGCCCTGTAGTTTGAGGATTATTGAGCATTTCTCTTCTGCTACGCTGGAGAACCGTTCTACCAGGGGCCAAGGTGGGCCATCAGCTGTTAGAGTGACCAGGAACAGGGCTTGGCCTTCTCTGGGTGAACATGACTGGTGCTGGGAGAAGGGTCCAGTTCCCTCTCCTTATCTTTATTTTGACTTGTCTGTTAAAAGGACGCATGGAAGTTTGTTCCTAATCCAATCCATCAATTCATGTCGCCTAAACTGCGGTCAAGTTTGGAGGTGGAGGAATCATGATTTGTGCTTGTTTTAAAGACAATGGTAACTGAGTCAAGAATTAACCCCTAGATACTTAAGAGTAGCAATCATAGATCCATGTTTTCTTTTACAGTTCAAACTTGGCTTAAACCAGGTCAACCCAGGAAAATGATCTACAGAGTAGACAAGAAAGAAAAAACTCATACCATATTTGTAGTCCAGACTTCAACCCACATGAAATAATGTGGAAGTAAAACTACCGTGCATAGATTAAGTGAATCCAGTTTAGGCTTTTTGAGTTTTATTTTTTTGCAGTACATTTAGCTATTCTTGCATCCCCCTGCCCCGTGAGGTTGGATTTAAATAAATTTAGAAACCAGTGTAGGCAGAGTAATTTTCTTTTGTTCCTTCAATTAACTTGCAAACTGTCCACACCAAAATCACCACAAACAATTAATGGAATGCCTGAAAAGTACACAAAAGTACACTTGATAGGGTCCAGCCTACCATATAAAACCATTGTAATGAGGGACAGTAGCCGTGTGGTGGTAAAATATGGTTGCAAATTTGGAGGCACCACATATGTCCTGCTAACAAGGCGTAAAATTTCAAATCATTAGTGCATTACTGAACTTTTTGCATATTCCATATAGATTATGTACAGGCAATAACTTCTATACTAATGGTACCCCAAATAATTTCATCAATAATAAATAGAATATTTAAGTAATATTGTTAGAGTACATTCATTTTTGCATATAGTTCTGCAAATATTCCACTCCATTAGAATTAGATTGCAACACACATCTCTGAATTTATCTTGAAGATTGCCTACTTGTCTACCATTTATGATCTTCTGCATGAAGTAAAGTCATGAGTCACACAGAAGTGGACTTTAGATCCCATTCCTCCAATCTGACAATATTTGACTTTTTTTTTTCCCGATCTGAGCTTATGTTTTCAATGAATTCCAATTTAGACTAAATATCAAGAAATATTCAAATAGTACTAAAATACCTAGTAGATACTAATTATTACCTTTGAGCCCTTCAATAAATGTATAATGACTGTGACACATAAGTTTGAGATCACACTGAATGAACTGACGCATAAAACAGGCCTTTCAATGTGATTTTATTCAATTCTCCATTTTCCAGGCTTCACAGTTGAAATCACTTGCTTTTGGACATGGTAAGGCAATGACAGGACAAATGTATGGAGCTTGATAATCCAGTGCTTTCACAAAGAACAGAACTCTGTAACCAATTACATCACTAGTACCAGTTAACATCAACATCTAACACTAGAGTAATGACAATCTAGTTTGTTCAGAGTGGAGAACCTTTCAGTACCAGCAGGGGAGGGGTAAGAGGTAAAAGGTTGGGGTGTGTGAAATGAGGTATGGCAGCTGTATGCGTTGAGGTTATCTTATGCGACTTCCTCCTCTCCCTCCTCTTCGAACTCGCCCTCCTCAGCGGTGGCGTCCTGGTACTGTTGGTATTCAGACACCAGGTCGTTCATGTTGCTCTCAGCCTCAGTGAACTCCATTTCATCCATCCCTTCGCCTGTGTACCAGTGGAGGAAGGCCTTGCGGCGAAACATGGCGGTGAACTGCTCTGAGATGCGTTTGAACAGCTCCTGGATGGCTGTGCTGTTGCCAATGAAAGTGGCGGCCATCTTGAGGCCCCGCGGAGGGATGTCACAGACTGCGGTTTTCACGTTGTTGGGGATCCACTCCACGAAGTAGCTGCTGTTCTTGTTCTGCACGTTCAACATTTGCTCATCCACCTCTTTCATGGACATTCGGCCCCTGAAGACTGCGGCGACGGTGAGGTAGCGGCCGTGGCGCGGGTCGCAGGCGGCCATCATGTTCTTGGCGTCGAACATCTGCTGGGTGAGCTCAGGCACTGAGAGCGAACGGTACTGCTGGCTGCCTCTGCTGGTGAGGGGGGCGAACCCTGGCATGAAGAAGTGCAGACGGGGGAATGGCACCATGTTTACAGCTAGCTTACGGAGATCGGCGTTGAGTTGGCCAGGGAAACGCAGACAGGTGGTGACCCCGCTCATGGTAGCCGACACCAAGTGGTTGAGATCTCCGTAGGTTGGAGTGGTGAGTTTAAGCGTGCGGAAGCAGATGTCATAAAGGGCCTCATTGTCAATGCAGTATGTCTCGTCTGTGTTCTCTACCAGCTGGTGGACGGAGAGGGTGGCGTTGTAGGGCTCTACCACCGTGTCGGACACTTTGGGTGAAGGCACCACGCTGAAGGTGTTCATGATGCGATCGGGGTACTCCTCACGGATCTTGCTGATCAGCAGGGTGCCCATCCCAGAGCCGGTACCTCCGCCCAGCGAGTGAGTAAGCTGAAAGCCCTGGAGGCAATCGCAGCTTTCGGCCTCTTTCCGAACCACATCCAGGACAGAATCAACCAGCTCTGCTCCCTCTGTGTAGTGACCCTTAGCCCAGTTGTTTCCAGCTCCACTCTGACCTGTAGACCAGAACGTTCCACTTTATTTAAGTCACACTGAAGATAAAAAACAAAAAAAACTCCAACAAATTCCAATTACATACCAAACACAAAATTGTCCGGCCTGAAGATTTGCCCAAATGGACCAGATCTGACAGAATCCATCGTACCAGGTTCCAGATCCACCAGGATGGCACGGGGCACATACTTCCCACCTGAAAACAGGCAAAAATCTCTTAAACTATGAAATCACCACATTTTTTTCCTTTTTATTTTTCATCCAGCTGGCTCTGCAGCCTACCTGTGGCCTCATTATAGTAGACGCTGATCCTGTCTAGCTGCAGGTCGCTGTCTCCATGGTAGGTACCGGTGGGATCGATGCCGTGCTCATCGCTGATTACCTCCCAGAACTGTGGAGAAAAAGAGGCGTGGCGAGTCAATTCTGAGGGAAAACAACAAGCAGACTTCACATTCTCCTACTGCCATGAAATACATGCATAAACCAGGCAGCATTTTCAAAAATACAAGCTTATAAAAAGCAAATAGATTATAAAAAAAAAAAAAAAGAAAAACAAACAACCATCAAGCATATGATAGCCAAATGTCATTTTGGAGATTTTATAAATAAATTCCAACATATATTCAATGTTATATTAAAAGTATAACAATCTAATTATGATTGCTCAAGGCAGAAAGATTAGACTGAAAATGGTTTGATAGAAATAGGTCAGAAATGAGGGGGGGATGGGAGTCAGCTTCTTCATCAACAATAAGGTTTCACCACAAACGGTCTGCTTTTAATTAAACTTTGATGCAACATAAAGGATAATATATTTATAAATATTATTTTGAATGCATTTATGAGAAAATATAGTACATTTTATTTTTTTTATATAAAATAACAGTGGATGTTCTGCACTACATATCTTTCAGTCGGTTTGCAGATTAGTGCAAGTTGAATTTGACCCTTTCTGTGCAAAGCAACAATCTGATCGCGATATCTAACCGAACTCGGTTCCTTCTAGAAGATTCCGAGAGGATGGATTAGTGCCCGACGACGCATTTATGTGATCTTTCCACAATGCAAGGAAGAAAAAAAGAACATATAAGCGCTGCAAGAACTACCTTTGCTCCAATCTGGTTTCCGCACTGGCCGGCCTGCAGGTGCACAATTTCGCGCATTTTGACAGAGAGATAAAAGGATGGTCGAAGAGGAGCTGGGAATCTGAGCGGCCGAGAGAGACGTGATGCTGGGTCCCTGCTGCGCAGCTGCGGATGATTATTCTGCAGGATTTGATGCGCCGCCTTTAAGATTGTCTCTACTGGCCTGAATCGGTGGTGCAACCTGACGTCATCGCCATGGTAACCAAAAGACCGGAGGAGAGATGGGTGGGAGGAGCCTGGCCCCCGTGGAAATGGCGGATAGGGTGAGAGGGGGTATATGAAGGACCAACTCTGCCATATTTAAAAATAAATACAGAAATAAATAAATGCTCAATAAATGTATAAGCATACAATTAATTGCCAACAAAAAAGTGAGACATAAATGTATATAACTCTTAATTAGCTTCTTTATTTATTTGCCTTTGTAATATTTACCTTATTTATTTTTCTGTCCTTTATAATCTTCAACTTTATTTTTTAATTACTTATATTTTTAAGTATTTATTCATGTGCATGTTATTATATTTTTGTCTGTTTTATTCTTCCATTGTATTTTTTTACCTTAGTTATTTCTTCGCCGCTGTTTTTTTCTCTCTGCCCTTTTTACATTCCTCTATGCCCTTTTTACATTCCTCTATGCCCTTTTTACATTTCTCTATGCATTTCTATCTCATTATGCAAATGAGGAGGGGGTGTGTCCTAGAGAGTCAACTTCTGCTCATTGGTTGGCTTGGCGGTCCATCTTCTTAACTCACAGAGCTCAGAGTACTAAGTTAAATGTTCTCTTTTCTGTTGCTGTTGTTCAATAAAAGTACGTTTTAAGATCATTTGAGGCGAGAATATTATACTTTTAAGCATCACCATATGGCCCATTCACAGATTTAATGCGTAATTTAAAAGAAAATGTGACGAACTTGAGAGGACCGCGGCACCAGCGGAGCTCCGAAGCGGACGGCAGCCAGGTCCGACCACAGCCCATCTGCAGCGGCCCTCTCTCGGCATAGCCGTGTGTGAAGCGTGTTGGTTAGCATTTTACTACATCGGTCGAATCTACAGGAGGAGAGTGTGATGTCGAGTCTGAAGTCAGAACTTGAGTAGGGACTTTGCCAAACTTTGCCAAATACAACAAAAAATCGCCATCATAGCCTGGCTATAGACCTGGCTGCCGTCAGCTTCGGAGCTCCGCTGGTTGCCACGGTCCTCTCAAGTTCGTCACATTTTCTTTTAAATTACGCATTAAATCTGTGAATGGGCCATATGGTGATGCTTAAAAGTATAAGGTTCTCGCCTCAAATGATCTTAAAACGTACTTTTATTGAACAACAGCAACAGAAAAGAGAACATTTAACTTAGTACTCTGAGCTCTGTGAGTTAAGAAGATGGACCGCCAAGCCAACCAATGAGCAGAAGTTGACTCTCTAGGACACACCCCCTCCTCATTTGCATAATGACATAGAAATGCATAGAGAAATGTAAAATGGGCAGAGAGAAATAAACAGCGGCGAAGAAATAACTAAGGTAAAAAAAATACAAAGGAAGAATAAAACAGACAAAAATATAATAACATGCACATAAATAAATACTTAAAAATATAAGTAATTAAAAAATAAAGTTGAAGATTATAAAGGACAGAAAAATAAATAAGGTAAATATTACAAAGGCAAATAAATAAAGCAGCTAATTAAGAGTTATATACATTTATGTCTCACTTTTTTGTTGGCAATTAATTGTATGCTTATACATTTATTGAGCATTTATTTATTTCTGTATTTATTTTTAAATATGGCAGAGTTGGTCCTTCATAGGGGTATGCATCACTCCTCTAATAAATACTGACCCCAAACCAGAATGCAGGCATGAGGAGGAAGTCAAAATAACTGCTCATGTTTGGCATTTAATTAGATAAATGCATGCAGGCATTTATGAAGTTATGAATACAACACCCACGTTGAGCAAATCCAAAGAATAAAGACTTTAGAGGTGATATTTAATCTGCAGCTTTGTGGATGATGTGCAGCAAAGATCTGGGAATCATTTCACATTTCATATTGATGCCAAACATTTTCCTTCATCAATACAACATCTTAATTACACTTTGATGTACTGCACAAAATAAATGCATCCAAAGCATGAATGAAATTAGTTTATTTGTTTCTGTTGTTTTTGGTAAAATATAAGAACAGCTAAGAGAGTTAGGCCTGCGCAAGGTTTTCAAAAGGTCTGGGAAGCTATTGTTCTGAAGCTCTGTAAAAAGATGCGAGGACAAGTGGCTGCCTGAAGGCAAAGTATGTCATTATTTGAACTTAACCCTTTAAAGGAGATAAGTCTAAAATAAAATACACAGACAATCTGGTTTACCCGCACTTCCATTCTCTCTTTTAACACTTTCAAACCAAATGCTTCCTTTTTAAAAAAAATGTTTTCTTCCACCAACCTTTCTTTAGTTGCAGTTCTTTAAAAAAAAGATTAAAGAGAAATTAAACAGGAATGAACAATAGACTCTTAGTTTTAGATTAAAGTCTGAAATACACTGAATCTCAATCCTTTCTCCCAATTCATAGCTTATGTGACGTAAAAATGAAATGATGAATTATTTCAAAGATTTTTCTATCTTTAATTTGATCTTTATACTAAAAATAATACTGGAAATTAAAATGTTTTTTGAGCAAAAAAAAAAAAAAGGCAAGAAAATGCAGTAAATTAGCAGCATAATGACTCCCCATTACTAAGGGGTGGACCTGTTCTTTCGGTTTGCATGTTTTCTAAGCCTTAACAAGGCTTTGCTGGGCTACTTTAAAAAGCTTAGAAGTCAACGCTAATCCAGACATTTTGGATTGAAAAAGCTTCCTGGATGGGAAGTAAAACGTCTTGAAACTTGGAAAACTTGTTTGTCTTGTGGTCTTGTTTGTGGTTGTTTGTGTGGTTGTTTGTGGTTTGTTTTTTAACTTCTTGACCTTTTTTATAATGACTATGACCTCAATGACTGAGAATCTTCACCTGAAGGTATAAAGACCAAATTTCTTACTTAAAAAAAAAAAAAAAAAAACAAAACATGCAGGCCTGGCTAAAACATTCTAGAACTTTGTTCAGCAATGTCTTATGGTCTGATGAAATTCCAAAAGATTTGCAGGAAAACAACACTGCAGCTGCCTCTGTATATTTCCTACTTTCAAGAGTTCAAAATGTCACTTCCCTAAGGCTACGTTAACGTTAGTCAGTTTAATAACAGTCTCTAAATTCAACTATAGATTCAAATAGTTTCACCACTTTTACCTCTATGTCCTCTAATTTAATAATACTTTGCCAAAGGAAACTATTAAAGCCCCAGTTGTTTAAAGAAGTTTGTTGTTGTGCAGCTGTAAAGAATTGACATAGATGTCAGTGCTGAAATATTTAAATGTATGTCCTGAAAGACCACATTCCATCTTTCTAGGGAGTAACCTACCAGTTTTAAGTTCCCTTTTAGCTGACCAATGAGGGTTCATTTCCTGTATGCCAACGATTCTACATTCAGGGCTTTTCTCACACTGTTGCATAAATAATGTTACACCCACGGAAGCCATGCACAGGAAAACCAGGACCATTTGCTTTTTCTCATTAAGAACAATGGATCAGCTCGCAGTTACTGCACTCTAAGACTTCAGGAGGGCATTTGTGGTTACCGCTGATGGATGAACCAACCCTGATGAACTTCCTCTTTTAATTCGAGCATCTTTTATATATGTAAACTAACAATCATGTCTCTCCCAGAGGAAGATCTGACATGTCCAGTGTGCTTTGACATCTTCAGGGACCCCGTTCTGCTGTCCTGCAGCCACAGTTTCTGCAGGAGCTGCTTGAAGCAATGCTGGGACACGAGGGTACGGGAATGTCCTGTTTGCAGAAGGAAGGCTTCCAAATCCCCACCTCCGTCCAATTTGGCACTGAAAAATGTATGTGAGGCTCTCCAGCAGGTGAGGAGGCAAATCACCCAGGAGGAGCATTTAAGGTGCAGCTTGCATGGGGAGAAGTTGAAGCTCTTTTGTCTAAATGACGAACAGCCTATCTGTGTGGTGTGCCAAGGTTCCAAACTCCATAAAAATCATGACTGTTCCCCTGTTGAGGAGGCATTTCTGGACTGCAAGGTAAGAAAAATAACACTGCTCCTGGGCAGGGAAGGCTGAATGCTGTTCAACAAGTCAGTCTTGATTTGTATGTACAGATCAGAAAGAGACAAAAGCAAAAAAAACAAAAAAACAACAACAAAGTAATTGTCTACTGATTAGATATGCTTGACTTCCAGAACAAACTTGAGTTGTTTCTTAAAAGCTTGCAAAGCAAAATGGAAAGCCTAAAAATGTTGTACAGAACCTCTGCTGATATGTCCACATACATTAAGGTAATACATGGTGTAACAGAGGCAATAATTATTTGTATAATGAAGAAAACCCCATTAAAGCATGTTTTTGATTGTCTTCTGACAGTATCAGACACTGGAAACTCAAAGGAAGATAAAAAGTCAGTTTGAGCAGCTACATCAAGCCCTCCACGATGAAGAATCAGCAAGAACCGAAGCTGTAAAGAAGGAGGAAGAGGAGAGGATCACAGCAGTTAAAGAAAAAATGAATAAACTTTCAGCTGAAATGCTTTCTGTCACTGAGACAATGTCTGCCGTCGAAAAGCAACTGAAAGAAGATGATCTGAATCTGTTGAAGGTGTGTACTTTTTTGGTTAAAACATTAAAAACTGACTTACTTTTCATGTTTTCTCTTATTTTTCCCCCCAGAATTTTAAAGCCACTCAGGACAGGTTAGTTGCTAATATTTTTTAAATAATCAATTTATCTTACTCTTTATATTTTGATTATTGCTGTTTTTATCACAGGGATAGAGGATCAGTCGATGGTTTAGATGATATGTCCGGCTTACTGATAGATGTGACTAAACATCTCTCCAACTTGAAATACAGAGTACTGGAGAAAATATTGGACAATGTTGGCTACAGTAAGTGGGCTATATTTATCACCTATTATAAAAGAACTATCCACCCTAAACGATTGTTACCAAGTCATTATCAATCTATGGAAAAACTCCTGCTTTTTAGGTCCTGTAATTTTAGACCCGAGCACAGCACACCCATGCCTCATCCTATCTGAAGACCTCACTTCCCTCCACTACTCAAAGCAGCCCAGTTGTTGCCATGACAACCCTGAGCGCTTCCATGTGAGTGCAGAGGTGGTAGGCATGTCCTCGCTCGGCTCAGGAAGCCACCACTGGATTGTGGAAACAGGAAGTAATAAAGACTGGCTCCTGGGTGTGGCCTCATTGTCTGCGCCGAGGAACACTGAAGTTGCAGCTCGGCCTGAAAACGGCTTTTGGACTATATGCTTCCGGGAGGGAGAGCTCAGGGCAATGAGCTCGCCGCCCACCCTGCTTACTGTTAAGAGTAAGCCAGAGCAGGTCAAAGTCCAGCTGGATTGCAGCAAGGGAACGGTTTCATTTTCTGACCCTGTGGACCATTCTCTACTGTATGAATTTACACAGACGTTCACAGAGCCTTTATTACCATATTTCTATACACAGAGCACTAAACCTCTGAGAATAATGCCAGAGAAGGTAATCATCACGGTGCTGCAGCAGTAATAGTTTCCCTGATCTGGCAGAACCACGTTTCTAAAGGTCTGCCTTCATGCTTCAGGGGCCCCGATTCAAATCCTGCACATTTAAGCACAAAACCCTCAATGTTTTGGATCCTACAAAACCTCTCCTCTCAAATCTAACAAATTTTGATAAAAAAAAAAAAAAAAAAAACGTTTAGTCATGCGGGAAAATAAAAGTATTAAATTATAATGATTAATGGCAAATATGCAATCATAACTGTCTTTACAGAATTATGGAGTTATGGGATTTCTGTTGAGTACTGCACAGTTTTGCTTTTAGCTTGAGGGACAGATTTGGCCTTGAAGATAATAAGGTGCACTGATCTAGTTTAAACTGGCTTGAGCTGCTGAAGCAGAGAATAACAAACTCCCTTTATTGTGCCAGGATGTTTTATGATATATATGGAGGTTTTGGTTTGAGGGAGGTTCCAGCTCTCTTAAGGTGTTTATGGCAAAGGCTGATCGGGGGGTAGGGAGAGTGTATCTTTAAAGTGGATGAGGTAAATGCATTGCCATTACCAATAAATTATTGAATTTTAACTCTGACTTCTGTTTAATTGTGAATTTCTTCTCTCTGCCAATCAATTTCCGTAAAAGTTTAAAAAACAATCCACTGGACTTGGTTTCCAAGATTTGAAGACGTTTTGCTACCTCTCCAGGAAGCTTTCTCAATTCAAATGTCTGACATTTGAATGTCTATGACCTGGATTACTGAGAATCTTCATCAGCCAATCAATGAATCATGGGGAGGTGTTGCAACAGAAACCCTTGTTATTGACTTCAACAGGCACCACCCTACCAAATAAATGCCAGCAGGACTAAGTAATTATTCAATTATCCTAAAGTAGTCTATTTTACAAAAACAAACATGTTTCATTGAAAATAGAAGACTTTTAAATAATGTAAAATCATTTGCCCCCTAAGAGCGCCCCTAATTCATTACTTAGTGGAACAACCTTTTGCTATCATCACACCTGCTGAAAGCCAAACCTTCAACCAACACCTTTTGTTTTCTAACCAGATTCCTTAAGCCTGTGGAATAAAACCATCCCCACAGCATGATGCTGCCACCGTGATCTACCTAGAGGATTGTGTGGTTGTGCAGTGTTACTTTTCTGCAACATGCAGCCACACCACTGTCTTCCAAAGGTTTTCCTTCTCAACAGTGGAACTTGTTTTGCACATACTTTTATTTAGTGGTATCCAAATAAAGGCGGCTGATTACAAATCCACACACCAGTTAAAGCATCAAGGTTCTTCTCTCAGCTGAGATGATAAACCACAAAGTTCTGGTTAAAGAGAGCTTTCTCAACAGTTATTTGACACTGCAATCTGGGCCATTGAACTCTGCGGAGCATCAAAGAATGTATTTAAAACTTTTGCATTTGCAAATGCTTTGATATCAGTTTATGATCTATGTCTTGAAATGGCTTTATAAATACAAATTTAAATATGAATCTATTTTACATGGCTTTTAAGGCCCTGTATAATAGAGCTTATACTTAACCGATGAAAGTCATATGAGTTAGTTGTTAAACATCTAAAAGCTTGAAAATCTTTGTTGGGTAGTTGTAAACATTTATATTATTTTATATTTAATCAAACAACTTTTGGGCTGTTAGCACATACCCCACTCTCTGTGTTTACTATTCCATCCACGTTCATCTTATCTCATGGTTTTAAACAACATTCTAGTTAATACATCTTGGAATAATGGTTGTCCATGTTTGTTTTATCTCTGTGCAAGTGCAAGCTCTACTGACTAAAATTAAACTGAAGGTCAGTTTAAGAAAGAAAAGGCAGCACAAATGATTAAATATGAATGAATATGAATTGGTGTTTAGACCAGTGATCTAAGACCTGCAGCTCTATGGTTGCAAATGGATTTTTAGTTTTTAAAATAGATACACTTGAACCTGGATAGGTCAATATTTTATAAATAATAATAATAAATAAAAAAAATCTAAGTGCTATAGTTTTAGTGTGCATAATTTTAGATATTTTTTGATGGAGCAAATAATATTCTAAATGCAATTTAAAAAATACAACCATAGATTAAGCCATATCCAAATCAATTTATATATATATATATATATATAAAAAGATAATATAATATAATTAAATACATAAATGTATAAATAAAAATGAACAAAAATAAATCCTTAATGAATGCTCACATTACTAACAGTATATTTTTATGGAAAGTACTATACAATGAGGCGCAGATACATTTAGCTGAACAATCAAGGTTAAATTAACTGTTTTATAAGCATCATGTCAATGATCAGTTTTGCAGTACATAGTTTATTTTTTTAGACAGAAGATGTCGCCAAATTCAAACAATTTACTTCATCTCCGATTACATTAGATATAATTTTAAAGTCGTTAGAAAAACCATCTGTAATTGCTAAAATAATACTATTGTTATAATTACACGTTTTACAGATATATGAACATGCTTTTTTCCCTTTTGCATGAAAACACAATTTAAACCATAGACATTTTCACAAAGAAAAAATTTAAAATTTTTTCTTCATAATATAATATTCTGCACTTAAAATAAGGTAACAAGGTAATCATGCTAATCTAACTAGATGTTGCTTGTGCAGAGGTGTTTTTATTTATTTCTGGGGTGAAGCAGGAAGTGAACTTCTTAATACAAGAATCAGGGAGGAAAGGAAGCTTATCCAGACGGGACAGATAAACAAGTGGTTGGATAGTGCTGCTAATGTTCAGAAAAGCAAAGCCCACAGGCTGCACATAGCAACGAAACACATCAGGTGTGTAATGGTCTTCAAATGGGAAAAGTGCAACAAGTGGTAAATAGTTGAACACAATAATACAGAGGATGGACAGCACCATCTTGAAAGCCTTCTTCTTCATTGGATGAATGTCATCCTTCCCAGCACCACGGGATTTCTTCAGTACCCATAAGATGCTTGCATTACACACCACCATCCAGGCAAAAGCTGCGAGGACTTCCCCAGTGAACACCTTCTCAAAGTTGGGCAGACCGCCCACCATCTTAGCTGTAGAGTAAGCAAAGGTGAGGCAGAGTACGACCATGGTGAGGCTTATCCTGTACTTGATCGGTTTCAGCTGCCCAAACGTGATTGGAAAAAGCACTGCTATAAATCGATCCAAGCAGATACATGAGAGAAACAGGGGGCCACTGGTATCTTTTACACCAAAGGAAAACTTAATAGCTTCCCACACCTCTTTGCTATGCCAGACGTAAAGGTTTAAGAAGCTGAGTGGGGTCATGCTGCCAAAGTAGACATCCATGAAGGCCAAACAGCCCAGGTACAAGTCTGAAGTGGAGGGTTCTTTGCGATTGTGTATAAGAATCGCAATAACAAGCAGATTTGCAGGGATTCCTATAATTACATTGATGCTCTGTAAGGTAAGGTCAAACAGAATTGCCTCGAAGTATTTCTCGCAGCCATCGAACACGCTGAAGGATTTGAGAGAGGTGTTAAAACGAACTGTGGTGTTGAGGGGGAGTTGTGCAGGAACAGAGGTCGAGTTCAGTGCAAAGGTGCTGTCCATGTTCATCAGTATAAACAATTAATCTGAAAGGAAAGAAGGGACAGAAGCCATGATCGTTGTTCACTTATTATAGCAACAGAAAAAGACGACAATATTTCCTCAAAAGCCGGAATTTGTTATACTTTATATACTTTTTTTTATTTTCTACACCATTTATTAGCTGAACAAAACTCCAAACTGTCATATCAAACATGTTGTTCTTTTTCAGCCCCTTGGGTTAGGCTCTCTGAGAAGTTGAATCTCAGCAGGAACAAAGTGGCTGCAGGGGCAGCTGTCAAACAGTAAAAACATGTTAGAAAAACCAACAGGACCTCTCCTCAGGCTGTTATCTTGTTATTGTGTCTGTGTGGGCTCTCCTCTGGGAAACGTGAGTCCCAGAACGAGTGGAGGTCTAAAACACTTAAGAGACTCCTTCTACTGGCACCACCCTTTCATAGGAGAATAAAAGAGCACCAACTCTTGGATTAAACCAGCAAAGGTCATACTTTACGGACAGACAATAGACGATCTTGGATAAAGGTCAGATGCCAAATCCTATTGTTTCTAAAGCTATTTCTGAAGAAGGGCTGGTAAAATGAGAAATAAATCAAATAGGTCTGAATCGATGAAAAGATTTTACATATGAGCTCCAAGCTTTGGCCTCATTTTCTATCTTTTCCTATAATAAAGACGACAGGCTTCTCTGCAGATTTCCGTTGAAGCTTCAAAACTGCTGAATCTCTGATTAGCTGCTTTGCACACAGAATGAAAATGAGACTCTGAAGTCGTTACACCTGAGCTGCCTTCAGTCATGGACTTTTTAGACGAGAGTGGGTGATGCTGGCCATCAGGGGGACTGTTCTGGTTGACTGTAAACCTTTTTAAGCCTTGGTCCCTCTGCGGATGGTGTATCCAACCTTCCTCTGCTACAAGCCTCACCTCAGGCAGGTCACTCTCCTATGGGACTAATCAAACTAGGTGAAGCTTTTAATAAATAAGCTTTTCCTCTGAGATTGCAGATTTAGTTTTAACTTTGTTTCTTCAAGCATATATTTTGGAATTCAAATGAACAAACACAATCTTATGAAGTAATATTTCGGATTTGAAAACGTAGAAAACACAAGTCGACAGGAAAGTAGCTTAAGTCATCTGCATGTAGTTAAATTACTCCCATGCTGGACATATAAGGGGTAGTAAAAGGTATTCAAAATGTATTAAATTAATTAATTATATGCAACATTAATGTAGTTGTCTTTAAAATTTTGCTCTACAATGAGAATGGCTATACGCATATATCATCCTAAACAGGTTAATACTAATAATCGCTAAAAATGGCTTAGAAGAGAAATAAAAGTTTAAATTCATATCAGGTTAAAAAAAGCAGCGTTTTTGGTTTGTGAGAAAACCCAACAACCTTTATTTATTTTATTTTTTTCAATGTCTGATAAAGGTAACTTTACTCAATGTAAATTTTTATAAATAAATAAAAAAATCTTTAGTTTAGCGTTTAGAATAATTCAGATAGGCTTTCCAAGCCTGAACCAAATTTCGTTTTAGTACATTTTTTATGTTAATCTTTGATAAAAGATTATTTAACACGATTCAAATAAAATATATGTACAGAGTTCTTACATTATTAATTTTATACTCACCCCTCTGCTATGTTCTACTGTCCTGAGCCCTGCGATTGACAGAGGGTGTCGTTTAGGGCGTTCATTTATTTGTTGTCTGGAGTGTCGTCAGTTTGACGCCAACCAGGGAGGGAGGAACATTTATATATGAAAGAGAAAATACTGACTTTTTCAATCCAATGCTTTCTATTTTTTTAATTGTAGAAGCTTTTTTATGTCTTAATTAAAGGTTCCTTTAAAAGTGCACTGAGAAATCATAATTTTACAATTTTGCATAAAATTCTTCCACAAGCAGATGTTGAAATCTCTGTGTGTTAATTTAACCTATTAAATGTTTTTCTCCTAATTGTTTTCTGATGTTTGCTGTTGAGGTCGTGATAAATATACATGCTTCCCCCATTGTTCCTTCAATTTGTGTTTGAACATTTACAATAAAGATGAGGACACAACAAAGCTCAGGATTTCACAGGCCAGCAAATAACAAAATCTGTTTCTTTCACCATGCTCCCCTCCCCTCTATTACTAGAGTCATTAAGTTCAAATGCACATATGGTTGCAGAACGTCGCGACATCCCTTTCTAACATCCAAAAGAGGATGTGGGGCCTTAAGAAAAACAGGTCAAGGAGGACGTCTCTGCAGTGTCCATTAAGGAATGGTAAAAAAAAGGAATTGGAGATTTGTGTGTCAGTGAGTATTAGAAGTGATTGTTTCAAAGAGTGGTTAATTACATTTGAGGCGCCGTGTAGGTAAGCAGTACCCAATGTTCTGTTCCCATGTGGGCAGATAAGACAAAACCCATGATGATTGTTGCACTAATGTGTAAATCACACCAGAGAGATGTACAGAAACCAGTGGGTTGGTTGTACTGGCTCTTTTAAGCCTGAGGGGGCAGTAGTGTACTGTATTTTACGGCCATTTTATAGAATAGAAGAGAAAATCCCTTTATGTCCCACAATGGGGAAATTGTTTTTTACAGCAGCAAAAAGATTATAGAAAGAACTGTCAAACAAATGTGGACCTTTGAAAAATTTATAAGAATAACATAGTCAAGAGTTAAAAGAGTTAAATGAAGAAGTGTTTTAATAATATAAATACTGTGCACCTGGGGAATAAATAACCAATTTACAGCTATGGACATTTTTAGAGTAATGGATATTTGAAAATAGCAGCAACATCAGAGATGTGCAAAAGGACAGCAGCATGTTATTTATCTGACTAAGATAGAAACTGTATGTAGGTTGTTGGGAGCAGTGGTGGTTATAAAGACTTACAGCTGCTGGGAGGAAGGATGTGTGATAACGCTCCCTGGTGCATTTAGGGCGCAGCAGTCTGTCACTGAAGGAGCTGTCCAGTTCTGCAACAGCTACATGCATGGGGTGGGAAAAAGAGATGTCTATTTAGTTAGAGTCTGCAGGGCATCCAATCAATTATAACTGAAAAGAACTTTTGAAAATGATTAAATATTTAATTGCTATGCATAGTTTATGATATTTATATATTTGTTTTGGATTTAGAAAAAGTGATCTGGCTGTTTTAAGGCAGGCATTGTTTTATTGAAAGGAACAAAGAAATACAATCTACAAAATTTTAGGCAATAAAAAAAAATAAAGCTATAATTATCAATGTTCTGCTCAAATCTGGTCAAATTCTAAATCCATTTTCCTTTTTCTCTGCCCTCTGATAATTTCTACAATAATTTGTCGAACATTTTTTCCACTTTTCCGCTTGGTGTTCTTCCATCTGTCATTTTCAAATTTAAATGTTTACCCAATATTTTTCTAGCCTCACCAACAGCATCAGTGCTGCCAAGTTATCTGTGAAGTTATATAATTATATGTCAAAAGATTTGAATGAATAAATGCAAAAAGAAAAATATAATTACAACACATGATCAGAAAATCAAATATTTTAGATTAAACTTCAATCAATCTGTAATTCAAGTCATAGTGGGACATATCTTATACAAATAAAAAGACTTATGTTTGTCTTTGCCTTGTCCCAGATGTATAAATGTTTTCCTTAATTTGGCAGAAGGGTGCAGCAGACATTATGTGGTATAAAACAGGATCTGGCTTTTACATGTATTTCTCCACAGACAACCCAGATGCCAAAGCCAGAATTATATTACAAGTTGTTAGTGACAGCGTTCAGCAACTGCCAGTACACAGCAGAAAGCCGCACAAATTTTTCTTTGGGTCAGAATAAGAAAAGAAAAGCTGATTTCATATATTATATGTCCAAAGGGCCACAAAAGTTATTAACATGTTAAATTAGGTGCAAGTTGTTTGGATTAAATTAGTTAATGTTTCTCCTTATGGGAGTAATCTACTGTATTTGTTACAAATCCAGCAGAGATTTTTTCTATTCTTCTATGCAGCAGCCATGTGTGTGGACACATGTTTATTGAGCGAAATGGTGAGGAAAAATGCAAATTAAAGGGACATAAACAAAGAGGTGGAGGATAAATAATCTCATGGGGAGCTATACGTAAACACATTACAACAAGGAACTCTCATGTGGGACTTGAGTGTTTGGGAGATATTGGCTCTAGCTTACGTGCAAAACAACAGGTTGGTAGAAAGGCAGCTATGATTAGGAGAGGAAAGGCCCAAACTCTTCTGTCCAACTGGTTTAACCATTATCAGATCAAATAACCCTGCCGATGCAGAAAAGCAGACACCACAAGAACAAGGAGAGAATGAGGAGGGGGGGAAACGACATCATCAGTTTCTGTTTTGTTCATGACATTTGATGACACACTATGGGCTCAGGGGATCACTTAGCTATTTTATTTCAATCACATTTTCTCAAGTGCTTGGTGGGATTTGCTTACTGTATTACTGCGGTTTGTGTGAAAGAAGGATTTTTTTTTATAAGATATGAAAAAAAAACAGCTTTAAGAAAACTAATGTTTTGATGTGGAAATAAAAGGAAGAAGACTTCACTTATTATTACCATTATGCCATTTTAAGTGTGTGGTAATCACCATAATTACGGCTCTTCTGTCTTGCAGCGATTAAACAAAAAAGTTTCATTTAACATTTGCTTCCTAATGAGGTTAATTATGCAAAGCAACAACATGATGTCATGAAGACTTTTGTTTTGCTTTTTTTAAATGCATGCAAGTAACTGAGACAGAATGAGGATCTAAATTTGATTTGGCATTGGAATGAATAATGAGTGTTTTCAGAAAGTTGAAACACAATATTAAACTGTCTGAAGTTTGACAGAGATAAATGAAATGGCACAACCTTCAGTAAAAACAATAACACAAACCTTGGTTTCAGGCAGCTCTTCCTCAGGATAATTTGCTTTGTGTTTCCCATAGCATTAAGGTGTTTTGGAGAAAAACTAAATGGTAAATCAAATGGTAGGCTAATCAGATTTCTGCCAATACCTCCAATACTTGGCATCTCTTTTTTCGAACAATTTAACAGTAATCAGACAATGGCTTTTTTTTTTTCACAGCAATGTACTGACCAGACAAGGATTTGTTCCAGTTTATTTTGTCTTTTTTAGAAATTGTTTCAATGTTTCTTTTTAATGAACTGCAGTGCCTATAATGGAAAAATATAGCTTGAATTTTTAAAATTTTATACACTGATTGACCTTTATTCTTGTTATTTCTAAAACCGTCTTTATTCAACCCCACTTATATTGAAGTAAATACTGAAATTGTCTGGTTTAAAACATGTCACAGTTCTCAAACAACTAGTTTTAAGTATTGTGGTGGATAGGCACAGTTTTGATCACGTGGAGTCAGCAGTGATTTGTAAGACCACCTGTTTTGCTCCACTGATGAGTTTCAGTGAGTGGGTGATGGGGGATGACTAGTTTTTGCTGACTGATTTAACCTTGGATGTTTTTTTTTGTTCTCTTTTGCGCTTGATCATGGCTCGAACTTGTGGATTCGATTTTTTCTTGTACAGTATGCTGCATTGCATTTTTTGAAGATCAATAAAACAAAAGGATCTGAGCTGCATCTTGGACTGAACTTTTGAGCGCGTCAACAAGGATTCCCTTAATCAGCCGCTAGGCAACTCAGTTGTTTTGACTGTCGCCAATAGGTATAAATAAACTAGTAATATACTGTATTCTTATTATGTCCATTTTACTGCTTTCTAAATCAAAGCTGAATTCAACATGGTAGTTCATAGCTTTCCTTTCCCAAACAGACTGATTGGATAAATCAGTCCACATTGATAATAATAATTAATTAATAATTAATAATAATTCTTATTAGCGAGACAGCTGTGGTAGTTAAACTGAGGGTCACTTCATCTTTAGACCTCCTCCTATCTGGTCAGAATCCTTTTCCATTCCATTATTTTATTGGAACTTACCCTTTTTGATCTGATTTATTTCCTAACAGAAAATAAAGGAACTGTGTTTCACCACCATGCAGACGATGCATAGATTTACAATAAAGCATGATTTAAACGCCTCTTTGACAGCTTGGAAGATGTTATTTTAAGGATATTTTTAAATGTGCAAAATTATTTAAAGTTATATCTTAAAGGCACCATATTGTGCGAGCTTGATCCTTGATCCTTTGATCCTTTGATCTACCTGATGGTGAGTTTGGATGATGACTTAAACTTTAGTAACAGATTAAAGCTGTGCTAAAGGTTAGCTGTTCTCAGTTACCAGCAGTTGCACACGTGCAACCATCTATTTTAAAGCCTCTGAAAAGGATAAATACCTCCTTATTCTTCTCTTTGGACTTATGTGATATGACTGCACTTTTTCATTAGAATGTAAATAAAAATGTAAAGATTTTTGTATCTAAATATGTATTATTTGGAACATGCTTGTTTGACTTACTGTCAGAAACATACGTCTTAGCTAAATTTTTAAAAATTTTACATCCAAAGATATCAGGGGTAAAAATACTTCGGGTTTCATTGTATTTCTCAATCCTATTGCCTGAATATATATTCATTATAAATGCGGTAAGGAACCAAGGTTAGTTTTTGATGTTTTTCAATTGTTTATGAATCCACTAAATAAAATTTCCCCTCTTTTTTGGATTTCAATAATTTTTAATCACTGAAACATTTCAGCAAAACTAAACATACTTTAAAAAAGTAAAAATTTTACATTTATCCTTTTTTTCTTTATGAGATTATTACTCATCCCACATTCTTTTTCATTAAATTAATCTGCTTACCAAAAGCATCAGCCAAAAGCTAAAAGAGCACTACAATTAGTCATAATCCTAATCTTGCTATTTATATTAACACTTTACAATAACGTAAAACCTTAATTTTTCTTTATGTTTAAACTGCTAGATTGAATTTAGCTTCCAAAGAAGAGCTCTTGGTTATTGAAGTGAAGTTTGAGCATGATTTGAACTTATTACAGCCCTGTCATAGCAACAGAAATTTTAATTATGAGCACTGCCAGGTGGACAGCACACTTGGCATGGCTTAAGTGGGAGTAAAAGAGAGTGCCAATAGTTGTGGAATCAGGAGATAACACTATGGGTCAGGTGGCTATTTTTACACTCGGGGACAGGGTCCAGCTCTGTGACACAAGCTCCCGGGGTCTATTGTGCCTCTGTAGTCTACAGGAATAAACACCTGCTGCTGTTCTCAGAATAATAATACACACAGTGTGAGAGCTACCGTGCCAGTGAGCGGAGAGCACCAAGGATTGTTGAGGAAATGAAGAAAGAAAGTGTTGCAAAGTATTGAAACTAGGTTGCTTAATCATGAGTAACAACTGAGGACTAAAGTTTCTTTTTCTGCAAATTAACCAATTGAATTCATAATCACTGTCTATATGTGACAAAATGAGCCACACATTTTGTTCAAGGTGATCCAGCTCTGTTTGTTCTGTCAAATGCTCTTGATGAGATTTATTAAGAAAACCCACATCGTAAGACCGTAAATGAGAAAAAATCTATTAAATTATCAGTTGATTACTAAGTTAGGAATATTTAAAACTAGAAAACAAGGATTCAAACCCAGTTATGTTTGCTTCAAACCTTAACAACATTATTTGTATAATTCAACTTGTAGTCTTGAAAAATAGTTTTAGTTTAATAAAACTCACTGGTGGTATCTAAAATATATCTGAAGCATTTTTAAAAATGTGTTATTTGCCTTTTAAAGTAGTGTTTTCAGGAACTTGTAGTCAAATATTAACAAATTTCTGTTGTATGTTAATTAATATGAGGTGATACAGATGCCAATTTCTTTTTAAGGTCAATTGGCTGGACAGAGAGGACAGTAATTATGATATAAATGGATTAGAGAATTTCAGCAGAGAGCGACATCTTGCGGTCACAGAATCTCTGTAATAAACAATAGGTCCTGGAAGAAATGTTTTTTTGAGGATCCACATCCAGGCAGGTATGCATGAGACAGGTGAAGTCCACATCCAAAGACATCAAAATAAACCAGGGGCTTAGTGGTGCACAGTGGTATGGAAGACAAATTAGATATACAGGAAGAAAGAATAAACCAGAGAGTGCTATTTACTAATTAGAGTGATAAATGAATGAAAAACAGGTGAGAGTCTGAATAACAGAGTGAAAGCGGCTGGGTTAGAAACCTTTGGAAAAAGACATTTAAGAATCTGATGGAGAGAATTGCTGAAAAGGAGGCTTAACACCCTTGGAAATCCTAACCAACGGAAAATGGAAAATCTGCATCACAATGAGTAAAATGCAAAGGCAAAAAAATCAATCTCAAAAACATAAGAGACAAGAAACAGGAAGTAAAAAGAGCATAAAGTAAAGGGAACCAGACTGCCAAAATCAAGAAGGAAACACAGAAAAACTCAGTAATGAAAGTTCTAAGCATCTAAATGGAAAGTCAAAAAAGTATTCAAACCTTTAATAAATTTAAAGTCTTGTATTTTATGACGGAAGTTATCTACATGCCAATCAGTGGTTTGAGTCTTTTTTTCTCTGATCTGCTTCGGTCAGATCAGACTAAGATGAAAGTTTTCAACACTCTCACACCAGGTTGCACTTATGAGAACTCAAAAATGAATAGTTAAAAAAAAATATGACTATGTTTACAATGTCTAATATTGGGCAGGATGTGTGAAAAGAAGTGCAGCTTTTCTTACAAAATCAATGACAGCCTTTTCAAAATATATTTTTAGATTATTCACTAAGGTTTGAAAACTTTTTTTATACATAGGATGCCAATGAATGTATCTGGTGTTAAAGGGGTGCATGTGTCATCATATAAGAAATGATTTGCTCATAACAAGGAAAAATTTTCCTTAGTAATAAATGTGGAAATTTACAAAATTCTCTACTAAAACCAAGCTAAAGCCAGATATTCCAGGCGAAATAAAGCCAGATGAAATTTCAGTGCTGTGTTGCCACTATAAATGTATATTAAGTTTCCCGATCAGCCATAAAAGCGTCCGAAGACGCCGTGTTTCAAGTTGACCTCACAGAGGAAAACTTGACTTGTGATAACATTATTCTATGAAGACACCTCTCCAGGGATAATCACTCTCCTGCCAGCTGGCTGTCAGGGGCTGCAGGGCGAGAGGCACAGCTGATAGTCCATCAACATGACGGTATATCTATCAGCTCCTTTCTGATACACCCCGACAGCGTCGCTGATGGGGATTTGGCCAGACAACACATGGGAGCATCAAATGAGGGCACAGAAATGCTTCAATGGAAACACACTGACCGTCAGTGCTCCACGTCGCCTTGTTTGGGAATATAACACCCACTGCTAGGAAGGAAACACATCTGTTTTCTGACTACATTACAGGAGTTTTTATTTTTTTTTTACCTTTGTAATCAGACTGGCAAATTATTTAAAGATGCTTGCAACTGATTTTCTCTCACACAGCTACTGAATTTGGTCTTTAAACTGAACTATAGGCAGATCTCAAATCTTCCCACCCCATCACCTACTACAAATATAATACGTCTCGTCTTTAACATTCTGACACTCTTTCCTGTTCAGCAGCCCAGAACAGTTCTCTGTTTATTGTATAATCAGCATATGAAAATAGGCCTTCATTGGAATGACTGACATGAGGCACAAAACACAAAGCACTCTCATCTGTCTGGTCGTTCTGCCAGCTTCCTTTTCTTTTTGGATCCTTTCTTACTTCAGACTCCACTAAAATTTTCCCAACTCTGTAGTGGAAAGTTTTGATGAAGTAATCAACGAGCTTCAAGAGAATTTTCCTCCCTCTTCATCTGAACATACATTTATTCTGACAGCATTGCCAAAAAAAAAAAAGAGATGGGAAGAAAAATTAAATGCTCTGTAAACAAACTTTTTCAATGTGTTTTTAGTTTCAAGGGTTTGTATTAAGTATGATGTCAGGATTCTGCTTCACAGTTGCTATTGCTATTTGAAACCATTAATTCGACTGTTTATAGTCTGACAGAAGTGTAATCACATTCTTTTGCAGTGTAGGGACTGTAGTCTGTAGATACCAGTTCGTTTAGAGAAAAAATTAGATGGTAACTGAGAATGACTCTATTTAAACACAGTATTATATTGGTCTGTAGGCTACCAGTTAGCTTGACAATGGAGGTTCCCTCTGTTGGGTTCTCCGGGAAAACTTTTTTTTTTAACCTTTTTTTTTTACCTTTTTTAACCTAGACTGCTGGACGAGTAAGAACATCATCTAAAATACAAATTGATCTGATAAAAAAAAATCTCTCTCTCTCTCTCTCTCTCTCTCTCTCTCTCTCTCTCTCTCTCTCTCTCTCTCTCTCTCTATATATATATATATATATATATATATATATATATATATATATATATATATATATATATATAAAAAAATATAATAATAAATGGGAAATGGCCTGTACTTACATGGTGCTTTTTCAGGGGACTATATATATATATATATATATATATATATATATATATATATATATATATATATATATATATATATATATATATATATATATATATATATATATATATATATATATATATATATATTCAGCAATAATTTTTAAATCATGCAAATGTACTAAATAATCTACATATCTGGTGGTCATATGAGGAGGAAGAGGAGGCTTCGATATGCAGAGTCACATAGTTCCTATGAGAGGTCCAATCTGCTGCTGATGATGTCACATATGCTGCCTCAGGGAGACGAGGGACTGCACCTAATGAAAATGCATTTCAGCATTTCAGAGAAGTAAAGATGCCTGACTATTAGACCGTAGTGTAATGTGTGACTGCGGTCCACAGGAGCTCGGAGCAGTTCTTGCATCAGAGCTCAGTCACGAGTTATTCTAGTATATCTTTTGTTTCACATCAAGAGGACAAAAGTCGCAGGAGTTGCAGCCGACCAGTCCATAACCCAGGTCAAAGCTCGGCATCTTCAACAGCAGCTGTTGCAGTGTTCAACAGATAAAAATATGAGTACGTGGAGTTATTTGACCTGCTGACCCTGTCTGCTGCTATAAGTTATTTTATTATCACCGCAATAAAGAAAATAATTATCATGATTACAAATTCTTAAAAAGAAGGCATTTAAGGTAAGTTACTACTTATGCTTAAAGGCAAATTTGACATTAATACAGACTGAATAGTTTAACAGTGAGTATCTTTGAATATATTTTTAACTGAAAATAAAGTGACTCAATGCTTCAGCTGTACACAGCTTATTGACACATGCACAAGGTCCTTGAACCCTATTTATGGGCAAAGTTCACATTCAATAGTTTGTTCAATAGTGTGTTTTGCAAGAGAAGCACTGTTTTGCCCGAACAGTCTCTGCCAAAGTATACAGAAGTCTGCTGTCAGACAGTAATTTCTTCACAAATAGATATGCAGTCAGGCAGCCAGCAGGGTAAGGTGATTGAAAGAAGATGGTAAAATGTAAAAGAAATACCTCTGTCCGTTGTTTCATAAGATATCCCCACACATTTCAAAATATTCTGATGGCCTGCAGTGCAGTAGAGTTCCTTGGGAAAGCATTTATCTCTGCACACTCTGTAAAACTGCAAGCTGATTGATTAGCTGTTTAAAAAGAGATACTTTGGGATGAAGAATCCTCAAAGTGCACATTTGTTATTTCAGCTTGGCATTTCTGTGGTGATCACATCAAATGTAAGTTTTAATTCTTGCAAAGTCTCTCCCAGAAATGTTCCCAAATAATTAAAAGGATCTGGTTCGCAGCAACCCAGATTGTATATAGGGTTTGGGAAAAACCCAGCTGAGAGAAGATTAGAGTTTACAACTAAGGTCCGCTTACAGGGCTCTTTTTTAGGGGTTTCTCTTCTTTTTTATTTGATATAACACCCTTGGAAAGTTTAAAATATTTCAAGATACCTTCCACAATTTCATTAATGTGAAATTTAGTCATATTGGCTCTTTTCTAAAGCAATCTAGATTATATCTTTTTAAATGTAAATTCCTGAACTTAAAACAATTTAAGGGCATCATTTGAGAAATTTTCAAAACTTAGTTGATGTAAAAACAGAAACTTGGAATGTTTATTTACGCTTTTACCCCTCTTGTCTAGCCTGTTATGACACACTTTTTAATGGAATGAAAATAATAATAAAAAGGCCCCCTCTTGATTAGTTTCAGCTGGTTTCAAAAGTCTGCGTCAGACTATTAACCCAAACACAAAAAAGAGTTCACATCAACCCTAACATTTTTGTACTGGTTACATGTTGATTTTAAAATCCAGGCTTTAATTTGCAGGGAGCTGAATGCTCATACATCTCCCTTTACTAATCTCAAGTCCTAAAACCTACATTTGTAAGAAGTTCCAAGAACTGGTGATATAATAACCTGGGATTAGCTTTTTCCAGGCTGTTGCACCCAGACTGTCGTATGAGCCTTTATCTTGCAGCCTTGACTCTGAAAGTTGAGAGAACACTTTCTCATTTCTTGTTGAACAGCTGTATTTTTGAAAGGTGCTGGAAATTTACTTAATCCCTTACTTACTTAGCACTAAACAAATCAATAAAGCTGTATCATAGAATAGAATAGAAAACACTATAATGTCTACCATACACAATGATGGCAGAAATTTGCCTTTGGCTTGCTCACAAACAAGAATGTAAAAATACATTAAAATACAATTAAAAAAGAGTTAATTGCAGACACAGCAGCAGTAGCAGATTCACTTCATCAAGGGAAGGGAAGAAGAACAGAGCGAAACATACGAAACATATATTTATGTGGTTATTTTGGCGATTCTCAGTCTTGGGCTTCTCTGCATAGAGTTTGCATGTTCTCCCAGTGCATGTTTGGGTTCTCTCTTTGTACTCTGGCTTCATCCTATCGTCCAAAGACATGAGTGTTAGGTTGACACAGTTAATGCTGTAATTAGATGAATCATTACTGCATTTCCCTGAAGCTCCAGATTCTCCCTTGCTGTTGCTGCTTTTGCAAAAATGTACCTAAAGCAACTTTCCTTTGACATTCGACTTTAAGTTTAGTAGAAACAGGAACTTAACCTCAAAATGGCCATTGAAGAATAAATACAGCAAATTAACCAATTTGTAATACATTTTATTTGGATGGCTCACAATGAAGTCTGTTATAATTGTTTGTATTAATTCTGAAAAAATAAAAAAAGATAAAAAAAGATACACATATATAATTGGTCAGAACATTTTGCCATACATCACTGCCCTCATGGAGGTTGGAGCAACACGCGCGCCCTCCCCACGCGTCCAGCTGCGTCACGCGGTTACAAGGAGCTGTGCAGCTCGGGCTGAAAAACGCACCGAGGGACACACATGCGGTCACCACCGCACATACAGATCTGTGTTTCATTTGCTTTCATTGCTTCTCCAGGAGTTTGATTTAAAGCCGCAGACCGGCGGAGCTCTCAGTGCCAGACAGGACGGAGAGCCGAAGTTCTCTGCTGAAGCGCAGCAACATTTCTGGTGAAAGTTGGATTATAGCGCAGAGAGGGAAGAGGCTGGTTAGAGGATGAGCATTTTGGATGTCAGCGGAGCTCAGCGCTGTCAACGGTAAATGTTTTTATAATAACAGCAATGATTTATTATTATTATTCTTTGTAGAAATATTAATTGCAGAATATTTATAGAAAACTTTTTAAGTTTTATTTTTTGCAAGTGTGGGTCATGTTTACATTTCTGCTTTTTCTTAATTCCATTATATTTACTTAATGCCTATTGGCTACAATTTTAAATGCATTATTTCAATGTACAAAGGAATGGTTCAGTGATGTATATGTTTTTAAAGTTGTTTAATCTATGCTGTTTATAATTAATAGACTCATTCAACTGTTTTATATTATGTTTCTTGGTTTTAATACTTGTTTAAAAATTTGCAGATTGCATACATGTTAAATATTCTGCCATTATTAAACCAAATGAAATATGAAGTATTTGGATTTATGCTCTACAAGACTTTTAAGAATTTTACAGCAAATTTAACAACAAAACCAAAACGATCAAAGTTCAAACTGCATGCCAAACAAACATTATATAATTCATAAAGGCTTACCAATATGTTATTTCTCTGTAATTATACACCAGGGAAATTCTTGATGTACAGTTTTACAGTGAATAAATCTGAATTTGATTGTTATGGGAGTTAATTGTAGAGGAGGCATTCTGTTCTCTTAATTAGACTCACTTTAGCAGCATCATGCAAGGCAAAAAAAACAACATATGGGTCCGCAGTACCTTTTGCATGTTTTATTACAGTGCTCTAAGTGATTTCATAAAAAAAACACGTGATGCATTTTTTTTTTATAAACAGCTACCACACCCAAGTAAACAAACACAGCCTTTTCATTAGCACCACGTCTGCTGCTAAAGAGCAGCATGTACACTACCATGGTGAGGAATCAGAATCAGTCTTGCAGGTGCACCCTATGGATTTTATTTTTCACATATATAGGCTTTGGTGCTGATTTGCAAACATTAGTAGGCAGTGAAGGTGTTTCAATGAATACTAGAAGTGAATTAGGGAGGATTTACGATGCATAGAGAGACGCTCTGCGAGTGCTGGCACAGTCAGATGAGTGAGTTGTATGGCTGCATTATGCATGTGGTTATAAAGGCTGAATATTAATTTTGGGAAAGAAGTTATGTTTTTTTTTATCACCATACAAATTCTTTCTATCATTCTGTCTGTCTTTCTGTCTCTTTGTCAGGGTAAATTATTGGAGAAATTATATTTGCTTGCATTTCGTCCTTTTGGGAGTTCATAGAAGGCATTTTACTTCTACATTTGTTTTTACAAAGACAATGAATAAATGAAAATATAAAACATTTAACCAGCTAATGATTGCATACAGCTGTTGATGATTTTGAGTTCTTTAAAACGGAGGTTTTATTTGACAGTGTAGACTTAGACGGATCTGACAATTTCAGCCTTTCTTCTGTAATTACTATGCAGCATTGTGAGCTGGATAAGTGGGCAAAAGGGAATAAAAATTATTTTGCTTATTGTGTCCTTTTTTGACAGTCGCTAAAGTGGAAAAATGAAAATTTGATTTGAGAGAGACAAACTTTGAGTAATTAGAGGAGACGCAGCTTAAGACACTAAACTCATCCCTATAAGAGATGAGTGAGACTATGAGTGTTGGTGTCAGCCCACATGAAGTGACCCTAAGTATCATGTGGGGGCACGCTGGGTACAGATCCAGTTGGTCCCTCACAATGAAAAAAGAAAGGCTAAGAATAGTTACCGCTACAAAGAGCTGTCAGTCCAGATTGTATCACAACCATGATAAGATTCTGTCTAGATTACAATAGGCTGCACTGACTGTAACTGTGTATGTTTCTGTGATTGCAACACCTTGTCAGAAAACATACAGTTTTAGAATGCTCCACCCTGAGGGTAATTTGTACGATTTCTAAGGAAAGGCAAGAAGGGGACTGCTACCACAGTTCATACAGGGATTTCAGAGAATTCTTGTGTGTTTTGTTTAATGTTAGTAGGAAAATAAACAAAAAATTTAAAACAACTGATTCGTGCAACAAAGGCAATAATTTGCCCTTATGGTGATTGAACTGTGATTGAAAGCTGACATTGATTAAATTGTTATTTCTACCTTTAGGTTTTAGGAGTGTCCTCTTGGTAGATTATTCAGTCTATCTGAGCTCTAATTCCTTACTTTAATACAGTAGGGTAAGAACAAAATAGAAGAACAGAACGATTCAAATTTCAGGAAATACATTGATCCATCAGGGTGAAACACCACAATCACCATAAAAAGAACTGGTCCAGAGAACTTAACAACAGTGTCTCTTAACGTTTCTTGACTTGTGTGCCCCTTTGGGCATTTTTCGGACCATGAGTATCCCTCTAAGTCAAAAGTATTGATGATTATCCAAAAGTAGAACGTGGAAAAAACGGAAATAAAGACTATTTTACTTAATCTTTTAATTTTGGCATTTATTTATTTTAATACTTTTATGCTTTCCATCTCCAACACAAATATTTTGCCTGGAAGTTAGTAAGGAATCGAAATAAATAAAAAATAAAATCCTATTATAAATCTGTATTTATAAAACTGGAACTCCCTTATAATCACATTTAAATTCTATGAATTGGGAATAAAATACAGAACGAAAATCATAGTCAGACTTGATAAGTTTGACTTTGTTTTCATCGAGACATCTGAGCTGCTTTGATGAGCTCCGATAGCTCAGAGTGAAAAACAGCTGATCCTGCAGGCTGTTCTCTACATCCAGTCTGTTCTTATGCTTGGTTTGGATGTGTGTCACAGCTGAAGGTGAACTCAAACATATAAGAAAAACTTATCCTCACAAAGCAAAACAGACCCCAGCCCTATTTTATTAAATGATAAATGAAATATTTCCATGTACCCCTTCCAATGCACTGGCGGACCTCTAGGGGCCCTGGTTGGGTAATCACTGCCTTACACCTTGTTATCAGTGGTTCTAATATACTGTAAGACCCTCTCTGTACTAGATTGCTCGTCAGCTTCGACTCAGATATGATGTCAATCAAAACATTTAAGCTGTTGGTTCTATTCAAGTTCATTGGATGCTTTGATGGTTTCCCTATTTGTATTTGGAACCAATTTGGACACAAAGGGAGTCGCCATAGGGCCTGATCAGTCAGTCAGAAGATGACTTTGTGTAACATGTGCTAATATTGGGTTGACAGATTATGATATCAATTAATATGTTTATTATTTTTAAACTCCAATGTTTAGACTGAGGGAAACAAAAACATATTGACTTAAAATAGTTTTCATCCCATAACAGCTTTTTCAAGACCCTACTATTTTATATACAAAGCTTAGCAAAGTAAAAAGTAGAGTTTAAACCAATCAATGTTTAATGATTTGGTTTATTGATTTTTGTATATAAATTAAATATTCAGTAAGATTCACAGTTTAAGGACCTGTTGTGTTGAATAAAACAATTTTTCAGATCAGAAAATGTTCCAATCTTGGAAATTTGCTGAGCAACTCTTTTGCAATAGGATTCTCAAACACAGCAGTAAAGAGAGTTGCTCCTCTCAGAGTAACTTGCAGGTTTGAAACATTATTCAACTGCTTGGCTTGACTAATTATTAACTATATTATCTCTACCTGGTTGTCTGACCTGTCCCATTGTATGGAGAATACTACATCGATCTGTACAGTTTGTTTACAGGCTGACCCTGACTTTCTAAAATCTCCACTTCAGTTGGGTGGATTGGATGTATTTATCAAAAATAGCATTCAAATTGAGATGCCAAACCATTTGCAAAACAATGGCACAGGAAGAAGGACTAAACATGGTCTAAAATATCACATCTTTGAACATTTTCGATGCTTTGCATACGATCTTGTCCTGCCAAACCCACCTGGTTACAAATTTGGAAAGTTTTATCCATGAGTGCCTGTAAATCTAGATGTAGGACTTGAGACTTCAGGAAATTAAATTTGAAATTTCTGATAAACAACAAATTTCTTCCACGTCAACTTGAAGACTGTTTGACAACTTTAAGTCTAAATTGTACGGTTTCCTTTTTTGCTTTTATTTCAACCTAAAAATTGAAACTTCAGCAAAATTGGAAACTTTACCTCAGTAATTTCAATATAAATACATGCTTTGGTGACATCTATCTATGCTCATGTAAACAAACTTGCGTTTTCAGTAGAATATATATTTGTGGTTAGATCAGGCTATTTTGAGTGGAAATCTTTTATGAGGTCAACTATGTGGCAGTTCCAGACGGCTACTTTCTGTGTTTGAATACAGCTGGATAACAATCTGAGCTTGTCAATAGCTGAAACACGCAATTTAACCATGAGCTCAGTTAATGTGCCTGTGGTTGGCGGTTCTGGCTCATTAACAAACTGATTTCGTACACCTAAAAAGACAAATTTAACTTGAAAATGCTTTGTGGACTAAAAACATAAAAGAAATGGGGCTTTTCTAACCTATTTGACCGCAGAATAACTACCGGGTATGTAACACAGTTATTCACCGCTGCAGAGTCCAGGAAAACATTAAGAAGGACATTTATGTATAATAAATGCTAACCATACTGAACATTTTTATTTTATAAACATCTAAAAAAAATTCTATGACATGTAGCAAGATTTAATCTCACATACTTTTAACAGCAAAAATGAAATAGTAGTGTTCCACATTTGTGTACACATGATAAGAGCATCATTACTCAGTGTTTTGAAGAAGGTGTTCCCTAGTTAACCCTTAGACATTAAGGTCAATCTGTTCCTGACATTTAAAGTGGGAGAGATCACCATGAGACAGTATCATTAAAAAAGATGTCTGAGCTCTTAACAAATACGGCAAACTCGTGAGTCTGTGAATGGATTCTAAGAGATCTTTAAACAACTTGAAAATAGGCCCCAAAATGAAAAATGGTTTGAATTTCACAAGTCAGTCAAAATAACTGTCAACAAGACCAGGCTCAGCGTTAAGGAACTTAAAGGCGCATTAGAAAAGATAATGTTTACGTATTAACTACAACTGGCCCTTATCCCTAACAATTACATATAAGAAAATGTGTGATTAAAATAAAATCAAGCTGCTTTATTTGTGTTCTTATTGCCTTTTATGGAAATGCACGACTTCTGGTCAATAACAATCAATCAGTGCCAGAAGAAATGTCTCCCCCATAAACTCGTAAGAAAAAATAAATAAATAAAATAAAAAAAATAATAAAAAAATAACCAAAAAACAAAAAAATTGTTAGACAAGCTCAGGATTGCCAATGTACTGCCACTGTACGTCAATCTAAAACATATCATTAAGACTTGTTCCCTATCAATGTGTGCCATAGCTGTTTGTTAGCCATTATCAGTAGACCTTCTCTGTGGAGTGAGGGATGTAAGCACAGCAGAGAGGAAGGAGAAGGGACCTGTAAGAAGTGCTTGTTTGAATGTTTAGGCTAAGTCCACTGTTTTCTCAAAACTCTACTACATCTTTAGCCACAAGAGGCTAAAGTCTCCAAGAACCCTCAAATGCCATTAAGAGACATGCACCAGACTTCTGGTACTGTTAGTACATGATAGTACATGACAGAGCATGCATTTACAATCTGAAGGAAAATTTATACATTGTATATTAATTGCAGGTGTGCAAAGATGAAAACCTTTACTCGTTTAGAAAAACATAAAAACCAGACTGTAATCTATTTAAAGAGAATGTAGACAAAGGCCATGAGTTCTTGGATAACATTCGCTGGGCAGATGAGTCTGATGCAGAAATATGTGGACAATTCATGGACCAAAAATCTCATAAAATCTTTGGAGCATGGAGCAGGAAGTGTCATGGTTTAGGTGTGCTCTCCTAGAGCAGGCATGGCCACCTGAAGATCTCAAAATTAACTGAGAATTTCCTTGTGTATCAGAGGTACTTTAAGGAAAATGTTAAACCATTTGTGAAGATATTTCAGAAAAATCCAGCACTAGTTGATAAATAAGAAAATAACTTTTTTTATGTTGTCAAAGCCAAGATCATCAAGATCATCGAATCTCTTGCGCAGAATTTCTTGTCTTCATCTGGTTAACAAAGTTTTGCTCATAAGTTTGGATTTTTGATTAAACAAGTTTTTATTCAGCCGATTAAGAACAATTATAAAATTGTTAGTTTATAATAAAAAAAAAAGAATGTACACTGGGAAGGCATTATTTTTTTGCAACTGTTATTTACTTATTTTTTATGTTACAGTTGAGTAGAAGAAACTGGAGCTTGTAATTAACTTTGAGGGGCAGCAAGCAGCTGGAGTTTATTAAATATACATCGACCCTTTTGTCTCTTTAAGCCACTATCTGATGCGTGCTTGAGAACTTTTAAGCACCTGCTCGGTTAAACCAATAACACCCAAGTAAACTGAAATAGGGTGTTAATAGCCGAATAAATTTAGATTTTTCTAATTAAGCCTCCTTAAAATGAGCTCATTAAATCTAAAGCAAAATTCAATCACTTAGTTTAGTTTATTGAGCGAACCTTAAATGCCTTTTGGACCATCTGAGACGTTCACATCTTTGTTTTTTTCCATAAAGACCAGTGCACTAAGAGAATTAGGTGCTTGTTTCTTTGCAGACATGTGCACACCTAATGTCTTGGCTGGAAACCATTTGAAATCTGCTCCTTTTGAACCATATTTTACTGGTCTCTGGATAGTGTTTTAGCCAATTTCCTCCCATTTCTCATGTTCACTACCAGGACCAGGATCAGATATTCGGCGCCTCACATTCCATCATTTAACTGTGGTCTGGATAGCTGCCAGCATCTTACCTTCCTGACCTAGTATACAATTCATGAAACAATTTTGTTGTTGTTCCCTTCTTGTACTGGAACTCACAGCAACTAGATCATCACTGTGTAGACCTCCTCAAACTGCTGCTGTGTTGGACATTTTTTTATTCTCTGTTCTATTAATTTTCTGTTTACTGTGTTCCTTTAGTCAGAAATCATTGCGTCATACCATTTTTTTTATTTTCTCACACAGTGAACATAAGAAAACCATTATCATCTGCTACAGGCTTCACTCTTGGTTTTGCAAGAGCTTTGTGATGTCAGCTTCACAGCACGGAGACTTTTCACCACATTCCTTTTGGATATCTGCCAGACTTTGAAATACTGATATCCTTTCTGTCTTCATTCAACGCTGTGATGTTCAAAATCAGCTGTCTAAAGACATTTAGGCACTGATTCTTTATTCTGTTTCGTTACCCACTCTTTTTCAATATTGCTGCAGTTGTTTAGCTACTGTGCCTCAAAAGATATAAAAACAACCATATTGTTTGTAAAATGTAAAACATTTTGAGGAGTTCTTCCCAATATGCATTTATAATTGTTCTTCACTGTTATTTTTGATGCCTAACACAGAAAAATTGTGTGTTTAAATCCAAAGCAAATTTGCAAAGCTTGCTTTCTAATTTGCACAAATTTCCACTGGCTGCTAATGTTGTTTCTTCATCACATTAAGAGCCACTGGGAGCTCCTGCACAGTGTCAGTTGTCTCAGTTCAATGTGTCTCATTATGCCAATGACCAGGCTGTTGGAACTCAAAGCCACAGGTAGTCCAATAACAACAAAATCCTGTTATGCAAATCAAGAATTCTCAAATAAAAAAATTACCAGGAAAAAAAAAACAATATTCTTTTCTTTTTTATATATTTTTTTCCTCATAGAGGATTGAATTAATTTTCCAAAATAAAAGTTATAATTTATATGTTTTTTAAAGCCGAGTTTTGTAGAGTTGTTCTAAGCAGCCATTGTCTGACCCACAAAAGACAGCACGTTTTTACCAGAGGGTTTTTCTAACAGTTTGGCAAAGTGGGGCTGTGATTACCATGGATTTCTGCCGTGCTGAAAGAGACCACTTATGGCTTTTTTTTTATGAACTTAAAGTTGTAAGTCATTGGATGCTTCACTTGTTCTATTGCCAAACTGATGTTAGTGCTAACTCAGCACTACTTTTTGTATTTCCACCATCACAAACACTGGCAGTGAAAAAAAGGCCTTGATCTCATCACTGAGTCGCAGCTGGATCATGATTTAAATGCTAATAGGGTATGGAAACCAACAATCCATTCAAAGAATATTTAAGTATGTTTAGATTTGTTTTTTTTTTATTTGTCTAAGTTCTGACAAATAAAATAAATGAAAACACTTTCGCTCAATATCAGTAAATAGTTGGATTAGCCTTAGAACAAAAATAGCTTATTGTTCCGAATCTCTTTGCTGTTGACAATGTTATCAATCCTAAAAAGACTGTCTAAGTAGCCATGTTACTGCCAAAATGTTGTAGACTTGGAATTAGACAACTTTTATTGTCATTTTGTATTCACATAGTGTATACAAAATAAAGTGTTGTTTTTTATAGCTTTCAGACAGTGAAAGAGCAGCAGCTTAGCATTGAAATGAACATTTCCATTCAGCAAAGTGCAGCTGTTATCAAAGACAGATTTATATGGTGCAAATATGCATTATTTTTGGTTTGGTGTTATCAGTGTGATCCAGAGTCTGTGACATGATTTAGAGTTTTTTCAACAGTTCAGCTGTCTGATAGAGGTGGGGAAGAAGCTGTTGCAGAATCTGCTGGTCTTGCATTGAATGCTGCGAAGCCTCTTCCAAGAGGGCAGCAGGGAGAACAGTCCATGGTGGGAGTGTGAAGGGTTGCTGATGTCATAACCAAACTTGAATGGCCAACATGTACAAAGACCATTTCCATTTGAAGCGAATTAACCGAGGGACTCAAAGCGCAGTGTCATCCTACGTCGTTGTCAACACTACGCTGTCATGCATGGGTAGAATAAATAGGAATTTGAGTCTGCAATCTGACACTAACCACTGATCAGTAATGGAGGAAAGTTTTAATGAATATGTTGCTAACGGGCAAGTTGTTCTAGTTTTAATTGAATTTGATTGGTCTCACGTAGGATAAATTTACCTCTGCATTTAACCCATTCCCTTGGGGAGCAGTGGAATGCCATCGTGGGGCGCCCAGGGAGCAGTGTGGGGTTAAGCGTCTTGCTCAGACACCCAGAGTGGCAGTATGTGGGAGTGGGTTTCAAACTCACAACCTGAGGATTCCAAGCTCTATGCCTTAACCACTGGGCCCCCACTCCCCTGTAAATAATAACATGTTACCTAGTAAAGGCGATGTTGTTTCCAGCCGTGTTTATAATGATAGGAACATCTTGGAAGATACTGACGGAGGAAACAGCTGATGTGTGATGTGAGGTAAAAAGTTTGATATGTTAGACTTGATTTGAATAGTTTTTCCATCTCCCTTAACCCTTAGCCAAATGTAAAATCTTTTTTATTTTATTTATATTTTTAATTAGCCTTTTCCGTCAAGATTTTCTGATGCAATTCTTCAAAATGCACATAAAAACAGCTTATGGAAGCACACCTACTGAGAGAGTCATTGATAGAAGTAGAGGTTAGCTTTTGCAGCTGGCTGACCCATATTAACAACTGAACTCATAGGACTGAATCAAGTGCTTTTTTAGTAGAATATTAAATAGTCCTGTCAGTTTGAAACAGAATTAGTTGGAGATTGTTTGTGGATCCAAGATGTACAAAGGCTCCATTATTCCTACTGATGCCTTAAGGTTCCTCTCCCACTAATGACATGCAAAGCAGACCTATGTGGGTCACATATGATTTAAGTCAGATGAGCATATTATGAAATTTTGAATGAATTGTCTTTTTAATAAAATCTTGCCATGCCACCATGACTAAAATGTTTGTTTTTCAAAATTTTGAAAGGAAAAAAATAGTCAGTCAATGAGGATTTTTGTGCCTGTCCTCATTTAATGTCACATATGAAACGCATCTATTTTTCCTTAGTTTCAACTTTCTCCTTGTGACCAGTATCATGCACAAAAAAAATCTCATGTGCTGAAGTCATATAAATCTATCAAACTGTCTCCAACTGTGATTAAATAAGTAGAATACCAGAGTGGAGCACCAAAAAAAAATCCTTTTTTGAGGAGCAAACACTCCGACCAATAATATTTTAGTGCTCTCTAACATATATTAATACTTGTTCTGACTTCTTTAGGTCTCTGGTAAGCAGCAGCCTGTAGAAAATCAACATCCCCATTAGATTTAATCAGAGACCATAGATAAACTGAGATGTACATTATGATGTTGCAGAAATTGCTGGTCTGATCTGAGGACTCATATGTTATGCTTTACTGAAAGGAGTCAGTGGGTTGTGATGATGTATAAGCATTGGTTGTGCTGCCTTGCTCTAAGATGAATTACACAATCAGGCTCAGCGTGGCTGATATGATTACCTCAGTAATGATCAACCTACACGCTCCTAGGTTGACTGAATGGGTTCCAGACGCGAAGGGCTCATCATCCAGGGGTCACTGTTGGTAATCTGATTTGTGAGTTCTTAATGGTGGCTGTTAACATATTGTAAGGCTCACGTCTCACCCAGTTGGTGGGAGAAAGCTTCTTCCTCACAAAGAGAGATTAGTTAAAACCCCCTTGATATATCATTGAGATGAATCAATACCTGTAGAGGTACAGCAAGGGATTTAAAAAGATCAAAGAACATGAAAAAGCCTTTGAACTGCTTTGTAAACCCTGGAGGGGGGTAAAACTATCGAGCCGTTTTCTGTTTGCTTAAATCTTCATCATTGAGGCGCTAAAAATACCCTTATAGTCTGTGCTGGTCTTGGGTCAAGTGGGGTTTGTTTCTGCTTCCTTTCACAGTGATTTTTTTTATGTCTAGAGCCCAAACTGTAGTCAGATTGGCTACTGAGCTGGAAACAGTTGCAACCCATCTTTTTGCCATCGGCTTTGGTTCAAAAAATCACATGTCCACATTTCTCAATTGTAAATCAGATATCTTAACATCTGGGTCCACTGACCATTTAGTATGCAAGCCTTTTTCTTTTTAGAATGCCCATCTTTTGTCTCAATCTTTCTTTTTCTTTCCTGAGTTAAATCATGCATACAAATTGCATTGGGAAATTAAAAAAACTCCCTCTAAAGCTAGATTACTTGAAGCACCAATGGGATCGATTTTTGTTGGGGAATATCGCTCAGCTGGAAAGTGTGCCCGTCTTTACTCGGAAAGAAGCAAACCACAGTGGAAATCTCTGCTTTCACAAGAAGATATGAGCAGGGAAAGTGTGTTTAGACACATTGTGCTTTTTTCTCCTCAAATAAATAGGATTCAGCCATTGTGAGTTACTGTTGCATACAGATCCCAAAGGAGTCCATTTCTACAGCTGTGAGTAAAAATACTTTTACCTTCATATAGAGAAGGTATGCTGGGATTTTTACAAATGGGATGATTAAATAATAGTGAAAAACATTTTTTAAAAGGCAATAATTAATCATGAGAATCCAATTGCTCACAAAAATGGCTAAGAAATGAACAATAATGAAAATTTTACTTTGAATTATTCGTTCATGTTCACACATTCTTTTTAATCGCAACATTTCCAAGACTAAAGGTGGAAGATATGCAGTTTCACAAAACAATCAGAATGCAGATTGCTCATACAAACTGATAAATATTTAAATCTGATTCCCTAAAAGCCAAATGAGATGAAACACCTTCAATCTGTCTTTGTTTGCTCATAAACTGAACAGTTACGGAGGGCCCTGAAGAAATAGTTTATCTATATTGATGTCAGTCAGTCGGATTAGTCTCAGAATTCAGTTCTTTGTTTAGGGTGCCTTCACATGGAATAAATGTCTATGACACTCTTCAAGAGCTACATGACTGTCTGCAGCATCTTCTTCTATGATCCAACCACATATGGACTCAATCACATCACACTGGAGGCCACGAACTAGCAAAATGCAGTTAAGTGGGATAAGATTATATCATGCTGTTGTAATGCTACTGCCGTGGTTATTGCTCAGACATGAGGTGAGCATGTGTATCTCTTCTAGCTCACAACGATTATGAAAGTCTTTAATCTTCAGTGAGCCCATTTAATTCATATTTTACCCCACAAAACCTTGTAAAGAGCCCTTTTTTACTTTGAAACGAGATGGATTGCTCCTTTTATTGCGAGGGGTCAAATCTCAAATGCAGAAGTTGAAGAAACTTCATGTCTGTGTTTTCGTAACAGAAGTATTCTGTGGTCTTGTCTGCAGAAATGCATTTTTTGAAGAAGAAATAGCTGAACAAAAAAGTGAAGCTCTTAACTCACTGGTTAATGTCTTTTCTGATGCTCACATATGGACATGACTTATGATGTTAAGGTGAGGATCTGCCTCATCCAAAGTAAGATGGAATAGAGTTGCTCACTGCTATCAAAAATATTGGTAAAGTTAGTTTGTGTTATGTAGTGGTTTCCCTCCCGGATGCTTTACCTTGGGAAAAATAGAAAGCAATAGAGAAATGGTATTATTCTAATGAAAATTGTCCAGTAGGGTGACCAGATTTGGGCTTCAGAAAAAGAGGACAAATTTAATTCTTTTTATTGGGGGGGGGGGGGGGGGGGGGGGCTCTGCTGGGCCGCTGACTGGACCAGACCGGAGCCAACCGGGGATGGAGCGAAAAATGAGTGTGCCTCATTAGGCTAATGTAGTAAAACAATTTCACAAAGAATTTGAGTCGGTGGGTCACATGCCTGGAAGTTAAAAATTTAAAAATTATTATTTTAAATTTAAAAATTTAAAATAACTCAAAATTGCATAAAAGCAAGCGTGTCTTACATACATTATCTATTGGCATGATTGTATATTAGTTTCGTCTTAGCTGGTCATAAGATAAAGAGTTTATTGAATTTTTTGTTTTTCAAGAGTGCTTGGTTCAAAGATTTATTGACGGTCCCTCACTGCACCACTGTGTGTGGGAGGAGGGAGCAGCAGAGAGACGCTGGCCAACATTGGAGTTCCTCAGTCAGATCAACCGTTTGCTAGATCCCGCTGACTCCTTGGAGCCTTGAATATCCAATTAAAAGTAAAAGGTATGAAAAGTAGGACATGTCCGGGAAAAAGAGGACGTCTGGTCACCCTATTGTACAGTGCACAGGTGCAGTAAATGACGAAATGAGCTGCAACAGAAGGACTCCAGATCTCTAGAGGGAGTTGAACGAATAAAAAACCATATCAGTCCAGAATGCTACTTATATGTATAATACTGTACATATCTATGTCATCATTCTGTAATACTGTGTTTAAAATGAAAAGAACAATTATCTTGTTTTTGAAATCCCGCGCTAAAGCATGACTTCATGTTTGCACGGATGGTCTGGTCAAGTCCCTCTAGTGGTCTGGATCATTTCCGTTTTATAGAGCGACTTTTCTGCTATTTTCATTATTTGCATAATTTTTTTCTGTGATCACAGTATTTAAGTTTTTGCTTGCAGCATTTTTTCATTTGCATTTGTTTTGCTGGTTGCAGGTTTTTGTTTCAATTTTTAGACATTGCAGCACCCTTTGCAATGTTTTTTGTTTGCATTTGTTTTTTTGTTTGTGTATTTTTGTATTTCCATCTGTTGGCCACCATAGAGAAATCTGATGAATTAAGGGCCATAAAATCTAAAGTTAAACCAGGTTCAAGGAGCACAGCCAATCAAAAACAATGCATCCTAAGAATGACTGTGAAACGTAAGTGCATTTGAGTTATGAAAAATAGGAGCAGGTGAGCAAAGCAGTTAAAATGGGAAGTTGGAAGAAAGATTGACTGAAGACATAACCTAAATAACTTTAAAATAAAAGGCCTAATAATAAAAAAAAAATTAAATTAAATATATGTCTTTGTCATAACATTTAGAATGCCACTTCAAGGAACACAGTAGTAAAGGTTGCTGAAATCTTCTTTCCAAGCTTGACAAAATGTTATGTTTTTCTGATGCTTTGGGCAACACATGTTAAAACATGGCCAAATATCCTCAAGCAATTGCTACAGTCAGCAGTCAGGCCTCATGCTGTTTGTTGTTTGTTCTGCAATGAGTAAATAGCTGGGAATCACGACTGGATGTAAATGGACAGATCTGAATTGCAGAGACTCCCAGGGTAAGGTCTTCCAGCAACATATTTTAGTCTGCGTTACCTTTGGATGAATAAAGCCTTTCTCTGTGGTTTCTCAGAGGCAGAGATTGTTAGCTGGAGTTGAAAAACAACATGTGGTCCTGCGTCACCAAAGAGACTGCTGATGTCAGTGTGTAGATGACCCAGGGGGCTGGACATTTGTTTCCAAATGTTGCAGAAAATCCTGGACACATCAACCTCTTTGCACACATGTCTTATACCTGTTGCTAAGAAATAGTTTTAGGAGTACAGAAATATTGGATATGAAATTGTAATTTCAGTGTTAAATCTTCCGACTTTACTGTCTGATTTCCAAAATACAAAATCCCTGTTGGCACCATTGTCTGTGTTTGAAAAAAAACATGTTTCTCATCAGATTTCTCACTCTAGAAAACATCATTAGATTATCTGTTCAAGTGGAGGAAAGAGTCCCACATGGCTCTAAACTCTCCAGCTGCTTTAGGTAAATGGTGGATAAATGTATAACAAAAATTAAAGCTGAAATAAGAGAAATAGTATTTTCACTTTTACTCTTGTCAACATCTGTAATTATATGTTTGTCTGTTTGTCTGTCCGTTTACTGGATAAACCTCTTCTAAATAAGCTCACTTTGAATTATTTAGTTTTTGTCTTCATATTTGTGCTCTAAACTCTATAAACAAAATTTGATTATGGTTAAATTATAAAAATAAAGACTCTTTTCCAACCTTGTCTAGAGCCCTGCTCCTAACTCCCACACACTGAAAAATCTTTAGAGAGACTCCGTTATTGAATTAAAACTTTATTCTTTATCTTTAGATTATTGCCATAAATCAAGAGGAATAAAATTGTATTCTAATTGAGCGGCTGGTTCGTGCCAAGCCATAATCTGATCAGCCTCCGCCTAAGCAATTGTTCAGATCATGCCATTCAGATTTAGGCAAACTGACCTGACATGTGCATTAATATAAGCAGCACAGGACTTTGAGAAATGTTAACTTCCTCCAGCTCTCATATTCTGTAACACACCACCTTTAACCCAGGAACAGCAACAGCATGAGTGGCTGAAGTTGTAGCTTATTTATGAAAAACTAAAAATGCCTCAACAGCTCCCAGAACCTGGCACTGGTCCATTCTGGAAGTTCATAGCATTCAAAACCAACATGTGACTAACTCCTTCAGGTGTCAAAAGTCGGAAAAAAACTTTCCAAATGTCAGAATGCTTGCATTGTGAATACAGAAATGAGTAAGTGAACCCATGTCCTGATTATTACTGGATATTGAACTTATGTAAAAAGCTTATTCTTTTTTTTCTTTTAAGTCGAGCAAATTACAGTCCAGTGTAAAACATAGCTACTGTACTTAGCAAGTTAATGAAGTTTTACGAAGCACTACCACTCATTTAAAACTGGGTTTTAACTTTTAAGCTTGTTGTTCATTTGCATAGTTTATTCTAATTCCTTGGAAAAAACTCTGTTCCCTCTTTCTTCACATTGCTACATGCTAAACTCACCCTGTTGTCATCCAGCATTAATAACCCTCTGCTGGTCAATTAAACAACTCTGCAAATCAAAGTATACAATTCTGTGCGGTCACTTTTAACAATTGATTATAAAGCGATTGGATTTTACTCTTTGTTGCAGCTATTTGGTGATGTGAGAGTGCATATATGAAACAAGAAATTTTTACTGTTGGACTAAATTTGTTCTACAAAAAGATGGCCCAATTTGTAAAAGAATAAGAATTAAAGGTAGTCATATTAAATCTTTCATTGCATCTTTTCCAGACAGGATGTAAAAGAAACAAAAATCTATTTCTGTTTTCTTTAAGCTTGCAGAACTGAGAAATGTTTAATTACATGGCATTTATTTTTCTGTCATGACAAAATCACCTGTAAGCAGACTGACATGTTGACTTTTTCTCTCTCTCTAACATGATTCACACCTCCGTTGAGCAGCTCTCTCTTGTCATACTCCACTTTCTTTGCCACTGAGTTTGCTCACCTCTCCTCTCTGAGACAAGATGTCATTGACTAAACACATAAAATATTCATAGACCACTTCTAAGCTATAAAGAGCTGTTTATAGTCTCCAAAGGGTCTATGTACTAGTTTGAAAAGCTCAAGACAGAGGGAAAGTTTTAGTTAATACAAATTAATACAAATAAAAAGAAATTATAAATTTTAAATGTAATTGTAATTTTTAAAAATTATTTAACAAGTAACATAATTTGCTTATTCTATTTGTTCCAGTGTTGGTGAAATGTTTTTATTTCCTACATTCTTATTTTTGGGATTGATCTAAATCATTTAAGCCAATGTTTACCCTGGATTAAGACTGCAGGAATCTAAATGTGGATTAACTGATTTAAAACAAGTACCAAAAAAATAGGAAAATAATATGGTAAGGAAGAATTACATGCTTACAGGAAAAAAATATGTACAGTTGTGCATGTATCCTAAGACAAATGTAAAATATAAGGTAGTTTTAATGCTGCTAGCTGTAGTTTTATCTTTGCTTTGACTTCATATATCATGACTAATATTTTATTGAAAGAAACACAAAAGACATACCAGACAAAAAAGTACAGAATCAAGGCATTAAGTGAAACCTTATTGAAGGACTTTATAACACTATAAGAGGTAAAGCATATTTAATCTGACACTTAAATATGCTAAATGACCATGGCGCTTAATGGCTGAACTTGAAGGACCTAGCCTACGTGCTGGACGTACGGGTAATATGCATATGCTCTAAAATGTAACGCTGATTTACATTTTAGTATATAGTATATATATATATATATATATATATATATATATATATATGGTTTAACAACAAATATTTAGATATCTACACATACAGTTTAGATTTAGAATTTAGATATAGACTATGAGTAAATGTGATATTTATATAAAGGAATGGGCTCCATAAATAGATTTTATATACAAATGTAGATATATAGAGGAGCTGCTCAGATTCCGGGTTTAATTCCTGGCTCGGGTCTTTCTGCAGCGAGTTTGCATGTTCTCCCTGAGCATGCGTGGGTTCTCTCTGGGTACTCCGGCTTCCTCCCACAGTCCAAAAACATGACTGTTAGGTTAATTGGCTTCTCTAAATTCCCTCTTTAGGTTTGAGTGTCTGCATGAATGGTTGTTTGTCCTGTTTCTCTCTGTGTTGCAATGCACTGGCGCCTCGTCCAGGGTGTACCTCGCCTCTCGCCCATAGCGGCTGGAGATAGGCACCCGTGACTTCGCTTGGAATAAGCATGATGGAAAGGGATGGATAGATGTAGATATATAATATTAGGCTATAGATATAACATGTATATTTAGCTTTTTGTCCATAATTATTATAAAACATTAAATGTGAATAAAGTGTGCTAAATAACAGATATGTGACAGGTTTTTTTTATTCGGTACACAATATAAAAAAAACCTATAATATTTGTTGAACAACATGTTGATCAAAACCTCTTGACATTTCATTAATATTAGTGATGAACAAGGATTACAGTAGATAAAATAGACTAGTGAATCAAAGTCTGTTTGGTGTTTACTTTCTAATAATCTATTAGCTATATGACTCATTTTATTGTGAAAGGGCACAACAAAATTCAGACCTGCACCTCATTAGCATAACAGGGATTTTATATAAAATGTGAATTGCCATAGTATAACAGTTTGATAGGGGTTTCCATTGAATCAGAACTTCTTGTAACTGACATGTTATTACTATGTAAAATATTCAGAGATGGCAAAAGTACTCACTTTCCGTACTTGAGTAAAAGTACAGATACTTGTGTTAAAAATTACTCTGGTAAAAGTGGAAGTACTGATTAAACTTCTTTACTCAAGTAAAAGTAACAAAGTACAGGCTTGTAAATTTACTTAAAGTATAAAAGTCAAAGTAGAAACCAGTTTTTTCATGCCGTTGCCTACATTTTAAATGGATGTCTGCCAATAGGACTAGATCTCCGTTGTGTTCATTTTCAATCATCTCTTCGTCCATACTGCTACGCTAACGCCACCGCCACCAAGCTGCAATGATTTGCCGCGAATGAATACCGCCGAATCTGTCGATTCATCTTGTAGTGGTGCGTCAAATGCAACGTAGATTCCCATCCAGTTAGATTGAATTTGGTATTGATGACGTGAAAAATAATAACGGTAACTCCATTGAAATGATTCAAAACTAAAGTAACGAGCCAATTTTTTAAAATGTAAGGAGTTGAAAGTACAGATATTTGTGTAAAAATGTAAGAAGTAGAAGTAAAAAATCGCCATAAAAATAAGTAGTAAAGTAAAGTATAAATATCAGAAAAATCTACTTGAGTACAGTAACAAAGTATTTGTACTTCGTTACTTCCCATCTCTGAAAATAATTGTAATCCTCCCCAAGGAATAACTATTTTATAATATACCTATAATATAATTACTTTTAAACTTTCAAAGTAATACTTATCAGTATTTTATTATCTTAATTCATTCATCTGTTGCACCTCAAGAAATAATGATAATTTAAAAAAATGTAAAATTAAACATTTATTAGAAATATGTATAATATGCCCATGGTGTATTTTAAGTGTTTGAACAGTTAACTTGTATAATTATAACTAAGAGGACATGAAGAATAAAATTCAGTTTCCTAGAAAGATTTAATATACAGTATAATAGGAACAATAATATATTATCTTTTACACAGTGAAGTCAGACTTTTAGGGTTTGAAAAACATGCCTTGGCCGTTCGTTTGCACAAATTACTGTGGAAATGTTGTGAGCCATGAGAGTGATCAGCCCTTAGCACTGCTAAGGCATGTTTGTGTATATTTGGAACTCTACTGTATAGTTTTGTGCTTGAGTAACTTAAACAGTGACTGACAATGTGTATATGTCTGGGTAGACTGAGCTGCAGATAGGGGTAAGACAGAATACATTTGGAAAATGAGGTTTCAGGTAAATTGAGATAAATCACCTGTTATTCATGGCAATTAATTTAGCATTATGGTAAAGACATGGGGCTTCTGTTTAATGCATGTTTGTTCTCAGGGTATTGCTAACTGATAATCAGTAAGCCACAGTAATACCAGGTGATTTGCAAAGTATTCTCTTTTCAGTTTTGTAATGATTCTCACATTTCCAACTGGGTAAAAATGCTGTCAGGTTTGTGGGAGATCGTGGTTCCCAACCTGCCCCTGAAAACAAACTGCCACATACACACAAAGTACAACATCTGGATGAACAAATCATTATTGCACCGAGAAGACTTGAATATAATCAGCTGACAAATTGTCAGTATTTACTGCTGTTTGACTTAAATTGAAATAAAGATTCTGTGTTATTTCTTCTTAATTATATTATCGAGCATCATAAATAAAGATTCAGCTTTTTATTTTGTGTCTTTCAAATTAAACTTCAGTATGGGTTATCCTTCAGTGTTAAAAGCCTGCAGATAGATTTTCTCACAGTGCTGAACAGCCAGGCAGTTTATTGGTGTAATTTTTCATATACCCACTGATGTAATAGTTTACACAAGATAACTCAATGCCTGAACTGCACGTGGAATTGGCAACAAAAAGAATGAAACATTTATTAGAAACAACATTTCAGGCAAATTACATGTTGAGTTCCTCATGTACAAGCCAACATCGTTGTGCCATTGAAACAGTTATGAAAAGATAGATTTTGTTTTTTTACTTTGTTGCATGCCTTCTGAAAGATGTTTTGTGTGGGAAAATCCCTTAAGGGAAATCTCCTAAGGGAAATGATATTTAGCAAAAAGCTATTTTATTTTGTATTTGCACATCTTGTCTGAGTGCAAGCTTAGTTTGTATTAAGAAAAACAGCTTTTTTAGACTCAGGTTTAGGTAAACTGTATCTGTGGTCTCCAAAGTGTCCTGCTTGTTTAAGACGCTTACACCTGGTTTCCATTGATCAGGCTTTAGCCAAGCTGAATCCTGCTAAGCAGGGGGACTTCTAAAACCTGCAGCACTGGCCCTTGACCACAGTGGTCACTCCCTTGTTTAAACTTTCAGAATTTTCAGAAACAATGACATCCCAACCTTCCTTGTACATGTCTAATAATTACATTGTTTAACCAAAACATCAATAGGTTTTAAGAGGTTCCAGCTGATGTCAAACCTCCTGGGCTGCATGGCGTCACAGTTGTTGACATTCTTGTCTTGCAGGAAGAACGTTCTGGCTTCAGTTCTTGGTATTTTTCTGTATAGAGTTTGCATGTTCTTCCTGTGCGTGGATCGGCTTTAACCAATTCCCGCAGTCCAAATCCATGCATGTTTGGTCAATTAGATTCTTAACCTCTTACACCCTCAGGGGGTATAAATAAATTTCTGCCTGACAAAAACACACAAAAGTAAATCACTTATAGCCTCACAGCTATTAGATTTAAGAAGAAACCTTTGGTACGTCTGTAAAGGTAAGATGTCATAGAATGGTTTTCTGGTGTCAGCACCATTGTAGCTTTGACCCTGCCTGAAATATTAGGGACAAAATACAAAATATTTTGCATTTTTTTGAACCTCGCCAAAATTTTCTTTGAAATAAACATTGCAAAACACTACCAAAATATTATTTATAGCACAAAAAAGTAGTACAGACTTTTAAATCTAAATGTTGTGTAAAAATATACCGAATTTGGACTCAATCAGATGAATCATATTTATTTTAGAATGGTATTAGTGAGAAATTTCTTAGGCGGAGGGGCCATTTTTGGCACATTTATCCAAAAATGTCACCAAACTGGGCCAAATGTGTTTTTTACATCAATACTGGGGGTTTGTTAGAATTACGAGGTCACGTAGCAGCTGGACCCACCGGTGGGTCCGTAGGGTTCTAGGGGTTAAAATTGACCTTAGGAGTGAGTGTGTCCAGTGGAAAGTGTACCCTGCACTGTGATTAATAGTAATAATAAGAAAAAAGAATTAAACTTTATTGTAATCACATTGTCACAAATAGAAAGCAACGAAATTCACTCTCTGCATTTAACCCATCCCTTTGAGGAGTAGAAAATGATTGGATATTGATTATTTATTATATATATATATTATTATATTCATTTATTTATTTTTTTCTCTAATTAGCAAAGATAGGGACCACGGCCCCCTGAAACACTTAAAGAAAGGTATAGATTATGGATTTATAGAAGTGAAACTTTAACATTTTTGGTAAGAAACAAACAAATTGCAATTTCTCAGTATATTTTCCAAACTTTCATTATTATTATTATATTCTATTCACAAACTTTCAGAAGTGGTTAAACACTTCTCTTTTGTCCTCAACCACAGAAATATACCTCATTCAGTTTTTTATGGTCAAAATTGACCTCTCTGACTTTGCAGAATACATATATATATATATTTTTCTAAATCTGAGTCGAGTTTTTACAGGAAATTTCTGGCAGCTGAGTAAAGTCAATGTTGGTCCAGTCTCTTTGCAGCATTTGTGGTGTGAAGAATGCCAGCATTGTCCTCTCTATTACTGTAGGGATTCGATTAGCATACTTTGTAGAAAACTTGCTAGATGTTTCTCTGGGGGACCTGTAACACACATGAGCTGTAATGTTTTATGGAAATGAGATTTGGTTAAACTAAAAGTGAAAAGACAGAAGAAGCATTTGATTTTTTTTTTTGCTGTACAGTCCTCTGCTTTAACTTCATCCAAAGCCATTCGCTGAGAGCATTCATGCAGCGGAATAACCATTCCTCACACAGTGCAATCTTCTGTATCTGCTTTGCATCCTCAGAATAAACAGTGCAGCTTTTCCTTCATCAGTGATGGATGTTCTTCCTGTTTTAACTGAACAGCCTGGCTAAATACGGTTTAAGATGTTCAGTGTATCTATGTTTGGGGTCCGAAATGTTCTGCAGCTTTACCACCTTATAAGACATTCCTCCTTAATGTGTGATAAAATCCAGGCTGATGGCAGAGTGACAGAGCAGCGCAGCAAAACTCAGGGGATTAGCGAGCATAAACACAGGCTGCCAGCATCCATAGGACAACAACATACAAAACATGCTAGTTGGAATACAGTAGAGAGGGATTGCTTTCATTATTTTGGCTACTTATCACAGAATTAGTTCAGGGCTAATGAGAAAAGGGTATTTTTGATGGTATTAAAATTTGTATTATTTCCTTTTAATCACTTCTAATTAGGTGTTAGTTTCTCCAAACTGGACACTATCACTTTATATTTTGTATTTAGTTGCTTTTTATTTCCTGTTGTAAGCATGTTGTTTGTTTGGTTTGCGTGTCTAATCCCCATAATCCCCTGTAAAGTACATGCGTTATCTCCTCTGAGCTGCTTTCTTGCAGTAAGAATGATGCCAAATTCAGGGCATAATGTTTATTGACCGTAATCGAAGCTTGGTTCTTGCCAGATCTGCTTTGTGACTCTGGCTCTGTATTTTCACTTTCATGTCAACAAAAGCTATTTTTAATTCCCAGTTAGGAGGATTAACATTCAGTCTCATTTTTCATTTTTTAAGTTTGACACTTGTTTATTTTCCCTTAAAACTATTATTTCCCATGGCAGTTTTATCTTATCAGTGCAGATACATACATCATCTCTTGTATTCCTCTAAATAAACAAAAATGTTTTTTTTTTTGCTATTTTCTCTATTCATATGAAATCATAATAAGAATCAGAGAAACCATCAATTGCCTGATTGAGAGTATATTAATCTTTAAAATCAGTCTGTTAACAACGAATAGATCATTCTCACCTTTTGTTTCTGACAGGCTTTTAGTAAATGTCACAGTCCAAAGGCTCTGTATTCAGAGACATCATAAAGTTGGGCTTGTGTTCTGCTCATCCCACGAAATTCCCACTGTTGACAGGTGACGTTTCAGAGCTCGCTTTTCTCCTCCTTCTTTTGTTTATGCCAAATCTAAATTCAACTGGTGCAAATGTCACCGAATGAGTTATTACAGAGATAAGTTCCATATATTCTCAAGAGGCAAATATGAAATGCTAGATTAGTTTTGTGCTGCATAAGCTGCAGTTTCTTTTTGGCTGACAAAGCTCAGCGGCTGGCAGAGTCGCCCCTGATTCATTCATTCAGCGACTTTTCAGTATAGGTGGTATACTAAATGCTGCTTTTAAGAACAGTCATTTATATCCTGTCACTGTTCTTTAGTTCAGAGAGAGAAAAACAAAAAGCGCCGAAAATTACATTTAAATGATTTACAATCCTGTCAAGTAAAAAAAAAATATGAACAAAAAGTTGTTTGTGATAGAAAACAATGAAACAAGAATTCTACTGTTTTCTTTTATCTGTTATTTATAATACACAAGTGGCATGTTTAAAATAACTTTTGCAGTCTAAAGAACCAATGCAAAATTCTTAATTAATATTACAGAAATCAAACCCTACCAATATTTTCCAACTAGCACAAAATGTCCACTATTTTGAATGTTTTTATGTGTTGATGAGCTCCAAGTCTTTGGGGTTCGGAGAAAATAAAAACAGCATAACTGTATAGAATAAAATTCAACTTTATTGTCATTGCATTGTCACGAGTACAAAGCAACAAAATGTGGTTTGCATCTGTCCAGAAGTGCTATACAGGATATAAATATTATCACACCTGTTTGTACAAGCAGAAAATAATAGTTAGGGACTGTAAAAGTTGTGTATAAATATAAAAATAGATGTGAATATGAATATGGGAGATACATGCACAGATTGTACAGATTATACAGTTTATACAAATTATACAGGAATGTTAGAAAAAGGATTATATATGTATTATTTTATCGATTTAGTTGATCAATTTCCCATGATTCCATTGAATGCTACTGGCATCCTAGATGGGTGATTCTGTGAAGGCAAATGAAGTTATAAAGAATGGGAATTTCTATACTCAGTTAATTTACTGATTAAACTGTCAATATTAAATCATTCTGAGGATTTATAATTGTGAATAATATTGTTATAAATTAAATATGTGAATTTTCCACTATAGAAGGTTTTTTCCCACACATGGATTATCTGCAGATACAATTTGATAATAAGTTTTTAGAACAAAAACAGTTTCATTTAAAACGGAAAATTATTCTGCAACCAAAGGACATTAAACTGGAAAAATGTTTGTTAAACAGATTTACAGTTAATAAATAAAATAAATAATATATACCGGTAAATAATATATAAATAATTCTGTATTTCTAGTTACTCCCAATAAACCATGTAAAGTTTGTAAACTTTAAAACTCTGGGTGTAGTTGCTCCTCTGATCTTTCAAAACAACCGAAAACCATTAAGTTTGCACCAAGTGACTGAGATTTCCAATGAGAGTTCTTTCAATTAAGGTTCAACACACCTGATGAAAGAAGCAACAGACCTCTTCCCACACAGAAACACCTCTTATGCTCGCTCTCACACAATACACGCAGAATTGAAGTGCTTCATGCCCATTTGTCACTGTTTACCGCCTACATTCATTCCAATGTGACCTCTAAATAGGAAACGTTTGTCACTAAACTCTAATAATCAGTCCACAGAAGAGGCTCTGAGTGTCCAGCCTCTGGGGTTACGGATGCTGCAGATGTACCATCCAATGATGGGTCACAGCATGAACCAAGCTCCCACATTATAACAGGGTCAGTGACAAACTGAGCTGTTTGGAGGCTTAACTCAGCAGCTGTAATCAGAACCCCATTTTCAAAATTGGTTTTCAGTACAACAATACCTCCTCCTCTCACAGCCATACTGTGCTGAGCTGCACAATAGAGTCCTGTTATTCCATTCTTTTGTTATTAAGGGACATTTTACCAAATGGATTAGCAGCTCGAAGAAAGGAAAGAATGTAGATTTTAGAGTAAAAAAATAATTTGTGTCTGTGTCGAGGCTGAGCCAATGCTCGACACATTTTCTAAACAGAGATGTCAAAGAGCGAGCGAGCGAGTGGTATCGTATCCTCTAACACATCCAATAAGCCTACGGCAGGCTTACAGATGGATCAAGCTTGGCTATGACCATTTGGAGCTTGTTTTACAAAGTATGGCCGCCTTATAAACTGTCTGTATAAGGTGTCAGTCCATGTAAGTGTCTGGATTCTATCATGCATAGGCTGCCGATAAAAGGAAAATATAAGTCTGACACTGAAACATTCATCCTTTTGCTTATATATCACCCTACGATAATTTATATGAATATTTTCAAATTGTTTTTCCCCATCTTTCAGCAGTACATCTGGAAATTATTAGGATTTCAAAAACATAATTTTTTTTCAATGCATAAGAAAAATCCATATAATAATGATAAGAAGAAAATACACTTAAAGAGCTTAAGTATTACAATCCCCAAAGCCTGAAAGTATGAGATAATGGTTTAGAGATACTTATTTCCGAAGGAACAGTGTCATACAGCAGTGGAAGAGAAAAAAAGAGAAAAAAAGATTGTTTGTTGTAATTTTAATATTGAATTCCTTGTGCTACTTAGATTGTAATTTGTACTACCCAGAAAGATTTCGATGTTAAATATCTGCAAGACAAATACAAACAGATTATGTGCTCAGTGCCAGCAGCTAAACAGCTAAGTAGTTTCAGAACAATAATCTTTGCTTCAGCAGAAGAAATGCAGCTCTACCAGCACAAACTAAATGAAAGCATGGTGGTGCTGGAATTACTGCTAAAAGCTACATTTAAGGTGCTGCATGTGAGAATTTGCATCTGAGAATTCATCAAACCAAGTTTTAATTGGGAAAAGCAGAGGATTTTCTTTTTTATGCTCTGTTATCATGCTAAATACTCCACATTTTGTGGTTTCTAACACTAAAACCTTATGAGTTAAAGAAGTTGTATTATTCTACTGTGAGAATAAAGTGATGTATCCTATGTCCTACTACTGCTTCTAGAACGTGTTAGCATGATGGTACATAGACAACATGTTTACTTTTAAATAAGAAACATCAAAATGGCTTCCAATAGGACACACGGCTTGATGTCTCAAAAACAATCCTTCATTTCCTCGGCATTTGAATCACATAACAAATGTTTTTCTTGATTTTCTTTGATTTTTTCGAATTTTACTAAATGTAGCAAGATAAGAAACAACAGCAGCTTCAATATTTATTAAGCTTCAATATTCATTAGATTCATTGGAGAAATTCATAAAAATGAAGATAGATTAAATTCTCTACTTTAGGTTATTGATCAGATAGTTTTGGTTTGTTTTTTTTCCAGATTGAAATGTGTTTTTTAAAAATTGCTTTCTACAGATGGGCGGCACAGTGAGGTGGTGGTTTGCGATGGGGTTCTGGGTTCAAGTCCTGGGGGAACCAAGGCCTCTCTATGTGGAGTTTGCATGTTCTCCCTGTGTCTGCATGGGTTTTCTCTGGGTTCTCCAGCTTCCTCCAACAGTCCAAAAACCTCCATATATGGTTGACTGGACATTCCAAATTGCCCTTAGGAGTTAGTATGAGTGTTTGTTCTTGTTTGCGTTTCTCTTTGTGACTCTGCAGGGTTGCCCACTGACTACTGAGACAGGCTCCAGTCCCCCAGCCCTACCCAATTAGGGAATAAGTGGTTATGATAATGGAGGGATGGATGGATGTTTTATTCAGACATATCCTTAATAAGTAATTTATTTCATGGGTCTTCGCATTGCCATGAGGGAAATTGTCTTTTTTTCCTGTATTCTTTATCCCACAGAACTTCTTTTATGCACAAATATTGTGAAGTTTAGGGAGAAGTTTTTATTTTCATAAATGACATGGGAAAAGTCTTTCCCCCCAACTGTGGAGGCAAGTTTTGATCATTTGAACACTAGCCAAACTCCCTGTCTGCCTCCTAGTGACTGGTCAGTAGTTAATTAATACAATTTTACTGATTTATTTTCATGCATTTCAGTGGGACAGGTTACCCAAAGACCTATACATTTGCGCTCAGCTGCAATGTATTTTACTTTTGTGCTGCAGTTAAATGAATATTTGATGATACGTGGTTCAGTGAAGTAGGGCAAGAAAGCTGCTTGTCAAGATAAATTTGTTGACTCACAGTGATCTAAACTGTAACTTTGGCATGAATGACCTTCTGGAGATGTCGTATCTAAAGTTCCTCCCAGAAAGACTTTGACAGTCTATTTGGCACCATGTCTTCTTACTCAGTATAAAGTTGGCAGTATTGTTTTTTGTTATTGTTTTTTTCTTAAAAAATATATGCAAGCCCCCACATTTCCACATCAATAAAGGCGGACAGTTCAGAGAATATACACTGGAAATAATTGAAATCTAAAGAAGTAATTTTTTCTTGAATTGAGCAGCTAGGTGAGAATATAAAATATTTTATTTAAAACATATTTTATTTTGAATATAAAAATAATTGCATTGGCTATTTTCCAATGCATATTATCTAATTGTCTTAATTTAAGAGTAAAAATGCTCACTCCATTGGTAAATCATCTTATTTACCTACCTTATACACTGAATTTAAGAAATTTTTACTTATTTCTAGATCGTTTTTGCAGTGTGGATGTATCTCTTTATAATCAATGCCTGTGTGATCCTCCTCAGGTTTGCCTGGGCAGAAGCTGCACCAAATTAGCCAGTTTATTGTCTGATCTGATGCTGCTGGCCTGACTAACCTAGTCAGAGTTTGTGTTGTTGAACTGATTTCCTTAACGCACCATTCATTTTATCCATTAGGCAATTTTTGTTTGGGTTTGGCTAAAAAATGTAAAGCTGGCATCAGCAAAACCTGCTCAGGAGAGAAATTTACAATTTTTCCATCCATTAAATAAACATAAAATGATGCTTTAAAAGAATCTACACCCTGCCGAAACGCTGTTAAGATAGTTTTTGTTGTGCACTGGTGCTACACACACAAACACGTCTGATTTAATGTGAAATGTCAAACAGCCAAAACATTTAAAGCCTCCCAGTTTTGTAATAGCATGTTTCAGTGTGATGCCTCGTCCATTCTGAAATCTGAACTCTGCTTCACCCTCCTTACCACCTTTTACAATCTGCAGCGCCATGAATAAAGCCTAGGGGTCTTCCCCATGGCTATTAACTTGATATGAGTTGTGCTGCTTTTTTGCTTTCAGGATCAACTTTATTTTTTTATTTATTTTTTTTTTTTATTTTACAATAACTTAAAATAATCTGCAAAAAAAGACTTGCACTAAGTCTTCTTCCTAGTTTGGAAAACCGGATGACAAACCGCAGATCTGGAGTACATGTCATGGGTGGGTGCATGTTGTCTTTTCAAAGAGGTTTGTTTTTAGTCCTCTCTTCTCCCCTCTGCACCACATTCAACTATGCATGCTCTTTTTTTGTAATGTTATTTACTGGACAGCACAATCAAATGAAAGGCAAGCACTCTTCAGCAAACAACAGTAATTGTTAGTGGCCATTGTATTAAGCCATTCAGCATGCACTTGAGCAAAGCATTAAAAAAAATTGTTTTTTTTGTGTGTCATTTTTTTGGCAGATTTGGAGCATTTACGTCATTATGGATTATTCCCCCTGCTTTATAGATAAATGTGCACACAAGCATCACTTAAACAAGCTGTTTTTTGTTGTTGTAGAACAGACTGAAGCAAGAGATATGATGGTTTTCTAAGATGTTTTTAGATTGAATAGCCTCAGGAAAGACACCCAAACAACTCTAAGAGGTCAGTCTGGCCTCTGCCTGGATGGCCCTCTTAGCTGTCCTCCAACCTGGAATCAAGATGTGCAGAAGTAGCAGAAAAGGCTTGGGGATATTTCCTGTTACCCGGAGTTAGTAATGCTAAACAGCATGTGTCCTGACGGACCTAGAAATATGTTTGTAAGCTGACTGAGGGGCCATAACTCTAGGAGTTTCTATTATACCAGCCAGATTTACAAGCCTAATTAGCCTCACACCTTAATGCTCATTAGTCCTACCTCAGCTCTCAGTAAATGGGCCATCTGGTCCTAATTATCCTGCAGAGAGGACACCCTAACATGTCCAATCTCGGAAATGTTTGGGATTTGTCTGCAAACCTTGCTATATTTAGCATTACAGGCGGTGCTGTTTGGCCATCAGTTGTGCACATTCTCCTAGTGTAAAATTATCTTAGATTTGATTAAGAAGCATTTTTTTATCAGCAGATTCTATACTAGTGAAAATAATAAACTACTGTCAAACGAAAATCATCAGTCAGTTATTTTCCATTAAAATCATATAATTTATATATATTACAGCTTTGATATTTATGAAATATAAATATGAAATATATGTTAATATTAGAAGGTTCATTAGTCATATTGGTTTGGAAGCAACCCGGCAGTCAGATAAAAGTTTTCATCTTATAGCTTCCAGCTGTAGCGTGACTTTATTCAGCTTATCAGAAACAAGTTTGAGAGGGGTAGTGCTGCCTATTTATATTTATGCTGCCATCAATATTAAACTCCAGCCACCGCAGCATGTTTCCTGGCACCTTACAAAAAGAACATTAAACTGAGGAAACACATGAGAGAAGATTTAATGTAGTTTTTGAAACATAAAAAAAACCTTGATATATCTGAATAGAGGTAACTGGACCTAGCTATTGAGGCAGACATAAATTATATTGAACTAGAAAAGTTGCATATTTGTGTAGTAAAACCAATCATGCTTATAACAGTTTTTCAGATGAAAGATACTTTAAGTTTGAAAAATATGAATCCTGGTTATCACTGGTCAATTAAAAAAAAGTAAAAAAACAAACAAAAAAACAATCCACTGGACTTTGTTTCCAAGTTTGAAGATGTTTTGCTTCCTATCCAGGAAGCTTTTTTAATTCAAAATGTCAGAAATTGCCTTGAGTTCAAGGCTTCTGACATTTGGAATCGAAAAAGCTTCCTGGATGGGAAGCAAAACGTCTTCAAACTTGGAAACAAAGTCCAGTACATTGTTTTTTAACTTTTTTGAATGACTATGACCTGGATGACTGAGAATCTTCACCAGCATAGAATTAGTCAATGTAAAAGAAGTTGCTTATTACTGTAATATAGAACGTGTTCATAGACCCTATTGAGGCATCATGTTTTTCTCCCCGTTGGCAGGCACAGTTTTCAAACCCCCAGCTCTCTATTTCCCTTATTTTTAACATCTCCTGCAGTGACCACTTTGGTTAATCATTGTTTGTCTCCTGTGCTAAGTTCCAAAGATCGGTGCAAAGCAGGCAACTGAGGGAAATTTGCCTCAGATTGTGTTACTGACTAAAGGAGAGATACTGAGTGTGTTTAAGCATGTTTGTGTTTAAGAAGGAGGGAACCCCACTAAAAGCCTCATCGGTGGCAGGACTGTTATTCAAAGAAGAAGAGCTCTGATGTATGTCTTCTCTATAGCAGGACGCATGATGAAACACATATTATATTTTGCCGATCGCTGTTGCAGAATTTAATCTGCATTTTTCACAGCTTAGTTTTATTTCAGTTGCAGCCATTTAGAATTGACTAGCAGTACATTTTTTGATGATATCAACACATGCCTTGACCTGGAATAGTAAGGTTAGGGTTAAAGTTTGTGACCTTAAGTGGTCACAAACTTTAACCCTATCTGATGGTGTGAAATGTACAATAGTCTTTGTTTTTATATCAGTGGTACCAGTCTTGACCTGATTTCAGGCCAGACAAGAGTGCCCCCGCCACTAGGGGAAAATACTACAATCATTCCTGTTGTTGTGCTACCGCATATGCATCTAGTGGTTGTTACACTGCACGGCTCATTTACCAAATAGAACTCTTTAGTTTAGATTTAATCAAATGTAACTTCCTGTGGAGATATTTTAAATGCGGCTTGAACCGTCCAGCTGCTGTTGCTGTTGACAGGTTAGAAAGCAGGCATGCAGTTTCTGGACTCCATACATCACAACTTGTCTGTCTTTTATGACACACCGCTCTTATCTGTTGCATAAATATCTACCAGTAAAAAAAAAAAAAAAAAAAGAATACATCAGCATGACCCGCCCTCTTATGAACCAGAACCAGAACAGAATGGAATTTGAAACGTTTTAGCCAAAAATGTTTCCATGGTCAAGGTGTTTTTTGCAGAAACGTTTCAGATTTCGTTCTGTTCTCCAGCTTCGCTAGAGTCCGTCGGGAGCTGGAGGTGATCGATGCCTAGGTGAGTGACCTCTGGCACACACTGTGACACGCTCAACCAAACACTGATTGGTTTTAACGTAAGAGTACAGCCGACTGGGAGTCACTGACTGAGTGCAGCTCCTCTCTGCTGTGACTGTGTCTCTGATGGAAAAAACAGCAGCTCCTGGAGACTTTTGACCCTGTACATGATGTCCTGAAAAGTTGGCTGCTTTATTCTTAGTTGAGGCTTCGCTTTTTAAATCAAAGATTAAATATGAATCAGAGTACCCTTTGTTTTTTTGAATTAGCCTGTTTGGATAAAACTAGAGCATTGAATTTAATCTTTTATTTAACTTCTGTTCCTTTATTTCCCTTCATTCTAAATCTGATGTAAATATGACCCAGCATTTTCCTGTTTTGGTCTTCTTATTACGTCGGGGTAATGCAAGCCAAGTTAATGTGTTTCCTATGAGCTTTGATGGATTGTGTGTCTCTGTGTCACTTAGGCTGTGTGGTGAGTGTAGATAAGCCCCTTATGAGGTGAAAAGCCCTCCCCATCCTGCAGTATCCCCTCCCAGCACCACCAGCAGGAATAAGGGATGTCAGGTCTGTTCCTCTTTCTGGCAGTCCTCATTGTCTCCTGCAGCATCCAGGTGGGTTTCATTACATCTTTAACGTTAACAGGCAAATGCAAACTACATAGGGAACCTTTTGATAGTTTAAAGAAAGGTTCAGAAAGTCTAAGTAAGGAATTAGTGAATTTATTTACACTTTTTGTAAGCTTGTTGATTATAAATTTGGAATAATATGTTAGAGTGTGGCAATTGAGAAGTGAAAATATGAAGACATTTTGTTTTTAACCATTCATAAATTGTTAACAATAAGCTGTGAATAACTTTGACAGGTGTAAAACATGATTTCTCACATTTCCTCAGAGATTGCAATGGGTATGAACAATTTCCAACATGCAATCTTAAATGTGCTCTATTAAAAAATACTTTTTCTAGCATTTTCTAGCCTTTATTTCTGTTATTAATGATTATTTTAAAGCCAATAGTATTCAAATATTATATTAAATCAATAAAATGAAGGATTCAATACAGAGCTATTGGTTAGAGGAGAAGTGTGCTTTACATCTGCCTCAAAATGTAATCTTAACTCTAACAATCGCGTCTGGTCAGAACACATATTATTATATTATTTTGTCATTATTTAAAGTCTATAATGCAAGCCATCTAAAAAATCTTTAAAGGCAAAATAGAACTATAGTATCACAGATCATCCACCATGGTTTACAATGGGTTGAAGATGACTTTTCACATATTATTTTACACTGAAACACTAATAAGGTATGCTAATAAAATAAGGAGACAACAACAACAACAGGACATCATAGCAAGAATGAAGAGACACCTCTAAAGGTGTTGAAAATACAACCCTGGTATCCCTCATTTGATTTGCATGTTTGATTGGTCCTTATTTAATCACTTTGGGCCAAAATGTATTTTTGTTACTATGGACCCACATGCTGATTATTGATCAGCCACATACATAGATTTGTGGTTTGAATCTGTAATCAAATGTTGCCAAACTGCATAAAATTGTGTCACAACTTCAACGATTTTTATTTTTTTACAGGGACATTGCCCTTAATTTCCCAGAAATTATATTGTGAGGAACAAGCAACAAAGATTGATTTTCAAAGACACTCTTTTTTACTTTGGCAGGATACCCAATTACATTAAGAGATAGTTTATATATTTTACCCAAATAGTTTTTATAGTCAAATATCATATGTTATTTTAAAAATGTTTGTGTGAAGCTCATGTTTTTTAAGATATTCAGTTGTTTACCTACTGTACTCTGATCACCACATCCACAGTAACTGAATCCTCAGGATGTTACTGCACATTTTATTGAATTTTATCCTGTGTGTGTCCCCCTAGATGTCTCCTGCTGTTACCTTGGATAAGCTGAAGGATGACTGGAACCAGTATAAGACAGAATGTGAACATAACAACAGTCAATATCCCTCCAGCAGTGGTAAGGTTACAATAAATGTATTTTTTTAGTTGTTTTTCTTTACTTTGAATCTTCCCTTTAACTATGCCTGCACTGGGTCCTACTGATGGTAGTTAAATATAATATAATGTAGGATCAAAAAATAGAAGTCCCTAAACCTGCCTGAACTGCATCCAAACACACATTTCCCCTCTATGTTGGCGCATCATGTCACTTTTGTCATTGTTTACTTTTTGGGGGGGGTTTTTGAGTCGAAAAGGGTCACATTGAGCAAACTTGTTTTCCAAAGTGGTTTTCTACCTTCTATGAAAATCAGCAAAACAACAAAACATACAACAATAGAGTAAGATTTTAGTGTTACCAAATGTTTGCACTTTTCAAACTACATAGGGATAAGATTTACAGGCCTTGCAACCAGGACAACAATAATACTTCTTACATATTATGTTTTTATGCAAGATAATGTCATATAAAAGCTGTAGAAAAGGCTAAAAATCTTAAGTGCAGATGAGATGCTTTAGACATAATAAGCGAACACATGGGGAAACAGTTTGAATTTGCATCCCCTAAAGACAATCTGAAGTTGCAGGAGATTTTCCACTTGTTATAGTTCCTGCCTATTACTGTTTTTTTACCTTAATGCAAAAAGAAAAGTGAGTGAATTTAGCTCTTCAGCTGCATTACCTTCTGTCCGCAAGTTCTGTTTTAACTTTTAAAACAAGCAGCTTCCCCCACTTTTTGCTATCTATATGAACTGAAGCTCTCAGTTCTCCAACGTTTCAACTCTTATATAGCGTCCCTGCTGTTCCATTAGAGTGAGAGCAGCTAAACTGCTATAGAGGACATAGAATACATCACTTTGTTCTCACAGGTCCCAGCTGTCGATACTCTGACAATCAGGACTGATATCCTCTGATGAGAGACATAATGAAACATGGGAGGAGTGATTTTGAGATGAAAGACTATAATTTTCAAGATACCATAATGAGATACCATAATGACTTCCAGCAAACATCCCTTCAAAGACTGTTGTGAAACTTGAAGAGTCAAAGACAAGCTATTAGGGCTACACTGATGCTTTTTACCCGCTTTCTTTTATTGTTTTTATCCTTAGGTCTTGTGTGCAACAGGACATTTGACAACTATACCTGTTGGCCTGATGGATTCCCCAACACCATCGTCAGTGTGGCGTGTCCGTGGTATTTGCCGTGGTACAATAAAGGTTAGAGACCTGTGAGTTTTTAGAAAACCATATAGCAGCATAGTCACAGAGAATCCAGCAGAAACAGACAGCTGTCTATGCCTTCTGTTTAAAAGTCTGTGTTTGTGTGTGTTTGGATAGTTCAACACGGGATGGTTTATCGTGAGTGTGATGCCAATGGCCAGTGGGTAACTAAGAAAAATACCAGCGAATGTGATATTCATGAAACAAACCGGGTAAGAATAATATTTTAACATAATTATTTTATTTATTTTATAATAAAATAAATATTTACCTGACATACTGAACATTCTTATAAGAATAGGGAATTAAAAAACATTCATTTTAAGTGGTTTCATCATTATAATTGCTAAGTAAAAGGTGGGTTCTTTTGTACATCAGGGAATGGGTTTTATACACTTTATACACAATAAAACTAACAAGAACCAAAAATTAGGACATCTGTTGCAAAATTCTGGGTAGCATGGCTGATGTGCGTATAGAATCATGTTACTGCTTCGGTTGCACACTAAAGAGTCTCAGAAAATAAAGGCAACTAACCAACCAACCCAGCTGAGAAGTGCACCCACCTCAAAGTTGTGCATAGGATCTATTTTCTGCTCTTTTGAAGACAGGTTCTGTTATTTCATTTTAAAATGAAGCTCTAGATTAAGTGGCATACTTTTTTACCTATTTCAAATTGTTGCAGCGTGATTCATAAAGTAGAAATAGAGTAAATACAGCCACATATTGAAACCAGTGAAGTTGGAGATGGTAGTATTCTCTTAATGTGTTGTGAAGGGGGAGCTGTCATCAGCAGCTAAAATAACAAACCTATGCAGAACAGTATTGCTGCTGACTCCTGACAAGACTAATTAATAATAGTTAAAAAATTATTAGGGCAATATGAGATAACAATAGCATCAGAAGTCATTAAGTCATTGAATCTAGTGCATCTAATGTTACATTGCCATTCCTGCTATTTAAATCAAACTTGTTAATAAATCTATAACAAATTACAAATCAAATGTATGTGTTTTTTATACATTATCTTGCAGCCTTACTATGGATATATCCGGATCATGTACACAGTGGGCTATTCCATGTCTTTGGTGGCGTTGGTACTGGCTCTTGGTATCCTTATATTTTTCAGGTACTATTTACTTTTTATGAATTTTTTTTTTGTACAAACTTGAGCAAAGAAAAAAAAAATGCAGATGATGTTTTAAAGAGATAGATTGTAGTTTATTGAACCATGCTGCTACAAACCATTTTAATTTAAACCACTGTAAATGAAATAAAAAATAAAAGCCATGTAATGATTTCCTATTAAGACTTTTCTTGTATTTTATTTTATTTTTGTCAGAAAACTGCACTGCATGAGGAACAACATTCACATGAATTTATTTGCTTCCTTCATCCTACGAGCCCTATCTGTCCTTATCAAAGACGCTCTGCTGGAGGCTAACCTAACCTTGGATAAGATCAGTGGAGAAGAGGAGCAGGGCTTTGTCAGTGAATCTGTACCCCCAGTGGAGTTGCTGGTAAGTGTGCTGAAAGGAAAAACTTAACACTCCACAATGAGTTCTTGGTTAATAAGAATATTCTCAATTATTTATGGAGGATAATTATCTTATAAGAAAGGTTTTCTAATTGTCAAGATCTCAAACTGCTGTCGTCCATGACACAATACAACTTGCTTTACATTTATTAGATATGTAAACTACTTACAAACTGAAATCATTTGCAACACACCCTGTAAAACGCAGAGTACTATACTCTACAATTTGCCCAATTCAGAATTAGGGATAGATAATACAATAGGAAGTAAATGGACTATTGTGCACACAAGACATAAACACTTTCACAATAAAGAAGAAAATTTGATTTACAAATAGAATTAAGAATACACAATACAATCAGGATCAAAATTGTATCTGGACAGAAATAAATGTAAATGAAGAACAAATAAAAGGAATTTCAAATAGTAGGAGTAAATAATCTGCATATTGAATTGAAACAAAACAAAAACGAGAGTTCATAATTGTTTAGATCACTTAAGACAGACTCATCATTTGAAGAGATGACACTTCCTGTATAAACTATGTTTTTTTTATTGATTATTTGAATTTTATGCATGAATAAGATGCAGGATTTTGTAAAGATATAGGTATCTTTAACCCTTAAACTGTTTCCCATAGAGGTAGAATAGAACAGGTTTCTTTTCTAATTACATTAACATGATTAAAACATTAAGTTATCAAGCATAGGTTTCAGGTGTCAAAATATATTTTCTTTTAGGGTCTAACTCAGAATTTTATTAAATATTTGTACACTGAGAAGATATTTTAGAATAGAAAATGGGAGAACAAAAAATAAAAGAGCTCAAAGTTTCTGAATTTTTTCGAAAAGTACATCAAACTGGGCCACAGCTTTAAATATAGGAAACAGAAAATTTTAGGTACTGGTAGACCAGATGAATCGTTTTCCTTTATTAGAACCATTGGTTTTCGTGCTTTATGGTTCTGCCACCTCAGTCATACTTTCTGCTGAAAGTATGTCATTCAATTTGGTAGCTCTGTCTGCCTAGAGGTTGGGGACAGATGAAGGATGGTGGGGAACCCTGGCGGCCAGACAGTGCTGGAGTCCTATCCCACACAGGATTACAAAATGAAAAGAATTACATAAAAATTTAATTTAAAGATTTTAGGCCATAAAATAGAATAATTTGAATCATTTTGTTTGTCCTGTATAAAAGGTCCCTCATGAAATAATTTGTAGAAATACCTTCAGGCCTAAAATTGTTGAAGTAGCAGTGATAGGTCTGCATTCGTGCACCACAATGAATACAAAACACAAGCATGGTTTAACTGCTTAAACCCTCCTGTTGAGTCTGTGTTACATGACGAACAGAGTTGGGTTTCTGTTTGTAATAAGCTTATTCTCAGTTATTAATTACATACTTACAAAATATTACCTTGAAACTAAAGGCCAACCCTAAAAAAATATTAAGAAGTCCTGGTATTACATTTCTGACCCCGGGCCTTATAAGGCAAAAGTGGATGACATATGGCCGAGCAATATTTTAACACTTCAAAATTAGATTAACTTAGATATCCACAAATGCAAAGCAAATATTTATTGCATTAAAGAGTGGTCAATCGGTTAGTGATTTTCTTTGAGTACAGAAGCTTAATTCTGAGGTTCTGTCTGGCACCTTAAATAAATGCTTTTCAGTTAAATAACCTCTATGAGGGTGGTGACTAATTAGCTTTAGCTTTTTAGGTAACCTAAACATTACTAATGTCAAGCATCCAATGAGCTGCATTGCATTCTCCAATGGAGGGATTCACAGATGTGCAACTTTATTATAAATATCAAAGGGTAACAGCAGCTAACTATTGATCCTAAATCCCACAGTCAGAAGGAGATGCCATCAGCAGAAGCAATAATCCGACCATGTTTAGCTGGAAATGCATCTCTAGTATTATAAATTTCTCTTTCATGAATTTCTCTTGCAGATGACAGTTAGCTGTCGCACGGCCTTGGTGATGATGCAGTACAGCATCATGGCTAACAGCTACTGGCTGGTGGTGGAAGGCATCTACCTCCATAACCTTCTGGTCATTAGCGTCTTCACAGAAAGGAACTATTTCAAAGTGTACCTGTGCATTGGTTGGGGTGAGTTGTCCCATTTGGTATCCATAGGTGTGTCACCATGTCAGCATATGATCAACGGGAATAAAGGCTAAAGCAAAAAATAATAGTTTTTCATACTTTTTCCACAGGTACGCCATTATTATTCCTCATCCCATGGGGAATCTCAAAATATTTATATGAAAATAATGAGTAAGTTCCTTTGTTAATTTTTAAGTGACAAAAACATTTTTTTTCCTTTATGTAAGCTCATTAACAAAGTATTTTCACAAGGCGTTTCTGATGGACTCTTAATGTTTGATTTTAAATCCACAGTAGCTAGTTATTGCTCTGAGGTTATGTTCAATTATCTCATGGTCGGGAGTTAAGATATTAAAATGTCAGAAATAATTTAAGTTAACAGTTAACACCAGTGGCGGCTGGTGAAAAATATTTTTGGTGGGGCTGATATAGCCTAGTGTATGTCTCCAACTAATCCGGAATAAGAATTCAAATAAACAATTGGACAATACATACAATTTAACAGTAATGATTTAATTTACTATATAATAACTAACAGTGATGATTTGGGTCACTGTGACGGGGTTCTTTGGCCTCCAAGAATCCAGGCTCAGTCGGGTTATCGGTGTTGGTGATTTATTGTGCTCAAAAACTCAAAACAGGGTGCAAAAGAAACTAAACATACAAGATACTCTGGGCCTCAGCCTCCCTCCAGTTACCATCAATGTAACAAAGAAACAGACAACAAAAATTGCCGCTTTTCTTCCCACAGCCCTCATTAAATAGTTTAAGCCCCTACCCTCAGGCTCTCTTATTTCTGATTTCTTCTCATGAATCAGTTTTGTCCATATATTACCTCCACAAACAATTGATGTACAAAAACAAATAATTTTTACAACTTAATTCTTTTACACAGATTCATTGACTTATTCAATTACACCAAACTGGGTTTGAACCCAGCAAAGACGCAGCCAGACTGAAGATGACAAGTCCCCATAGCATAAACACGTACACACCCACACCCCACACACACACACACACACACACACACACACACTAACCCCACTGAAATATTAAGTGTGCACCCTCAATACGCCAGCAGGTAACCAGGAACAGCTTGTGTGTTTCAAGTTAATGGACCGCTACTGGGCTCAGCGCGAGTGTATTGGTCCTCACAAGCACAGTATAACAGGAATGTGTGTGTGGCGCGCAAAGTTAGAGAGGTTGTTTTAAGCGACGAGGTGGATTCGTCACAGTCACAATAACCATGACATGAAATGTTCATATCCTACAACAGGGATATTCTTCTGGCAAACGGGTAGATAAATAAGGATCTCACCGAATTTGGTGGAAGCTGCATCTCGGTCGTTACATTCGCCATCTTCCCTCTAATTGTCTGCACCTGCGCTTGGGTTCAGAAGCCTGTTAAAGCGCAGTATTTTCAGCGCCCCAAGACCATAAAGTTCCGAGACGCTGATTGGCCATTAAATTCACCTAGCAATAGTACATGATTGACAGATTCTTTGCAAATGTGGGGCTGTCTGATCACAGCCCCCAGAACAGAGACGGTAGTAGTCTGTCTGTGGAAATCCACAAATTAATGACAGTAGATAGGGAAATGTAGTTTATATAATTTGTTTTGCTTATAGGTACACAGTCTAGAGAGTAAAACTGACATTTATGAGTTAATTTCTAAAAATATATTTTACGTTTCTCTCTTCTTATCAGGGGGGGCGGTGCCCCAGCGCCCCCTATGGGCCGGCCACCACTGGTTAACACCTTCTCGCATGACATTTAGTGGTAAAAAGAGGGACGAGAATCTAAAAATCACATTTTCTAAATACCAAAAATCATCAGTTAGCACAAAAAAGTGTTGCAAATCTAAAAAAAAAAACATTGTAAATTAAAAATCAAGTGTTTGAAAACATGACAAATGTCAAGAAATGTTTTGCTGATATTCTTTTCAATGCATTTCTATGCACAGATGCTGGGAGCAGAATACGGACATGAGTATCTGGTGGATAATCCGAGCCCCAAATCTGCTTTCCGTCATGGTAATTTACAGCAACATCCATTTTTTATTCTTTATTTTTATGTCCAATTTTAGAACCAATGTAATCCCTAGAAAATCCCACACGCACAACCAGCGTTTCCACTTGACTGCATTGTGTTTTTGTCAAATTGCACAGTATGCAATATTAAAAACAGCTAATTTATTTATGGAGTGTGAAAAGCTGGCTAGGCTTCAGATATAATGTCTGGGAAGCATGTTAGCCCTACTAAGATTCTAGGTTAAATGCAATTATCATTCATTTTATCCAGCAACACAGTTCATGTGTGCTCTGCACGGGTCAGTTCAGACTGTTTATGTTGCTCCGATCGGTCATGCAGCCAGACATCCTGGCATGTTCCATGCATTAATCGTGCAGCTAAGTGGCCTGTATCCCCCAGGAATTCCTGTGTTTGAGTTGTTTGTAGGAATGGCAGGGCTGGTCCTCCTTTCAGAGTTTCCCTGGTTTTCCTTATCCGTTTTTGTTTTCTTTCAAGCTCAACATCAGAGCAGAACAATCCAAAACACTTTTAAAAACAAGAAATCTCTTTAAGAAAAATAATTAACCTACCTTGTGCAAAAATATGAATCCTAAAAATATATTATTCACTGTGATCACAGCCCACTGGGATCACATTTAAAACATTTAGTAAAGACAATGTAGATTCATCAATATTTTAGGTTTCTCTGAAAACAAAAATAACAGATTCATGTGTCCAAATTAGGCTCAGCACACTTTCCTCACTCAAGTCCCCCCAAATTAACATGTTAAATCCTGATGTATTTTATCTAAGAAGCACCTGCTGGTTCTTTAAAATGCCAGCTGAAGTAAAAAAGCTGAAATCTGTTCAGAAATGTTAACTGTTCCGCATCACAAAGTTACACAAGAAGTTTAATTTTTTAAGTATTTCTAAACAAAAGCTGTTATTAAAGGCTTTTGTTGTTCTTTATGCCTATTTTATTTTCACATTTGGTTTACTAAATAAATTCCTACAACCTTAACATAACCAGAAATACAATGTTTATGATTTATATTTTTTTCAGACTAAATTTCAGGCATTGATTACAATGTGGCTGGAATCAATAATCATCAAAGGATTTTACTTTCTGCTTTTAATATCTTTAACTCAATTTATTGAAATTTCTTTTGTTTTTGTTTTTATCTGTGGGTTTTAGATTTCTGCAGTGCAATGCCGCAGGCTTAGATCTTAATCAGTTATTCTAATCTGTTCTGCTCCATTCTTTTATTTTCAGAAGTTCTTATCTTTGGACTTTTTCTCTTATATTTAAAGAAACTTCCAGTCAGATTTGTTGCATTTGAATGCCTCTGTGATAATTTCTTCCAGTATTCTGAAGATTCTATTTCCTTTTTTTTCTCTGGTAAATAATTTCTTTCCAAAGTATTTGTGCTGCATGATTTTTTTCCCTTTGATATAACAACCGAACATTTGTGTGTGTTGTTGGGATTTCACTGGCGACCATCAGTTACAGCCAACAGATTATCAGTAGCCTTTAGAACTTTAAAGCTTGGTTAAATTAATATCTCAGCCTTTAGAAATCTTTGAAGGAAATATTTAGTCCATCATCTTAAACTGGATGAAGAATGCTACAAAGGCAAGCCTACCAATACATTGGTGACCTTCTAAACTAAATAATCCGGCCAGGAAAGCATTAATCATGGAAACAGCTAGAAAGACCATGCTAACCTTGGAGTAGCTCCAGATATTTACAGTACTGTTAGGAGAATCTGTCGACAGGACCGTCAAGACTCCTGGCTAGGTGGCCCGCTCTTCCTCCAGGCCCTAGACTCCAGGCGGCAACCGGAGAATGGGGGTGTGCGAAATACCCCAATTCTTCCTGCTCCCGCTCAAATGTTGTCTTGTTGCATGTTGTTCTCAAGTGTAATTAAAACTGTGAGTACCAAAGGGGATGCCCGGCACAGTCCACCCCCCCCTCCTGTAGGTAGCTTGTGCCAGCGTACCCTCCCAATGAAACAGTCAGAACCCAGAATCTCTAAATGCGAGAGGGGCTGGAGGGAGCCATTCGAGTTGAGGTCCACACAATAAGCCCACCCCAGGTGTCTTTACCCCTCACCCACCCAAACAATAGCATACATAGATGTGTCTTGTGAAAATGTTGTGAATGAAAGTGTCTAAAATGCAGAATAAAATTGGGGTGAGGGACATCATCAGAAGGTGGGAGCCTCCAGTAATGACCCCCTCCCCAAGGTCCTACATGTGTGGCAGCATGATGGAGCAAGCAGAGGGAGGAGGGAGGAAGATTTTATTTCTTCCAGCTCAGCTTCGCTTTAACGTGAATCAGATTATTGTTTTTTTTTTTCACTCCTTCTCTTAGACAGTTGAGTTCAAAAAAAGTTTTTTAACTGGAGTCTTGTTATCCTAATCCTTATCTTTGTTTTGAAATCTTTAACGGAATCATAAGCAACTCCTTTTGTAAAGTATTCCCTCTCTGTTTGACTTGGATAACGATATGTGTTGCAGAACTTTTCCCTTGGTTGGGTGTTGTGCAATAGCTTTCTTTGCTTACCAAAGGCTTTCTGGAATCATCCACAAATGCTATCTTCAATGGACGCCCAGACTTTCTTACGTTGCTTTCATTAAAATATTTTAACTCCATCATTTAGATTACATTTATTAATCCTTGCCCAATAGAAGAGTGAATGACAACCTTAGGGACGTCTTGAATCTCAAAGACTAAAGAATCTGGCTTTTCTTAGCAAGCAGGGTCCTTATCCAGTAAGCATTGTGAAACTATGTTGTTTTTTTAAACAGTAAGTCTATAGATTTATTTGACTGGGTGTTTTGAGTCGGAATCCCACAACAAGAAATCAACAAACTATTTAGTTAATTGCCAGCTAAGCAAATTAGATTATTTCTGGTCACCATCAGATTGATTTAAATGTTAAAAAAAAACATTCATGGTTTAGTTTAAAACTGCTGGAAATAAACAAAAAAATGGCGCATGTAAAAATGCATGCAATTGAAACAGCATTTCTCAGTTACAAAACACTGAAAGTGTGTTAAAGTAGCAGCAGACACTCTAGAATGTTCTTTTACAACAACAGTAATAAAACAATTTTTAAGCTGTAACGAAAATCTTTCTGTCTTTTTTCCAGATAAACTTCATTATCTTTATACATATCATCAAAATCCTGGTTTCAAAGCTTCAAGCTCACCAAATGAGATACACCGACTATAAAGTCAGGTGAGTTTTAATGTGAAATTCATCTTTTTCATTTGTGTTTCTTATTTGCAATTTAGTTTATGTTTTTTATTTTCATTTTTTTACATCTCAGGTTGGCAAAGTCAACTCTAACATTGATCCCACTTCTGGGAATCCATCAGATGTTCTTTATCTTCCTGCCTGATGAGACCACCAACGACACGCCACATTTACATATCACTAAGCTCTTCATGGACCTCTTCTTCTCCTCCTTCCAGGTTGGAGCAACGTTTTAGGAGCTAACATGTATAGGAACCTAGTTTTGCATTTATAAATTAAATTCTCTATGGTGACATAACAGTAATAATAAAGAGCTTTAAAAAAGATAAACTGCTGTTCTATATAGAAAGTCATGCATAATGTCATGGTTCAGCAGGCACTGCATAAAAACACTTACCGGTAAATCTGCCTAAAAATAAACCATCAAATTGTGTAAGATTGTGGTGCAGTAAAAGGTTCTGCTGAGGAAAAAAAAGAGAAATAGGTCCTATTACTTTTTAAAACACAGATGTCCCTCAGATGTACACGCTTGTACTTTTACTAAGAATGACTATCCTGATATACAATAACTTACTTCAAAAATGGTTTTTCATATCTGTTCCATCTCTGTTCTCTTTGTTTCTTGTTTATTTCTTTTCCCTGCATTCATAAATCATAACCTCAGCTCACAACGTGTCTCCTCCAATCAGGTCCTCGTAGCCGTGTCCCTCCTAGTTGTGACACGAATCCCTTTTCACACTGTTGTTTTTTATGTGATACTGTATACAAAGAGACACATATTCTTATCAGATTGCACTGCAGGAGAAAATAAAGACAGAATAAGAGAAAAGAACCGAAACAGGATACAAAGGAGTAAATTTAAGCGCTAATATAATTAAATATTAATTTTTAACATCGCATGTAATGCAAATACAGATTTGTTCCATTGATTATGTTGAAAATTATCGTGTTTTTTTCTCAGAAAACTAATTCAACCCCTTGACATTTATTTGCCTTTAAGTAGTTCCCATTTTGTTATTTTAAACCTTCGATTCATTTTAGAAATACATTAAAATATCAGTATATTAAAAATTTGTGACAATATTTATAACCGTCAACATCAACATACACCATTACCTGTTGTAACAGAATAGGAACATGCCAAAGGTTCCTAAGTTCACGCTGATGTGTAATAACCGGAGGTAGGCACATGCTATCTTTGCTTTGTAAATAATAGAAAATGTTTTTTTTTTGTATATTTGCAACAATGGGTTTCAAGTTGTATTTAAAGCTTAAATTAAACTGCACATATTTTTGACAAATTTAATCTAAATAAGCCAGAGGAAAATAATTATTTTGAGACTCAACTGTAAGTTTTGTTCAAAGTGGTACTTATAAAAAGAGCACCCTGGGTGAGATACCTACCTAGACCAATAGAAATGTCATCCTCATTCTGATTGTGTAAAAATACAATGCTCTAATGCACATGTATATGGGTGGTAAATCTTAGACACATCTTTATGAATGCTGGGCAACTGCCCATATGGTTTCCAATGATTTTATTTATTTGAATGAAAGAGCTGAAAACAGATATTCCTGTGGTCTCGAAAGTGTTATTGCATTTAGACAGATGCTCTAAGTCTAACATTGTATATGATGTCTTCTCAGGGTCTCCTTGTTGCTATTTTGTACTGTTTTGTCAACAAAGAAGTGAGTATCCTGAGCAACATTTACTAGTTTCAGGCTCAGATTTTTACATTATCACATTTATAATGTCTTTTGTGCTCTCACAGGTGCAGTCTGAGATCCTAAAGAAGTGGAAGCGCTGGAAACTAGGGAGGAACATTGAGGAGGAATATCGCCACACCTACAGCAATACCAACAATACAAAGACGGGCAGTCTGCTGAACCACATCCCTCGGCTTCCCCAACTCCCGGACATCGCCAAATCTTCTGGCCCGGTCTGCAGCACTGAAGAGCAAACATGGCTTGTGGCTCGCTGCCACAATGGTACGGTCCATGGCAAGGAGATGGACAACTGTAGCTCCCAACAGAACGAAGGAACCAGCAACTCCACCCTTGTGGAGGATATCAGCCTGTCGGATAAGATACACAAAAGATCGGAAAGGGAAAGTAGAGAGCCTCCTTTGAAAGAAACAGGAGAGTGCGTTTTGGAAAGGAAGATAGACGCCTTTGAGCTCTGATGGAGCTCTGACTGAAAGCTCTAGTTGGCTGTGAAGTTATGCCGACTGATTCACTTGTGGAAGCAGTCGTCAGTCATCAGTGTCACCAGGAGACAGAGCAGCTCTAAGCCCTGAAATATGACAGCAGTATGGCATACGTCCAAATCCGAATGCTCTGTGTGCTGTGGGTCTTGTGAATGGATTATTATTGATGTTTGTCATTTTAATATATGAAGCTGCTGCCTGTTGAACAGATGTACCAACAGCAGCAAGAAAATAACAAGTAACTTTAAATGAAAACACACAGAGTTGGTGTGAGCCTCTGCTTCGGTGTTATCTGTTTGGCTAATGTGTGTTTCGTGGTACTACAAACTGAACATTGGACTGTGCACACAAAAAACAAGACCAAATGACAGAAGAAGTAGAGCAAATGGGAATGCTTGTGTACTCTATATGCTCTACTCTGGTATGTACATAATGCCATCTTCATACTGATATTAATGAAACATTACACATGGAGCGAGTGAGAGAAACAAAATTCTGGTGACTGAAGTTAGCCACAAAATTGTTTTCAATAGTATATATATATATATATATATATATATATATACACACACAAAGGAAATCAAAGTATATACAACCTGTTTGATTTTGTTGTGCCTGTGACACTGAAGGACAAGTTGTATAAGATGGATGGATGGATGGATGGATGGATGGATGGATGGATGGATGGATGGATGGATGGATGGATGGATGGATGGATGGACTTTCTTGCGTTGCTTTTGCTAAGTGTAACGGTTTTATATCGGTCACAGTTGTAAAAAGTAATTAGCCCGCAATTTCATGTTACATTGCGAACAAACGTTAATGTATTTTGCTGGAATTTATGAAAGCAGATCATAAAAACAGTATCACATTATTGAGAAGTAACACAGAAGAATAGTCTTTTTCTTCTCCTATTCACAAATATAAATATCAAGAGTGAGATCAGATGCATGACTTCAACACAATATTTTGGCTAGTTTTTTCTTCATCCGTACTCCAATATTTTGTAAAAGGGTATAAGAGTAAAAATGAATTTAAATGCTTAAAAGTATTTTATTTTTTATATTGCAGCATCAAAAATAGGTATGCCTAATTAAGTATAAGTAACAAGTATGCCTATATATATATATATATATATATGGACAATAAATGTAGGTCAGACTGTAAGCACCATCTTTTTATAGACTGTGTTTACCCGACATCCATTCTGAACAACAGTAGCCTAAAAGTGAAACAAAGTTTCTTTAATTAGCTTTCAGATGATAATGTTAGCAGTACAATTGCTTGTAAAATGAAGGATTTGCCACCTGCGGAGTGTTAATTAAACTTTCAGTTACTAAAAAAAATATGCCAGAGCTTGTATGACTTGACTATTTGCACAGTGTTAATTTATAATTGCTAAATGTTATATACATTTATTTAGGTGCTTATTCAGATGATTTAGTATTCTTGTAAACAAGTGTTTATACAGGGTATACACTTTTGACTTTATTATTCCAGATTTGTGGATGTATTATTAAACAGGATTACGCTCTGAAGCCAAAAGGCTATTTGGTTGATGAAAAACAGAGGGGCTCAGAGGTTAAAGGCTGCTATAATTAAGCCCCAGTCTGGCATTTAGACTCAAAGTACAGGACATTCCCAGATCTCATGCCAATATACTGCATAAAGTGAAGTTTTTGTTTAAAAGTCCTCATGGACCTCACAGCAAATTCGAGCACTGCAGCAACATTTTCGTTGTGTCAGATAATTGTTCTGCTCCCAGTCAGTTTCTGCTGTTGAGTGGGTAGAAACAAAATTGCAGGCAAAAGCTATTTTCCATCAGCATCTGCTGAGGGTTGCCACAGAGCAAGTAGACACCCAATAATTGAGCTGGAAGGCCAGTGCTAACAGCGTTGCTGCAGAAGTGGAGGGGAATGCTTGCATACGCAAAAGGAATGAGTAATGACTGGTTTTGGTAAAACAGGAGCCTATCACTAATTTCAGTGGAAGGTAAAATGTGTATTTTAATTAAATCTGACTTAGAGCATAGGTTTGGGTCATTAACCCCCTTCGTGGACCAAAGTGGTTCTGTCTGAATGTATTCTTGGAAAGGCTCAAATCAATATGTTTCTTTACACTTCTCTGTTATGTAAAGCATGGAAGGGGCAGTGGAGGCTGACTGCATTCATGCGTAAACAATCCTTCATATTGTATTATATTCATGCCAATGGTGAAAGAATAAAATTAAATGTATGTGAAACATTTACCTCACAATGTATTTTGTATTGGTGGACATTTAAGACATTAAAGAAATGGTAAAGCATTTGCTTATTAAACTGCTTTCTTTCGTAGTAGTTTTGGTTACTGTGAATATTTTTGACTGATTAGGAGGTGCTCCTAACAAAATTAAATATTGATTTGCTGTCTGGTTCAGGATCTCATTTAAAAGCCATTGTAATTGAATGATTGGGATTATTTTCTAAATGCAACTTTTTTCCTATTCCAGCTTCACTTAAGACTGCATAGCCAAATGCTTTAAATGTACAGTCTGTAATAATTTCAGGCATTTACTGACATAAATGCAATATATTATTCATATATATCTTATTTATTATCACATATGAGCTGAAAGTCTCAATCTTGATGATTGCCTTGCCTTAGAAATTGCTATTTATAATTACATAACAGTCGGTTCCCATTTGTGGAGGCAGGCATCTTTTGCACTACGGCAGCGCAGAGCTGACAAACTAGTAACTATAGAGACAGTCATTACGACCCAAATGAGACTGTGGCAAGTTAGGCCTGTATACAATCCTACAGAGACTAATAAAATATTATTTATAAAACTATCCATGTAATCTAGACTTACACAAGCCACGACTGGCAACCGCCCGGGTATCATGGAGGCAAACAATTCCAAGTGCTGGTTGGCGGTTGTTGCGTTTTTTTTATTTTTTTTTTTCTGAGTGGACTTGCATCTTCCTCTTGCTCTTGATCCATGTTTGTTTTGGTCATAGTGCCCAAAACAGGGGGACGAATCACCTGGACAGCAGTGGTAAGGTGAGACAACGATAGTGAGCTCAGGCAGGAACAGTCGTGAATCTATGTGAGAACAGCGACTGAAAGAGCTCCATAACAGGGACGAGGCTGCCAGCTATGGCACCCTCTGAAGCTTAGGAACCGCAGAGGCAGCAGCTTGCCATTGGTAGCTCAGGAAGCGAGCTGAAGAGCACAACAGTAGCTCGGAGAGGCCTGCCAGGAAGCAGGGCTGATGGCCGGGAATGGGTTACAGCTGGCCCAGGCAAGCAAGAGGCTGACTGCAGAGGATCGTGCAGAGGAAGATCGAATTATTCTACCGGGTGGAGGGAGGTCCGTAGGTAGGGTGTAGTGGCTGCGGCTTATCTTGAGGAGAACGATGTGACATCGAAGGAGTCCGCCAGAATGACAGAACAGGAAGAGACGATGGCGGGCCGAGGCTAGAGGGACAGATACATGAGGACCACTGAGGATCAGAGGAGCCTGTGGCTGGAGTGATTGATGGAGCAGGATAGGAGAAGGCTTCAGCTGGTCTGTCTCTCTGCTAGAGGTAGGATACGAAACAGTCCACTAGGGCTAAATTAAAACAGCTTTTTTAAGAGCCACTCACAAACCTGTTAAGAGCATTCTCAGTGTCATCCTTTGTCAACATTAATTTCTCTCTCTTCCATTTAGATATAAATAAGCTTTTCTCTACAGCCTCCTTTCCTAAAAGAGTGGTCAATTAATTATACTTTCTCATCTTCTAATTTTTATACGTGTCAATGTACTTAAGTCAATATTACTGAGGAATTTATGGATTTGTTTCTCTGATCTAATGAAAGTAAACCTCATCATCACTTGACAAGATAGGAAAGCCATTTTGCACCATGATGGCCTCCGTATTGTTGGAGGAGAGAGGAAGTGGGTGTGTTGAGGGCTTAACAAATGCACAACATTAAGAGCGCTTCACAAAATTGGCCCCTTTACAGTCAGACGGCAGAATGTCAAGCTGCAAATACTGAACATAATGCCCATTTTAAAACCAAAACTAGGGAAGGCAAGATATAGCATTGTCAGGTTTAGTATGCAGTTAAAAATGGGACTCAAATTGCTCTGGTTTTTATCACTTAGGTTATAAAAAATCAGGTCCAGTTCTAAGTGTTAAATCTTTTTTCTAAACTGTAATCCTTAAAATGTTTTGCTTCATAGGTGGTTTTTAACTAGCACACCTTTTTAAGGCAGTTTGAAATAAAAGTATAAATGAACATGATATTGTTACAAATTGAAAAAAATCTTTTAAAAGCAAAGTAGCCAGTTATGTCCCAACTAATGTTTTAGAGTACATACACTGTATATATTGCAGCATGTGGCAGACATGAATAGAGGCTAATAAAAATCCCATGGTTTCACACTACATGTATGATTCACAACAGCAGAAAACTTACACTGACAAGCACATTGCATTGCTTGTTGTTTATTGAAGGTTATTTTGGTGGGTGACTTCATCGCAAAATGAATTAACTGCTAATTTACAATTAGAAAAAAGTGCTTTTTGTCAGCCTCATAAAATGAGGCAGAAATGTGGCAGAAAGGTCATAGTTCGCCTTGAAATGGTAATGGTAAATTGTCCTGCCCCTCCATAAGCGGAAACCATGCTTCGCAAACACAGTTTACAGCGGGAAGCTGCTGATCTTGATGGAGGACATAACTGGGTAATGGAAGGAATACTTTGAGGATCTCATAAATCTTATTATGACCCCTCAACTGGTGGAAGGAGAAATATGGGAATCTGAGTTGTGCTTGTTTATCACCTAGGTGGAAGCAACTGAGGTTGTTGTGGGGCCGTCATGGCTGGCATAACTAATAAACATCAGAACAAGCTGAAGGGGCTATGTCCCTCACCTGGCCCGAGAATGCCTCTGGCACCCCTATTAGGAGCTTGAGGAGGTATACAGAAGAAGGGGGGTCATCTTTACTTGGGCAACCACTGCTCCCACGCATCAATAAGCAGAAGACAATGAGTAGTGTGTTGGTAAACAAAGAGTATTGGGATCCCAAGATTATCCATTACTGCAGTATTTAAAGGATGCCGCTACATTTTGCCCCTGGAGGCTACAAATTTATCATAAACAGACAAAGAATGTAATGATCCTCAGTCTTTTTAAATAAAGTGATTATCTTAGATCACCTGCTGTTCTGTTAATAACAACATGGATTCTTACACCAGGTGGTATGCTTTCAACACGTATGTTTACTGATAATGGATTTGATCAGCAAACAAACATCTTGAATCAGTACTGACAGCATTGAAGGGCTGTTTTGGCATCAGGAGATGTGAAAGAGTGCTTGTTTTGTGCATTATCACTCTATCCTTTTAGCACTCCCATAAAAATTCACAGCACAGAGTCCTTGCATTCAAAAACGATGATAAAACAGGGTTATGGTGGATCTTAATAACCTCAACAAAGTAGGATTATTAACATGCAACAAATTTTTCCTTTTATATGGCGGCGAAGAGTGTTTTTAACATAGAAGTGCAATTAAAATGGTTTTGCTGCACTTTGATGAACATTTTAAGTATTACTATTTATGCATACCAATGTTCTTGTTAAAGCTACGTGGGAGAAAAACTTTATTTTCAGTAGCAGTATTTGTACCATTTATGCCATTTATATTAAGTATGTAAACATGAGAAAATGATCCAAATAACTTACAAATAAATACTCAAAACAAACACAGTATTAAAGAAAGAGAAAAGAAAAATTAAACCTTTTTTTTTTTTATAGATTCCAGTTGTCTGGAGACCTTCACACTAATCTCTGCAAGTCTCTCCACTGTAAAGTTTTATTAAATCTTACATTACCTGTGTAAATTCTCTGGGTCAAGTCACTCAGAAAACTGCCTTAAATCGGAGGATACTGGACTATCACTGAGTTTTCCTGAAGACATTTCTACACCAGGAGACTTTGTCAATTCTGTTGACTTGTTACTCCTGGATTGGTGTCAAAATGAAAACAGGCCTCCAGTTTAAGGCTGTTTTTGATAGATCCTACATTGCTCCATGACGTTACCTAAAGTTTATATTATACATTTTTAGGAATAAAGGTAATTAAAAATTCTGAAGGCCTGTTTTCTGGAGGCCTGAAAAATTCAGATTTACAATCTGGTATTCATTTGGCTCAAACCAAGGAAAAAAGATTCCTTGCTGCAGCTATATTTTCTAAATAAGGGTAATTATACATTGAATAAGGTATATATACATATACATATACATATACATATATATATACATATACATATATATACATATACATATATATATACATATACATATATATATACATATACATATATATATACATATACATATATATATACATATACATATACATATATATATACATATACATATACATATATATATATATATATATATATATATATATATATATATATATATATATATATATATATATATATATATATATATATATATATATATATATATAATGGGTGTCATTTGACAAACAAGAACAATAAAGCATTTCAAGTTTTCTCCTCTAAGAATACATAAAAAAAAAAATAAAAAAATAAAAAAATTAACAGACACAAACAGACCCAGAACAGACAGTCATCCTAATGTTGTGGCCTGTTGGTTCCTTACAGACAATGTATTTGTTTGTTTTTTGTGTGTTATAACAGTACTACACATGTCCTGATCTCCCATTCTAGGAGTTTTAGTAGCCTTGTTTGAAAAAAGATCTACAAAAATTGGGATTTTGGTGGGGGAGAATACCTTTACTTAATATAAAGATAATCCATTCCTTTGCAATGGCCCCATTACTTTGCATCACATCTGTTCATTTTGCAAAAGATATATAAAATAACATTCTTTATTTGTCATAAACAAATAAGATGACAGTATAATTCATATGTGGTTGTGCCTTTTTATTTTTGGAAGGTTTGGCTAAAGTGTTTATATTTTTATTTAAGAAAAATTATTGAATTCACTATTGCGCTCTGAAAATCAAGCAATTAAATGGCCAACTGTGGTTTATAGAATTTCCCCAATTTTAGGCTATTTTGGTTCTTCATAGAGACATATTTCTTTCTTCTCCATAAAATAAACTAGCAAAAGCAATTATTAAAACTTTATTTTTTTTAAGATCTTATTTTTTCAGTTTCTAGATCTACGCCAAACTGCTGGTACGTTTTTGACTTCAGTTTCAGTTCTTCCTGCTGAGGCGTTGAGTTTGTGTTGAATGGAACAAAAGGAGATTAAATACCCTGATGAAATGCGGTTTCCTGCTGGTCTCCAGAATGGTTAGAAATATGAAGAGAGCACAGGAAAGTAAAATCCACTAATAAACCTACAAATTTCTGACCAAATAATTATGCACACAATAAAAACCTTGGAATGTTTTCACATGAAGGAAAACAAATAACATTTCTATAAAAAAAATGACAAAAACAAATTCTAGCACATAACATACATAAGAGATAAATGTATTTATAAGGAGGAAAGGTCATTTTGTTCTCTCTGAGGCCTGGGAACTGAGCCTCCAGTGTGCTGATGTGGACAAACTGATTATGTGTGATTGAGCCATAAAGCCACTGAGTTATTTTCCACCCTCATGTCTGTGACAGGCCTTTGTGGTCCACATGCTGTCATCACCTCCCTGGATCTTCAGCGTGGCACAGCTGCAGAGGCCCAGCATACAGTAAATGAATATTAAAGATTCAAACATTTCACCGGGACAAAGAGCACTAAACCATTGTAAGCTAGTGTGTCAAAGGGTCATGTGCTTAAGTTCTGCACAGCATGGAAATCAGTCAGCGATTATATTTAATATCTAGATTGTCGTAAGTCTGATTTTATTTCCCATCAGCAAGAGATGGAAAAAATGGCAAAATTTAACACAAAATCTTTTTTTTTTTAAAACAATCAAGTCTTATAAAACTTATAAAACAACCACAGCTGTACAGAAAAATAAAACATAAAACATTACAGATAAAAGAGAAACAGCTAAAATATTGGTTAAATAACCAATAAAATTGATTAACATATAAAAGGAATAAAAGGATGAAATAAAATAAAGCCCACTGTCTTGCTAGGTGTCAAAAAACTGTCAGTTTAAAAACAGTCAGAGAAGAGGCCTGCCTGATGAAAAAGTGAAAACAAGCTTTCAATTAACAGTAAAAAAAAGTTAGAGCTGAAACAAAAGAACCTATCAGATATCATATTACTAAATATGGCAATAAAAACATTTTCAGTACAATTATGAGATCTGTCTTTTCTGTTCCTCTTTTTCACATTTTGTCTGTCTTCTATAGGTTTATCTAAAATGAAAACTAATTTAGCAGTTAAACTGACAGGTTAATATTTTACTATAAAGTATGAAATTTCTTGATATATCCCATTCATTATCAATAATGAATGGGATATAACTGGTACATAACTGGTTACATTTAGATTTTTAGTCAATTTCTACTGTACCATCTGGCACATGTTTATGGTTCTTTTGTTTATCATTATTGTATGTTTGCTTCAATCGACTAGTTCAGAGCTTAGCTTTACTTATTCTCTTGAAAAGTGCTCTAAATTAAACTTTAAGAAGAACTGAAAACTGGATTAGGGCAATAATTCACAGGATATTTATTTGAAAGGAAACGAAGTTTTAATGAATTGAAGAAATTCAAACCACAGATTAGTCAATTTTCTATATTTTTGATAATAAATATTGCAGTTCCCTTAAGCAACATCGGTTTAATAGAACAAATGCATGGAGATACACATCATCACTTTTTTGGAAAATGGAAGCTAATTAAGTTCATATTCCTCATGTTTCAAGGCTGGCATTGACATCATTTACACCCTCCTCACAGTCAGAGGAGTAAAGCCATATCACCTTCATTTGTTTAGTTAGCGCCTGCACATCATTGATTAGACTGCTGCAACCCACTGACTGTGTTTCGGAGGTCCTTCTATCATGTCTTGAAAGAGGAATGGAGTCCCGTTAGTGCAGGGAGACTGGGTCAAAGCCAATTTACCAAAGCAAAAAAAAACAAAAAAAAACCCTCATGTAATATGAAGCAGCCTGCGTGTGCTCACACACGTCTAGGAGATGCTCCCTCACCATGGCCTAATAGTCTGTCAACACCCTGGCACTGCATGATTACAACCGTGACAAATTAAATCAACATAATATGGGATCAGATTGTAGCGGTAAAATGCAGAATAAGCTGAACAAATTAAATCTTTCTGAGGTGTGGGGTTTAATAGCGGAAGCACTGAGGCAAAGTGCATGACGTGGCTCTGGGAAAATTCACGAACTGGAGTCAGATAACCATGCTTTTCTCAGATTAAAAGAAGAGTTCTTAATGCCTGGTACTAGTATGTGCATAACAGTGTGTATGATAACTGCTGCATATGATCAGATGACTGACAGAACTCCTATGACTGTTTGCATTTATGTGTGCAGTCTGTTGGATTTTTCTACGCAGGTGAACTCTTGTCAAACCCAAAAATTCATATATAACCAGATTACTTTATTTCTATGGAGAACAAAATTTGAGCCTTAATAAATCTGCCTTTATCTTATGATATATCAAAGGTCTGATCTTGCATGACTAAAGCTCTTTTCCACAAGGTCATGTCTGTGCTTTAAGGGTATTCTCGATATATTTGTGTAAATCCGCATATTATTGTAGTATGTTTTAGATCGCACAATTCACCACGTTTTTCCTTTGTGATCCATGAATTTCAACCAGCAGATAATTATCAAAGCATTACCACAGAAGTGGATAAGGACCACAGTCATTTTCTATGCATACAAACATTTTCTCAGAGTTCTGTTTTTAATCTTAGAATTTTGAGAAGAAAATCGTAATTCTAAAATTAAAGTCAGATTAAACTCAGAATCTCAGAGGTTTTTAAATGTTTTTCTTAAAAAAAAAAAGCATTATTAACAGGGGCTGCACATTGGCAAAATTTCTGTTACTATTGCCTTTCAGCAAGAAGGTTCAATGTTCAGCACCTTGCTCAGGGTCTTGTTGCATAAGATTAACATGTCTGCATGTTTTCCCCATGCATGCATTGTTTCTCTCTCTGTACTCTCGCTTCCCTCTGCAGTCCAAAAAAACCCCACAAAGTTAAATGGTGTCTCATGTATGTGTGCCTTGGGGTCCGTTTCACAAAGCAGGTTTTCCAAAAGCTCCAAGTTATCTAAACCTGAAAACAGGGAAACTCTGTTTTTTTCTCTGTTTCTGTTTTTCCTTTTCAAAAGAAGAGTTTCCTCAGAATCAGAATGTCTAACACTTACTTGCATGCTAGAATTAATCACACAGAAACAGCCCGAATAATTTGGTGCTGATGGTAGCCAAACAGCATAATTTGCTGTTTTTTCCGACACAGGGCTGACAGGAAAGGGGGTATGAGAGAGGGGGAGAGACATACATAAAATTAACACAGGTCAGATTTGAACCCGAGTTGGCCACATGGAGGACTAAGGCCTCCATACATGGGCCACTGCACAACCTGCACGTCCTTGCTTAAATATATTTCGAGCAAAATATTCATGCAAACATTTCAAAATAGATAAAAATGACAGATTTCAAATGACAAAAGTGTCAGATTTTTCAATGTATTTTGGATCATTTAAATCCAGCTCAATAATTATGGTGTGTGGCAAACCATCTACTGGATCATGGCATCCTGATGCCACTATTTACCTGCCATTTCACTGAGAAATTGCAGCAGCCAAAAATGACAAAATGAAGCATAGCCACACAGAAATAATTTGGATATAAAATTAAACCGCATGACAGGCAGGCTTCATCAGCGTTTAGTTCCATTAATGGTTTTAATTGTTGTTAGGTTCACATTACAGAGCGCTCAACTTGACAACACTGATTCTGATTAATTTTATTTCACCTGACACAATGGAAATCCGAGAACTTTGGGACCTGTTTGCTTGAAATAGTAAAGTATAACCTTTAACTGAAAATAAAACATTTATTTAATTATTTAAATAATTGTTTTGATGGTAGCCAAGCAAACAACATAATTAGCTGCAGGAACCAGGTGAAACAGATCGGCGATAATCAGCCAGGTGAGCAAGGGCAGATCAAAAAGGCAACCATGACACCAAATTTCATTACAAAACAAATAAAAAAAATCTAAACCCTTCCTACACCTCTCCTAAAACAAGAGGAAGAGTCTACTTAGGCCTCAGTGCCATTTAACAGCCTCCCATACGGCAGCTTCTTGGGATCTGGCAACTCAAATGAAGTTTATGATAGTATATGTATGAAGTACATTAATTTAAAATAAACCAATCAAGTAAGAAGTGACTGAATGAGTCAACTAAATATGTGTGGCTAAGTTACAGAATGAAATGCAGTATAATAAAATAATGTAAAGTAATGTGTTCAAATGTAAGAAATTACCAGACCATTAATTAAATGGCTCCACACGCTGCCATCAGACCCCTGGGCGACTCCCTGAGGTGTTCCAGGAGTGTTCCACTGGTAGAAGGCCCATGGGATGACCCAGGACATATTGGAGAGACTACGTCTCTCTGAACACCTCGGGTTTCCCCAGCGGAGCTGAAGGAGGTGTCTCTACTGCAACTGCTGTACCCACGACCCGGTCCTGGATAAGTGGAGGTCTAAAAACACAACCTTACACACAATTCACTATTATAGAAGATAGTCTATTGGTAATTGTACATTTTTGTGATTGATTCACTATGATGCATTAGCTTAATTAGCAACAATGATCATATGTCTGAAAAAAATAAGATGTTGAACAATTCATATTAATATGGTGATTTGATACCATGGTAGGCATGGATAATACGCCTTAGAGCCCCATCAGTCCATGTTTTGTTTACTAAGAGGAAATTAGCTCTGACAAGCTGCAGAACCAAGGAGTTTATTTGTATCAGCCTGGGGAGCTTTATAAAGGCTTTCTTTTTTGACAGATGGATCTGTGCTGCTGAGTGGGGGAAAAAATGACATTCAGCAAACACCACAAGCACATGTTTTGTGAAATTGAAAATATGATTGTAAAAATGTGTGCGGACAGGCAGAAAAATAGCAAATGGCCACAGAAAAACATGTGAAGCTGCTACTGAAACCTCCAAAAAAGTTGAAAAGTTTAATTTGACAATAAAGACTGTTGGGATTGTAAATGCATTGCTCCCTGAAGCTAATAAAAAGCCATGTCCAAAATTAACTTTTCTTGTTTTCTGTCACTCGTTTGACTAAAAGCAGCAACTGAAGCTTCAACATGATTTGTCCATTTGTCCATTCTCAGAGGGAGCTCCGCCAAAGGTCAGCTAGATCTTTCCAAAATCCCTCCAACCCACAAGCATGAGTGACTATTCATCTTTTATAAGAAAGCTGAAATCATCTCTTTTAGCATGCTGTCTCTTCCCAGAAGAGGTAGGGTGAGCTAATTAGCACCATTGCCATGACTAACCATGTTGTCATGCTGTTGTTGCATGTTATACATCAAACACATACTCCTTGCTTTTTCAGCACTCCCAGGCATGACTGTTAAACAACAGATGAGCATAAAAACCTGCTTCTATTTTGTCTCATTTCTAAAACTCCATCATAATAGAACAACTTTACAGCTGTGTTTTCCTTAATCATGTCATACTTTAAGATGAAACATACAGTATTTCCCCTGTGAATAGTATGCAAATGAAAATATTAAATGTATCACATTTAAAACAGATATTTCTCAAAAAAAAAATTCTGTTATTGTTTTCAGATCTACAAAAAAAAGGCCAATATACACTCACCAGCCACTTTATTAGGTACCCCATGCTATTAACGGGTTGGACCCGCTTTTGCCTTCAGAACTGCCTCAATTCTTCGTGGCATAGATTCAACAAGGTGCTGGAAGCATTCCTCAGGGAGTTTGGTCCATATTGACATGATGGCATCACACAGTTGCCACAGATTTGTCGGCTGCACATCCATGATGCGAATCTCCCGTTCTACCACATCCCAAAGATGCTCTATTGGATTGAGATCTGATTGAGACGTACTGTGCGTTCAGAGATGCTCTTCTGCCCACCTTGGTTGTAACGGGTGGTTATTTGAGTCACTGTTGCCCTTCTATCAGCTCGAACCAGTCTGGCCATTCTCCTCTGACCTCTGACATCAACAAGGCATTTCCGCCCACAGAACTGCCGCTCGCTGGATGTTTTTTCTTTTTCGGACCATTCTCTGTAAACCCTAGAGATGGTTGTGCGTGAAAATCCCAGTAGATCAGCAGTTTCTGAAATACTCAGACCAGCCCTTCTGGCACCAACAATCATGCCACGTTCAAAGTCACTCAAATCACCTTTCTTCCCCATACTGATGCTCGGTTTGAACTGCAGGAGATTGATGCTCTATTGGATTGAGATCTAGTGACCGTGGAGGCCATTTGAGTACAGTGAACTCATTGTCATGTTCAAGAAACCAGTCTGAGATGATTCCAGCTTTATGACATGGTGCATTATCCTGCTGAAAGTAGCCATCAGAAGTTGGGTACATTGTGGTCATAAAGGGATGGACATGGTCAGCAACAATACTTCGGTAGGCTGTGGCGTTGCAACAATGCTTAATTGGTACCAAGGGGCCCAAAGAGTGCCAAGAAAATATTCCCCACACCATGACAACACCACCACCAGCCTGAACCGCTGATACAAGGCAGGATGGATCCATGCTTTCATGTTGTAGACGCCAAATTCTGACCCTACCATCCGAATGTCGCAGCAGAAACCGAGACTCATCAGACCAGGCAACGTTTTTCCAATCTTCTATTGTCCAATTTCGATGAGCTTGTGCAAATTGTAGCCTCAGTTTCCTGTTCTTAGCTGAAAGGAGTGGCACCCGGTGTGGTCTTCTGCTGCTGTAGCCCATCTGCCTCAAAGTTCGACGTACTGTGCGTTCAGAGATGCTCTTCTGCCCACCTTGGTTGTAACGGGTGGTTATTTGAGTCACTGTTGCCCTTCTATCAGCTTGAACCAATCTGGCCATTCTCCTCTGACCTCTGGCATCAACAAGACATTTCTGCCCACAGAACTGCCGTTCACTGGATGTTTTTTCTTTTTCGGACCATTCTCTGTAAACCCTAGAGATGGTTGTGCGTGAAAATCCCAGTAGATCAGCAGTTTCTGAAATACTCAGACCAGCCCTTCTGGCACCAACAATCATGCCACGTTCAAAGTCACTCAAATCACCTTTCTTCCCCATACTGATGCTCGGTTTGAACTGCAGGAGATTGTCTTGACCATGTCTACATGCCTAAATGCACTGAGTTGCCGCCATGTGATTGGCTGCTTAGAAATTAAGTGTTAACGAGCAGTTGGACAGGTGTACCTAATAAAGTGGCCGGTGATTGTATAAGTATGTATAATTTGAAAAAATGCATGTCAGTGAAATAGTAAATAAAATGTTCTTGCATTGACAGTGAGTTTTTAACACAAAGCATACATATTCACATCCCTTTATCCATCCACATTACACCTACAAACAGCACTGGTCCACTACAAACCTGCATAAACAGACACGTTAAAGCTACAGTGTGTAATTTTCAGCGACATCTAACGTCCAGACTGCAGACCGCAGCAACATGAACATCTCCCCCCCACCGCTTCTCCCCCCCAACAGTACGGCGAGCGTTACGGGACAAAATGTCTTCCACGACGTCCGCATCACCTACCTTCTCAAGTGATGAGGTTTGTTTACATAGATAATTTTACAGATAGTATTTATTAGTATCTATAGTAGTATTTAGTATCTATTGTTCAGTACCATCTCAGTTCATCTCTCTCAACTTGCCGTAGTTACTTTCGAGCGTAATGGCCGATCTCGCAATCGCTAGTTTGTTGGCTCTGCGCTGCCGTAGCGCAAAGATGTGTGCAGTGTTGTGCCTGAACGCGTTCATTGAACGAAAGTTCATGAACACGTTCATATTTTAGGCGAACGTGAACTGAACGTACTGCATTACTGCCTGATGAACGTTATTGTGAACTCGTTCATTCTGGTGTCTGTGAACGGCACGCTCTCTCAGTTCAACTCCGTTCAATAGGTTGCCAGATTTCTATAGAGCCCTCCAGGCAAAACCCCGGCTAAATCACACCGTAAACAGGCCTTAATATGTAGCGGGGGAAAACACCCAATCTGGCAACACCAGCTACCAGATACGCAGCCTACAGCCGCGTATGTCATCAAAACAAAATGCAGCGTGGAAGCCACAGCAGCATGGAGGCGACCGTGGATGCGACAAAGCAGCAGTATGATCACTTAAAACAGTTTTATGACCAGGTGGTCGGTGAGGATGATGGCAACAATCTTACATTTCTCTGCAAACTTTGCCCGCCGGCTTTCAGTAAAAAAATCCGCACTTCAGTAACCTGTTTGTTAAACCTGCCTGGTATAATTTTCCAGGATTCCTTTTTAGTATGTACTGAAATGGAATTTATAATTGAAAAAAATTATTAAAATTAAAAAAGCATTTGCACCTTAAAGACTACTTTCCTGTTTTTCTTTTAATAATTCCTCATAAAAAAGACCCTTCAAGCAGCACATTTTTCCTGATGTTTTTGAGAATATACTGTAGGGGTGAAAGCTGCAGCTGCTACTAGTGTGAAGTGAATGGACAGCAACAAAGCGTTAAAGCAACAATGGGGAAATGCTGTCCCCTCAATGCTAATGTAAACCCTGGTTGGATAAGGATTCAAAACTGGATATGAAGATGAAATCTGACGCACAGTTTCAGTGTTACAACTGATAAAATAATTGCTGTCTGTGGTTCTACAGTAGGCTATGGTGTAATTGAGCAATATATGAAAAAAAAAGAACTATGAACTAGTTCATTTTTTGGAACTGTGAACTTAGTTCAAAATTTTTAATTATGAACTGAACTAGTTCATTTTAAAATGTGTAAACTGAACTTTTAACTAGTTCACGTAGAAAGAGAACTTTCCCAACACTGGATGTCTGCCTCCATGGCTGCGAGAGCCGCTCCTATGTAATTATAAATAACGAATTCTAAGGCAACGCAAATATTAAGGTTAAGAGGCTGAGCTCGTAGATGATGATAAATAACATAGTTATGTATAATATATTACATTTCTGACTGTATATCCCTGTAATTATTACACACTGTAGCTTTAAATGACTATTTTGAATTCACTTTATGAATTACTTTTTGCTGGTTTGTCACTTAAAATGCCAATTAAATACTTTGATGTCTGTGGGTTGTCATGTGAAACGGTGTGGAAAAGTTTAAGGTTTATAAATACTTCATTATGAAACTATACATTTTGCTTAAATATATATGTATATATACTTTGTTTAAAAGATTTAGCGGTACTAGTGGCTGTTTTTTTCGACAGTAGGCTGACAGGAAAGGGGGTATGAGACATGGGGGAGAGACATGCGGTAAAAGACAACAGGTTAGATTCGAACCCGGGTCCGCATCAAGGACTAGGGCCTCCATACATGGGTCATGCGTGCTAACCATTGCTCCACCTGCACACCCTTGCTTAAATATATTATTAACTGCAGTGCAAATATATGGCTATTTTTGCTTGCTTTTTTTCAGCAAAATATTCACAAAAACATTTCAAGATAGATAAAAATGACAGATTTCAAACAGCAGAAGTGTCAGGTTTTCCAATGTATTTAGTATCATTTAAATACAGCTCAATAATTATGATGTGTGGCAAACCTTCTACTGTAATGTGGCATCCTGAAGCCACTATTTGTCTGTCATTCCACTGAGAAATTGCAGCAGCCAAAAATGACAAAATGAAGCATTGCCACACAGAAATAATTTGGATATAAAATTAAACCTCATGACAACGAGGACTTAGTTATACTCATCAGAGTTCAGTTCCATTAATGGTTTTAATTGTTTTTAGGTTCACATTACAGAGTGCTCAACTTGACAACACTGATTCTAATTCATTTTATTTTGCCTGACATCATGGAAATCTGAAAACGTTGGGTCCTGCTTGCTTGAAAAAGTAAAGTATAACCTGTAATTTTAACTGAAAATAAAATAATTATTTAATTATTTTTAAAAAAATCCAAGTGCTTTAGCTTTTTTAAGTTAAAGGAAAACAAAACAGAAAAGAGGGGCAGTAGGCCAGGGTATGTAGTAGGTAGGTGGTCCACATGTAAAGTGAGTGACATACACTATATTGCCAAAAGTATTTGCTCACCTGCCTTGACTCACATATGAGCTTAAGTGACATCCCGTTCCTAATCCATAGGGTTCAATATGACGTCGGTCCACCCTTTGCAGCTAGAACAGCTTCAACTCTTCTGGGAAGGCTGTCCACAAGGTTTAGGAGTGTGTTTATGGGAATTTTTGACCATTCTTCCAGAAGCGCATTTGTGAGGTCGCACACTGATGTTGGACGAGAAGGCCTGGCTCTCAGTCTCCGCTCTAATTCATCCCAAAGGTGTTCTATCGGGTTGAGGTCAGGACTCTGTGCAGGCCAGTCAAGTTCATCCACACCAGACTCTGTCATCCATGTCTTTATGGACCTTGCTTTGTGCACTGGTGCACAGTCATGTTGGAAGAGGAAGGGGCCAGCTCCAAACTGTTCCCACAAAGTTGGGAGCATGGAATTGTCCAAAATGTCTTGGTATGCTGAAGCATTCAGAGTTCCTTTCACTGGAACTAAGGGGCCAAGCCCAGCTCCTGAAAAACAACCCCACACCATAATCCCCCCTCCACCAAACTTTACACTTGGCACAATGCAGTCAGACAAGTACCGTTCTCCTGGCAACCGCCAAACCCAGACCCGTCCATCAGATTGCCAGATGGAGAAGCGCGATTCGTCACTCCAGAGAACGCGTCTCCACTGCTCTAGAGTCCAGTGGCGGCGTGCTTTACACCACCGCATCCGACGCTTTGCATTGCACTTGGTGATGTATGGCTTGGATGCAGCTGCTCGACCATGGAAACCCATTCCATGAAGCTCTCTGCGCACTGTTCTTGAGCTAATCTGAAGGCCACATGAAGTTTGGAGGTCTGTAGTGATTGACTCTGCAGAAAGTTGGCGACCTCTTCGCACTATGCGCGTCAGCATCCGCTGACCCCGCTCCGTCAGTTTACGTGGCCTACCACTTCGTGGCTGAGTTGCTGTCGTTCCCAAACACTTCCATTTTCTTATAATACAGCTGACAGTTGACTATGGAATATTTAGGAGCGAGGATATTTCACGACTGGATTTGTTGCACAGGTGGCATCCTATCACAGTTCCACGCTGGAATTCACTGAGCTCCTGAGAGCGACCCATTCTTTCACAAATGTTTGTAAAAACAGTCTGCATGCCTAGGTGCTTGAATTTATACACCTGTGGCCATGGAAGTGATTGGAACACCTGATTCCAATAATTTGGATGAGTGAGCAAATACTTTTGGCAATATAGTGTATATACACATACTTTGGTCTTTCACCTGGCTCTTGCAGGTTTGAATATGAGCCTGTTCCTCTTTACTGCATTCTTCCCCCTCTTTCTACTCTTCTTTCCTGTGTGCCTACTTTCAAAAATATAAAACTTAAAAGTCACATGGACACTAAAAAAAACTTACAAATTTTACCCATGAGGGTACTGGGACTTTTTTTTTCTTATGGAAATACACGTGTGCATGTGTGTTAGTCATGCAAAAGAAAGATTATTGAAAAAAAGTCGCATTAGCATATTAACTTTGACTCCCTTAATTGCAAGGTTTTTTCAGTGTTTCTATGTTTTTGATTCACCAACTCATGACTTTGTAAAAGTATCACTTAGAGGAGTGACTGTAGCGAGCTTAATCTTTTACTTGAGAATTTTTTTTTGCATTGCTTATATCTAATAATGTCATTATGATGATAAATATAATTGTAATTTTTTTAATAACAAGAAAGAAACCATAAGGAGTTTATTGAAATCTTGAGTCGGATTTATCAATAAAACTATTGATCTATAGGTTAATAGATTGATGTATGTAAAATATTACCAATGTTTATATCACATATTTATATGGCATTAAGGGTACTACTGGCACTTGTTCTTTTTTCCATTTTAAGCACTGAACACAGATGTGTTGTAACTACGCTTTTATTTCCTTTTAAAAAAAAAATCTGCAGCCTCATAATTCAATCTAAGACACTGTATAAGAGATAAGAACCCATTAACCTGTTTTATATTGAGGAAAAAACAAGAACTGTGTAAGGATTTAATAGGATAACGTCATTAAAAGCTTTGTGTTAGATAAGAAAGGACAAGTCATTATGAGATAAAAACACAATCTGCACCCTAAAATGACTCAAATAGATTTTCCTGACATCTGAAATCAATAAGACTTAGGAGCAGAAGCAGACAGCCTGACATCTGCGTGACATTCCTAATTGAGCTCACAGACAAGACTAGGACCTTCTTTCAGCACAGTTTGCCTGAAGGACCAAATGTAACTTCCTGCTCTGTGTTTCATGACTGAAGTGATGAGCTCAGTAAGAAGGTACCATGTCTTTTCGACCTGGCCTCGTTGCACTTGGTAAAATGATCCCGCTTCTCCAACACTTTGGCTTCATGGTGATCTTCTTCCTGCTGCTGCTTTCTTCTGAAAAGGAATTAACTCCAGTGTACAGAAGTTGCCAGGAGATTAAAGCTGCCTACCAAGGCCTCTCTGTATTCATCAGCTCAATAGACCAGCAACAGAGTATAGATGCAGTACACAGCAATAAGCCCCTTGGGTGGATTTTTCAAACAGGCAAACTGACAAGTGAATGATTACCTTTTGGATTCTGCCTGTCTGTCAGTTCAAGAAGCAGTTTGTATGTGCTCAAATCATGAAATTAACATGCCTTGAATTTACTTTTGCTCATTAATTCTCACCACATCTACTCCATTGATGAGCAAACTAAAATTTGTTTCCTTGTTTTTGATGCAGACACAGCTTTAAAAACATTTTTCAGCAGGGGGAGATGTGAGGTTACCCTCTAATCACACGGGACAGCCATTAATCTCAGATCCATTCATTCCAAACTACTCTAAACCGAGGAGTATTGGGAAGCTGGTTACAATAATAATCACAAAACCACATCCTCTGGCCAAACACTACTTTCTGTCAGTGCTCAGCATCCCTAGGGCCAGCATCCCATAATGGCTTGGAACTATCTGACATTAATGGTTTCTAAAATGTTAGCATGCCTTCAGTTTTATCCAGATTCTACCTGAGTTTGGAGCTGGGAATTATTGTTATGATATTTTGCATGATATCTACTTCTTAGGAAAGAACAACTTGTAAGTGTCTGTCTACAGAGATTGCTGCTCCCTTAACCACATGCATTGGAAGTATGGATGAACAATAGAAAAATCTGAATTTGTTTTCTTCTACATTGACTTTTTGAGTTATACATTGTGCAATCAAAAATTTTGATGGTGGTGGAATCATTGTGCTATGGCGCTCCTTTGTATAGCATGTCTGATATAATGGAATAAACAAGGAATTAAATAAAGAACAATCCTGACAGGAAGCTATTAGAGGTCTCAAATAATGTAAAACTGCGCTGGAGTTTCAACTTCGAGCAGGACAACAATCCTAAAACTAGATTTTTAGAAAGGGATGGTTTGGATCATGGAATATCTGTGTGTTAGAAAGGCCAAATCAGAATCCAGATTTTAGTTATATATTGATATATATTCTTTTTACAATATGACCATAAGCTTAAGCTATATTGCAACGATTTGGTCCCCAGATCTATAATGCTGGGATACAATCACTGGTACTTTCAACGTTATTCTGTGTGCATGTGCCCATGCATGGAAGAGCCTTAATACAGACAAGAATATTGACTTGTCAGATAATTTAACAGAGATGGATTAGCACAGACTGTGGACTGATTAAAGTTGTCTGCATATCTTCAACTGATTAATTCAAGAATTCAAAGCAGCTGTCGTACCTCTACAAGTGTACACATTTTCATCCAGTTTCGTGTTAATAACCTGCCTTTTTAATAAAGTGACATCTGTCTAATCCCTTTTCCTCTTTGTTGTTTCTGTTGAGCCTTAGATGCAAAGATTCTGACGAGAAGTAAACCTATTATTAAAGATGCAGACAGAAACAATATCTGGCGGGGGAAAATGTGCAATGTCTGCTAAGGGGATTTAGTGGTTTTTCCCCTTTGAGTCAATAAGGACATCAAGCCTCTGCTTACACAAAGACCTCATTAATTACAGCATCCATCCTTGACAAGCACCTACTTATTTATTTGGCATTGCTCTTACAGTGCCAGCAAGTTTTTGCGATGGCTTTAAAGTGGACTGGTTTAACTCATGGATAAGAATGCTCCAACACCTTGGCCCTAAACCAACAGGGAACATTATGTCAGGGATCGTTCCATGCTTGAATACTATCAGAGCTACTACAGGGCTGCCTGACATGCATTACTATTTTTTTTATAAACCAGATTTTATAAACCTGGTATCTATTTAAACCTAAAATGTAATATTTTCCACTGAAACATTTTATATACTTATTGCATTATTTTCTTTTTCAGATTGGCTGCTGCAATGATCTCTTTCTGATAAACAACAATCCTTTACTTTGGCTTGTCTCCTTTTCCTAAAGCAACACAGGACCTTTAAAACCATGTGCTTTTAACTTAGCTCGTTTGTTCACAGACATCAATTATGTGGATGCCTGGGCATAAAGTGTATGTAGAGAGCCTAGGGGCTTAGCAGCCACACTTCTCTTTCCAGACAGGTGGCATATTGGTGTTTTTCTTTTCATCACCAAGGAAACGACTACTGTAGATAATAGTCTTGATAATTAAAGACCCTAAGAAGGCCACAGTCCCAACCAACTATTGGCCAATAACCTGCCTCTCCACAACGTGGAAGCTCCTATCAGGCCTCGTAGTGACAAAGATAAGTAGATCAACACATGACAGAAGCACAGAAAGGCATTGGTAGAAAACACACCAGAGGAGCCAAACACCAGCTACTGATTCACAGAACAGGAGCACGAGACTGTATAACCGGACAAACAAACCTGTGCAAAGCCTGGGTTCATTATACAACTCAACATCACACATCCTGGAATGCCTTAAGTTGTACAAGATAAACAGCACTCTAAAAGCCTTCATCGCAAACTCCATGGAGCTGTGGAAAAACACACTTGAGGCCACACTTGCAAAAATCTCCATCAAATGTAGAATATACTAGGGAGATGCTCTGCTCCCTCTGCTGTTCTTCATAGGCCAGAACTCGTCAGCCAAATAATCATAAGACTGGCTATGGATACAGACTCAGAATTTGGGCCAATATCAGCCACCTCCTGTGCATGGATGACATCAAGATGTATGCCAAGAGTGAACAAGAAATTGACTCACTGTTCTACACCACCAGCATCTACAGCAGGGATGTGGGAATGTCATTCAGGCTGGAGAAATGTGGCAAGATGGTGACAAGGAAGGGTAGATGGTGAAAGTGGGAAGGATATCCATAGAGAGGGGATCACAGCCAAACACCTGCAACGAGTAAGGCAAGTTCTGAGAAGTCCTCTCTATGTTAAGAACAAGGTCCAGGCAATCAACAACTATGCTTTGACACTAATCAGATACCCTGCTGGGATAATGAGTTGCCTAAGGAGAAAAATCAGCCCACTGATGTTTAAACATGGAAGCTATTCACATCGCATGGTGAATTTGGCCCCAAATCCAATATCCACAGACTATACAGTAAACGCAAAGAAGGAGGCAGAGGCCTACTGAGCATCAAAGCTTCCATTAAAGATGAAACATTCAAGCTCCAAGAATGCATCAGGGAGATTGTCCCAATGGAGGCAGCGCTTAGTGAATGGCTCAGACAATGGAAGTTGGAAATAAAGGAACTCAGGAAACCATCATGGAATTAAACAAAACCTGCACGGGATGTACCACTGACAGATAGGTAAAGTGGCTGATAGAGGCAGACAAAATCCTACCAATGGCTTAAGAGGGCCGAGCTGAAGAACAGTACAGAAGCACTCATCATGGCAGCACAGGAGCAGACCTTGAATACTAGAGCAATAGAGACCCAGATCTACCATACTGGACAAGATCCCAGGTGTAGGCTATGCAAAGAGACCTCAGAAACAGTCCATCATCTTACAGTAGGATGTAAGATACTAGCAGGAAAAGAATACATGGAACATCAAAATCAAGTGGCTGGTATAGTGAATAAAAACTGGAGACCCCCTGCTCAGAATGAGAGCCACCTCCAAAGATGGTGGAGAATTACATACGTAAGACCCAGTAGACTTCCAGGTAAAGATTAAACGTCCGTGGCCAAGCAACCGGACAGTCTGATAATTGATCAGCAGAGGACAGCCATAGTGATTGATATGGCCATCCGAAATGATGGAAACATCAGGAAAAAAGAACATGAGAAATTGGAAAAATACCAAGGCTTCAGGGAAGAACTAGTTAGAGCCTGGAAGGGGAAGGCAACAGTAGTGCCTGTGGTCATTGGAGCACTAGGGAAAGTAACCCGCACACTAGAAAAGTGAATCCATCAGAAACCTGGAGAAACATTAGAGATCTCAGTAGAGATCTCAGTTCTACGGTCAGCTAAGATACTGAAGAATACGAAGAACCCTCCAGCTAGAGAGAGAGAGAGAAATAGAGAGAGATAGAGAAGGGATGGCTGGAAATTGGCACCAGCATCCCTTGCGACCCGCTTGGGATAAGCGTGATGGAAAATGGATGGATGGATGTATATCTTTCTTCTACTAATGCATTACCATCATTACCAACTTTTTGGACAAGGGCATTTTTCATGTAACATTTCAGGGTATATATATATATATATATTTATATATTTTTTTACTTTTAAGTTAAGATTATAGCTGACATAATGTTAATGTGTAGTTTTTACTGGTGAATCTGTCAGTTTGCAGGTGACAGAAATGCAAAATGTTTACTTTGACCCCAGCTTTGGTAATGTTTGATAGAGAGATGTTAGGTATTTTTCAAAAATGTCTTTAGGGAGTCTTGCTGCTGAAGATGCTTTTTGCACCATTAAAACACTATAAAACCATTAACACTAACACTTAGCAGAGGGTATAATCTTTGACATGCACAATCATTGATACTAAAATCTTGAGATTTCTATTTTATTGCTGCAGGGATGAAGGCATTATTATGAAACAAATTTGTAAAAGAAGAGAATGTTTGTGTTTAAGTCAATGAGGCTGTGATAAAATGTAATTAGAAGATGATGTTTTCTTTTTATGAGCCCGATGTAATGGAAATAATAGGAGAGATAATGTCGGACTGCTGCCTTAAGAGTCTCCCAAATGTCACTTTTTATTTATCCTTTGTGTTTACAAAAGAACCGTCCTGGGAAAAAAAAATGGCTTAATATTATTTTAATCAAGCTGACTCTCTGCTTAAATGGTTATTATCAGGGATTGGTTACTAACCTGTTTGCAAAAATTTAGGATGCAACTCTTTTCTTTAGATGTATTTATAGGATGTTACTGCCCTGTACTTATGGCCTGTAGTCATATCTAAATGTTTTTTTATGGGATCAGCTATGATATCAGCTGACGTCGTTTTCAGTTACGTTGTCTGGTTTTATCATCATTTATATATCACAGAAGATCACGTTTAAATTATACACAAAGATGGTTTAGTATGTATAACCAAAACACCAAGCAGTACAAAATGACATGTAAATGAAAAATTATGAATTTGCTTTCAAATGTTCTTATGAAAAACTGTAAATATAACAATAACTCTTTTAGGGTATGTCTTCATCAGCTTTGCACATTTATAGGCTAAAATCTTTACCAAGTTTCTATATCGAATTAGATTGGGTATACAATCACCGGCCACTTTATTAGGTACACCTGTCCAACTGCTCGTTAACACTTAATTTCTAAGCAGCCAATCACATGGCGGCAACTCAGTGCATTTAGGCATGTAGACATGGTCAAGACAATCTCCTGCAGTTCAAACCGAGCATCAGTATGGGGAAGAAAGGTGATTTGAGTGACTTTGAACGTGGCATGATTGTTGGTGCCAGAAGGGCTGGTCTGAGTATTTCAGAAACTGCTGATCTACTGGGATTTTCACGCACAACCATCTCTAGGGTTTACAGAGAATGGTCCGAAAAAGAAAAAACATCCAGTGAACGGCAGTTCTGTGAGCAGAAATGTCTTGTTGATGCCAGGTCAGAGGAGAATGGCCAGATTGGTTCAAGCTGATAGAAGGGCAACAGTGACTCAAATAACCACCCGTTACAACCAAGGTGGGCAGAAGAGCATCTCTGAACGCACAGTACGTCGAACTTTGAGGCAGATGGGCTACAGCAGCAGAAGACCACACCGGGTGCCACTCCTTTCAGCTAAGAACAGGAAACTGAGGCTACAATTTGCACAAGCTCATCGAAATTGGACAATAGAAGATTGGAAAAACGTTGCCTGGTCTGATGAGTCTCGGTTTCTGCTGCGACATTCGGATGGTAGGGTCAGAATTTGGCGTCTACAACATGAAAGCATGGATCCATCCTGCCTTGTATCAACGGTTCAGGCTGGTGGTGGTGTTGTCATGGTGTGGGGAATATTTTCTTGGCACTCTTTGGGCCCCTTGGTACCAATTGAGCATCGTTGCAACGCCACAGCCTACCGAAGTATTGTTGCTGACCATGCCCATCCCTTTATGACCACAATGTACCCAACTTCTGATGGCTACTTTCAGCAGGATAATGCACCATGTCATAAAGCTGGAATCATCTCAGACTGGTTTCTTGAACATGACAATGAGTTCACTGTACTCAAATGGCCTCCACAGTCACTAGATCTCAATCCAATAGAGCATCTTTGGGATGTGGTGGAATGGGAGATTCGCATCATGGATGTGCAGCCGACAAATCTGTGGCAACTGTGTGATGCCATTATGTCAATATGGACCAAACTCCCTGAGGAATGCTTCCAGCACCTTGTTGAATCTATGCCACGAAGAATTGAGGCAGTTCTGAAGGCAAAAGGGGGTCCATCCCGTTACTAGCATGGGGTACCTAATAAAGTGGCTGGTGAGTGTAGATTATTAGGATCAGTAGACATGGTTTCACTACATATTGCTGGATCTCCCAGCATTAATACAAACTGCACAATTTCTTCTAACCGTTTTTCCAACTTGACATATCATAAAAAAAGAAGCCATTCTTTGGAGGACAGATTTGAAATAGCCAGCTCTGTAACAGGGACTAGTTTAGTTCACACCTTGCTTCATAATGAGTGGAAATACTTGGGTTTACCAAGATGTTTATAGTGGAAAAAGGTACAATGTGATAAAATATAGCAGCTAATCAATCATGGTGAGTGAGAAGGAAGGATTGAACGCAGAAAAAAAATTCTGTCATGGTTAGGTGTAAAGATCTAATTCTTCAGCTTATGTGAGCAAAATAACATGAACAACTAGGGTTGTCTGTGTGTGTCTATGTTTGTTTTTCCATCATTATGCAGTCCAGCATCTCACATTACACCAAATGTGACTTTCAATACCTATTAGAAAAAAAGTCCTTTTCCATAGTAATGGAATGATAAAAGCCACACAAATAAATAAAAATAATTATATCAATATAATACAACTAGCCTCTATGACAAGATTATTCAAAGAGTTGTTGTCAATACTGTTTCCTATCTCTCCATGTATGTTGAAATACACGAAGAAGGAACAGTATTTCATGCATGCCAAAATTTAATGTTAAGATAATGACTGTGCAAAACATGAAATTAAGCCATTTCTTTAAAGTGTCAGTTTGAATGCGGTCCATTTTTTATTAGTGCACGTTCATTTGAATCAAGACTGTGATATTCTCTTTGTTCTGCTGAGTGTGATTGGGTTCTTTTGTGTTAGGCCTCATGTCAACAGTTTTTTTTATTGTTTTATTTTTTTTTTTTATTTACTTACTTTTAATGCTCTATAATTGCCATCAAGGGGCCAGAGTTTTCAACAGCAAAATTAATCAGAAAGTTGCTCAGGACTGGTACTCCTGGCACATCTGGTTCAAGGAATCTTCAGTAGTGGAGAAAGAATACAGTAGGCATACTTGTAGCTGACTAATAAAGTCCTAATTAAGTAATTGCTGGGATGTTTCATAAGCAGATCTCTAACAGAAGCAATAGCATTTTTTTCATATTGTTCATTTCAATAAATTGTTCTATATCTCCAATAAACATGAGCCCAGCCTGGCTCTTCTGGGGAATAAATTGTAGAGGCATTAGTGCCAGAAGTTTCATGATAGGACAACTGACCATTGTCTTGCTATCAGATCTTGTTTTTAAAGCTACTGTAAGTATATGATATCAAACAACGGTGTGACAGCTTTAAACATCCAGATTTGTATTCCTATATCCAAATTTTATTTCTGTTTTGTCTTTAATCTTTGTTAAAGATCCCATATTATGCCACATATTAATTAAAATTCTGCTAACATTCAGCCGTTGCTTGTCCCAATTTTGTATTTTAATTAGCTTTTTAATCATAATACAAAATCCAATTAGTATATGGCCCATATTTGTCCCAGTTTTGTACCGTATTTTAATTAACTTTTTAATAATAATTTTGATTTTTGTTTCTTTTTTCATAAAAACACAATTAACTTATTTCTATCTCTACAAACTATCTAGGTATTTGGGTATACACAAATATCCAATCTGAAAATTCAAATATGGAAGGAAATGGTGGGTGAATTTAAGATTGGGAACACATTTAAGGTTTTTTGAATTTTTGTTTTTTCTTTATTTCCAACTATATTGAACCTTGTTAGGACAACCAACCCTCCTCATTAATCTGTATAAATTTTTATATGGGCAAGAAGCAAAGTTTAACATTTTAAGGAGACTGAAGATTTGATTTAAGATCTAAAACAATGAGCAATTTGAAAGAGCATAACTAGTTTCAAATATCAACAGTCCTAACACCCTTCCTTCTAGGTCACATAGCAGTGAATCTGCTTTGAGACTTTCTGGTACTTGTGTCTACAATTTAGCAATGAAATAAGTGGAGACAACCACTTTCCATAAATTGGTACAAAAGCATGGGAATTAACTGCAGTATGATGGAGTGAGTCATAGTCTGCTCCCCCTGATGTAAAAATTAGTACAGTAAGATGTGCTACTGTAGGTGAGCTGCTGTTCATGGGAAGAATTTGATATCTGGTGGATGGAACAATTCAGTTTTATTTCATATCAGACTAGCCCCTTGTATATACTTCACAATTATATTTGAAAATAAACTGTTAATTATTATGTACTATCTTTGTAAGTAAAAAAACAAATCAAATAAATTCACACCTTTTCAAGTTTAAATACACACACAGAAGCAAACACGTGCCTATTTTAAAATTCTCTGTAATTGAAACTTCATTTCCCCAATTAGAGGCTCCCTTAAATTGGAACTTTTTTAGACGATGTTTAAGATTCATAATTTGTCGTCTTCATTAAGTATGTTGTTTAATTTATTTCCTTGACAAAGGTTCATCTTGTTATTCCTGTAAGTCACATACTTCACTTTACTTAAAGCATAAAAAAATGGAGTAAAACTTAGCATTAATGCCACACATTAAGCGGTGTATATTATATATTTTTTCTTTGATCATGTATACATTTATCACCCCATGTTCCTATCATGGTCCAAAGAAACCCAGGTTTGATACTAGGGTTTCTTTCTTACTTGGGTCTCTATGTGTATCTGTATTGTAACTCTGACTGACTTGCAACCTCTCAAGGAGGAACAATGCCCCTGACTAAATGAGCTTGATTACACTTACTGAAATGCTGCTCTAAGTCATTATGGCAATGAAAAAGTTAAAGGGACAAACATCAGTCACCGGGTTTAACATGTGAATTATTTTACACACATCTAATTAAGTAATGCTAGACAGAGAATTTAGAATTACAGGAATTTACGAAGTCAAAATTATTCCTATCAAAAGGATATCAATGATTTTACCACCCGATTTGTTGTGCTATATCTACTAAATCATAGGATGTGTGGATGGGCAAGCAAATTGACTTTTAACACATTTTACTCATCAGAAAGCACAAGGGCAAACGTCTCTTGTATTTGGGTCTCACTTGTTAAACTCAGTTGCAAGAACGCCCATGATCAGCTATTAGTCACTTTGCATTACATCCACAGCTGAATTTAGCACAATGAAAAGCCCCAGGCCAAAGAGCAGTCCTTGTGCACTGGATGATAAGAACAGAACAAAGACCAAGATGTGCTGAATAAACTGTTATACAATTGCTTTGATGATAAACAATAAGGTATTTGTTTTAGAAATTGATTTAAATAATCAGTTTAAAACATTTTCTTCAATCCAGGATGACATAAATAGAAAATCTTGATGGAGTTTATTTAATAAAATCAATTAAAACTACATGAGAAATTTATGATAGTTTAGTTGTTCACATAAATAGTTGAAGCCTATATGATTTTAATGAGGTAGACATCATAAATCAGAATCAACAGCATTCATCTGGAAGAAAAAAAATATGCTGAATCAAAAGCAATCAAGTAACTTTTTTTCTAGACAAACTCTAGAAAAATGCTCTTCCTTCACAAAAAGTGTTTCATTATGTAAATATCTCTCCTCCAGCTCTCAAAGGGTTCTATAACTTTAAATTAGTGGGACCTTCTTTCCCATGCATGCTCCCATGTCAGTGGCATCATAATATTAGCATTATCCCTGAAAGGATAATTATCCTGGTCTACTCTTTATTGTGTATGCTTTTAGGTTATTTTTCATTCAACACTATGCATACTAACAGGCCTGTAGGAGAAAGCTGAGGTGAGAGAAGAGCTGCTGTCATGTAATTAATCTTTCAGCCATGCTGCAGTTATCGTTGTGACTGCCTGTGCCCCGGGTACATTAAAAAACAACAGGGGCGCACGAAAGACAGTGATGAAAATAACAGCAGGAAATAAGAGGGAGGATTACTGGCAAGCAGATGGGCTTTTCCCCGCTGTTTCAAATGTTAATGAAATGATCAATGTCCTATAGGAGGCCATTGGGTGATCTGTAATGTGATACAATAGTAATTATAACCATTATAAATAATAGTTGCACTGGAAAGATTTCAAGAACGATTCATGCTTAATGGTTGGCATCTAGGTTTTTATTTCTTTGTTACGCCTATTTATTCCCGCATTGTTGAAAACATTAAAGGCCTTCTGTTAAGAAGGTTTGTGCATCTTTAAGAGTCTTCTAGGACCAGATCTTCAAAGAAGGTGCAAAATGAATTATATTTGCAATTCAGCAGACACTGAGTAAAAACCTATTTCGGGTGTTTGCCTTCATCAATATGCAGATGATATTTGAATGGACAAACAAACTCATGCAAACTTATGGGTTTGAGGATATGCAAATGAGGACACAGGCAAGGCGATTTTCAAAATCAGACAGCTAATTATAATCACAGATTTTACATCTTTTTTAGTACATAGTAAATCCCAGTGTAAATATGTAGTGTCAAAGTACATTGACTCTTTAAGAGTTATTACAACAACAAATGGAGTAAGATATATACTATGTAGAGAGTTAATTTAACACTAAATCAGAGTGGGACCAAGATTGATGTTAAATTTAACTATGAAAGTGTTACTTTAACAGTCCAAAATACCTCTCAAAGTCAGATGAAAACTGACAAATAAAAATTTGTATATTTTGTTTGGTATTTATTGCATGTACACATATATGGACCGTTGCCAATAACAAGAGTCTGTCTGTAGCAGAACTGAGGACAATCTTTATACAATTCAACCAAAAACAAACACAAACGACTGAGTATTCTGGTAGTTTTTGAAAAAAATAAATAAAAGGGTATCAAAAGCGGCTGCAAAGAGACAGAGGGAAAGTGCATATCTTACTTGTCGCAAATTAGTTTTTTTTATCCCTCATTTAAATAAAACATCTGAAACATATTCATCTTTGTGTTTTGTGCAGTTAAAGATTAAATTCATAAGCACCTAACTTGTTTTGCAGTATACCCTTTCAAGCTGCTGTTGAGAGAAGCTGGTCAAGATAAATCTAGATTTTTAGTGTAAAATCTGCTCCTATATCAATCTGCAGACAAAATTGTTTATGTTATCTTAATATTTGTTATATTTAACTTCAATTATTTGCATAATTTTATTTTTTCTTTACTTGTAGATAGGTCAACTATTCGAAATGTTCAAACTAAAGATCCCAATTCAATAAAAAAAAACTATTTAATTACACTGTAAATATTATTTAGTCATTTCATTATTATCTTATTAACAATTATCATCATTACCTCCATCTCTTTGCCTTTCAAGCTCATCTATTTTTAGAGCCTGGGAGGCTTTCCCTCCCTTTAGTCTGTCATATCTTTATTCATTCTCTAGATAGCCTCAGAAAAACAGGTTGCTTCGGTGAGGTCACAGGTGTTCACCATCAAACCTCGTTAGTGCGGAGCTTAAGAGGAGAATCCTGCTAAGCCGGCCTTACACTCTGCGAGTTTTTGCCCTTTTCGCTGCGACTTTCCAGTCGTGCAAGAATTTTCAGATTGGCCCAACTTACAGTCTGATCGTCCATCGTGCATCATGTAGTGTACAGGGGGTAACAACGGGCCTCTCACGGCCACCTCCCAATAAGGAATCGTGAGGTCGGGAAAAATTCCCATGTTTGATTTTCAGTCCACCATCGTGGGCAAATCGCTCAGTGGGCATGCGCAAACAAGGACTCTTGATACGTCATCACCTGAGTATTAACATACTGTGGTAAAAATGTATACTCTCTGTAGGTCCTGACCTTATATATTAAGCAAGTTACTTACCTTTTGTGTTTCCTTTTAGAAACTCAGTTCCCTGGTTCCTGTTTCAGTTCATTTCCTGGACACCTCTATCATTGCATGCCTTCAAGTTACAAACTTACAGTATTACTGGCTGGCAGCTAACAGTCCCTCATCCAAGAATCCTCCCAGTGGCTGAACCTTGCTCACCCTCCAATGTGCACTTCTCCAACATGTTTACAACTCTTTGAGTCTCTGTCCTGAACTCACCTTAGTTCTGGATCCTCTTCAGTTTCTACTTTTTCTATGTACTAAAAAAACATGGCAATATAATGCCTTTAATTTGGAATCTTCAGCTGGTTTCTTTGGTAAATTGCTGATGTTCTTTAAATTAGTCAGCTATAACAAATCCTTCTGAAGTGTGTTGATAAAGTCTATCTGTCACGCCCTGACAGCACCATTGCCATGGTTATTTGAACACATGGTGTGTGCCTTCTGGGTATTTATCCTCATTTGCATATGTATTTAGGTAGAGGTAAAGCATGCAATAACGTGCACACATGAATTTACACATCTAACATTTTGTGTCTGCTGCAGGTTAAGAAAGTTCTTGTGACTTTCAATTTGAAAGCTGCATACCCTTAACCCTGATCTGAACAAAAAATAAGTAGCTTCTTGTTTTCTTAATGTGTTTTAGTATTCATTGTTTGTAGGAAAACTGTTAGGAAAAAAACCTTATTTCCTCCTTTTTCAAGACATGTGCTAATCTTTTATTAACTACAATACTGTTACATTAAAGAAAAATGATCCACCAAGAAAATAATACTCGTAACCTTTTTTCTCACTTTAAACAACAACTCAGGAGGAAACATTTGCACAAATAAAGACATGAATAGAAAGAAGTAATTCACCTTACGGGGATGGTGTCAGCACTATTGTTCCTCAAAAGTGTTTGGTTTGGAGATGGATTGACCCTGCTAAGGTTCACCACCATGTGTAGGAGGAGCAAGTAGGTTGAGTGCATCTGCACAGGGTAGTGCTATTAATGTCTGGTTTCCTGGCTTCTCTGCATCAACATGGAAATTAAAACTAATACTGACCTAAAATCAGATGCAGTTTACCAGTTTAAACTTAAGGAGGGCACCAAACTGAATGGTCTAGACACAAAAGGTGGATTTAAAAAAATATTCAGTAAACTTTCAAAAAAATGTGCACGACATGCAGAGAGTACTGTAAGAAATCTGTGTGTGCAGCTTATTAAAGTTTCATTTTGTGTGAGACTGATTTGCATGTTGTTTTTGTTTTGTTTTTTGCTTTATTTCATTGTAAATTTTTTTGTTCGGATATATCTATTGAAGCCATTTTTAGTCAGCTATACTTTTTCCAATGAAACTCTTACATTCATTCATTCATCCATTCATTCATTCATTTTACTCAGTCTCTTCATGCGCCAAGTGAGGTCTCTGGTTCTTAAGATAATTTTTCTGCTCTCTTTTGTGACCCCTAGCAGTTGTCAATGCTCTGTTGGAGTAATTTTTTAAGGCTAGCACCTCCTCTTAAGTTTCTCAATTGTTTCATGTTTTTTTAAGTGTGGATATTAGCTCTCAGTGTTGTTTACTCATGAGTGATGCCAGTGCAGTGTGGAAATGAGGCAATAGAGGCCATTCCTCAGGTGTGTGAAAAACACATTATTGATAAGCTGCCACTGCATCTGTCTTAAGGGGTGACAAAGCAACCCACGGGACCCCAGCTATGCCAAACTATAATTATGCAGGGCCATGTTTTAAGCATGTTAAAAAAGCAGTTTGGGTACTATCATGCTCCATCAGAGGTAGGAGGGTCACGCTCTGTTGACCATTTGAGTTCTGGTAGAATTTAAATGTTCGTATATGGTCTTAGTCTGATTAGAAGGGGGGCCTAAGGGGCGGCTTTTAGCTCTCTTTCTGTTATATATTCTTAATGACCCATTAAATGAGGAAAAACAAGAGGTTACAGAATAATGTAGTTAAGAAAACTAACCAAACTTAATATGTCAATGCTATGAAAGGTAAGAACTCTTGCTTGTATCCCTGCTAATATAAAGCACAAAGTGCAGAAAAAGCAGAAACATTGTGGTGTCTGCTGGGAGCGTTTATCCAGTAAGGAAAGGTGGAAATAATTTGAACTCCCTTCACACACTCTTTCTGGACAGATTTGTTCTGCATTTGGAAGGTTATTAGGAAGAGGTGTTCCACTCAAGTATATAAAGCCAACAAGAAAAAAACATGCATGCCTCTGCTTAGGTTTTTTAAATGTTTTTTTTTTTCTCCCATGGCGGTTTTAATGTTTTTTGTAAAACTCAAAAAGCATAATTAATCAATTAGAGATGTAAGTGGTTTGCTGTGCCTTTCTGGCTGGGATTAATAGGCTCACTGATGTGATGATGAGGCAGCAATTTCACCAGAGGCTCTAAAGCTGTGTGAGAGGCGGCCTTCAGGCAAAATTGCGATGAGACTGCATCCGGGTGGCAGTGTTTAAATTACCTTGTTAGACTGCCAGTCTGGGGTAATCATGTTCCACTGGCTGTACCTGATAAGCACCACCAGTATTTCCATTCAGGCCCTGTCATATCTCACAAGTGTCATTTCTGTGCATCATTTACCCGTCCTGTTCTTTCTCCCCTGAGACATTTTCATCCGAGAATCAGCAGACATAAAGACGAGTAACCCTGCTGAAAACAGAGACTGATGTTCAGCACCGAATATCAATCACACGTCTCCTTCGTTCCAGCCACCCTTGTATCTGAATTACTGTCATCAGGAACCTATGGTAGGAAACATGCACAGAGAGCGCCACATTCCTTCACCTTTTTTGGCCACAAATGGCTGCAATCTAATACAAAGTAGACTTAATATTTAAACCAGCAAAACCCTACAATAACTAACATTCACAAATAACTTATCAAATCACATGTGTAATGTACATGAGTAAATACTTTTGCTGTAAAATACATACATAAGTTGTTACACTTAAAACTTAATGTAAATAAAACAGTTTCAATGTTTTTCTAAATCCAACAATACAAATCATGTCAACGATATTTATGTGACAGGGGAAAAAATAAAAGTTGTGTCAGAATTCAAATACCTAGGCCTCCTAATAGACTGTGAACTAACTTTTAAATCCCAGATCAAAAAAAGGTGTGCATTAGAGTCAAATTCAATATTACAAATTTCCATTTCATAAGATCAAACTTGTCACTCCAGGCAGCTAAAATGTTCATGTGCAGTGTGGTTTTGTCCAACATAACCTACTACCTTACAAATAAAACAACACTAAAACCTTTAGAATCTCTTTACAAACCACAATAAAAAAATGGATAAAAAAAAAACATAAAAATATCACCATTGTACCATTTTACTAAAACACAATCTTTTAAGCCTCGAAACTGTCTGTTTTACAAAATAATCCATGGTCTGTCATTTCCTCCACTCAGTCAGTTTGTAAAGATCAGGAACACACTGACAGTAACACTAGTGTCGGCTAGAGGAGACTGTTGTTCCTCTGCTTTTAGTCAAAGAGTATTTGCAGTCACAGCAGCTCAGGAATGGAAATCTGTCCCTCAGAACATCAGAGAACTTACAACATACACTCTTTTCAAAAAGCATCTCAAAAACTGGCTCATAAGTCATGTCAGCATTATTTGAATGTCTATCATTAACAAACCATGCTGCCACTTGTGTCTCTGCATTGTGTATGCATATATGTACACTATATTGCCAAAAGTATTTGCTCACCCATCCAAATTATTGGAATCAGGTGTTCCAATCACTTCCATGGCCACAGGTGTATAAATTCAAGCACCTAGGCATGCAGACTGTTTTTACAAACATTTGTGAAAGAATGGGTCGCTCTCAGGAGCTCAGTGAATTCCAGCGTGGAACTGTGATAGGATGCCACCTGTGCAACAAATCCAGTCGTGAAATTTCCTCGCTCCTAAATATTCCACAGTCAACTGTCAGCTGTATTATAAGAAAATGGAAGTGTTTGGGAACGACAGCAACTCAGCCACGAAGTGGTAGGCCACGTAAACTGACGGAGCGGGGTCAGCGGATGCTGACGCGCATAGTGCGAAGAGGTCGCCAACTTTCTGCAGAGTCAATCACTACAGACCTCCAAACTTCATGTGGCCTTCAGATTAGCTCAAGAACAGTGCGCAGAGAGCTTCATGGAATGGGTTTCCATGGTCGAGCAGCTGCATCCAAGCCATACATCACCAAGTGCAATGCAAAGCGTCGGATGCGGTGGTGTAAAGCACGCCGCCACTGGACTCTAGAGCAGTGGAGACGCGTTCTCTGGAGTGACGAATCGCGCTTCTCCATCTGGCAATCTGATGGACGGGTCTGGGTTTGGCGGTTGCCAGGAGAACGGTACTTGTCTGACTGCATTGTGCCAAGTGTAAAGTTTGGTGGAGGGGGGATTATGGTGTGGGGTTGTTTTTCAGGAGCTGGGCTTGGCCCCTTAGTTCCAGTGAAAGGAACTCTGAATGCTTCAGCATACCAAGACATTTTGGACAATTCCATGCTCCCAACTTTGTGGGAACAGTTTGGAGCTGGCCCCTTCCTCTTCCAACATGACTGTGCACCAGTGCACAAAGCAAGGTCCATAAAGACATGGATGACAGAGTCTGGTGTGGATGAACTTGACTGGCCTGCACAGAGTCCTGACCTCAACCCGATAGAACACCTTTGGGATGAATTAGAGCGGAGACTGAGAGCCAGGCCTTCTCGTCCAACATCAGTGTGCGACCTCACAAATGCGCTTCTGGAAGAATGGTCAAAAATTCCCATAAACACACTCCTAAACCTTGTGGACAGCCTTCCCAGAAGAGTTGAAGCTGTTCTAGCTGCAAAGGGTGGACCGACGTCATATTGAACCCTATGGATTAGGAACGGGATGTCACTTAAGCTCATATGTGAGTCAAGGCAGGTGAGCAAATACTTTTGGCAATATAGTGTATGTGACAGAGGTCCCCCAGCTGTTATTCACCAAAACTGCATCCTCTTCTCTGGTCATCATGTCAAGATGAAATATGGACACTGGTTCCCAATGTCCAAAAACCATGATCATGGCATATGGCACAACATGTTCAAGTAATCAGTAATCAGTGATCATTTCATAAAGAATGAGAAGTTACCAACAAAATGCTAGATCTCTAGGAGAATAAAGTTGATTTTGCTAATTGTATCTCATTAAGCATTTACTCCAGACAATATTTAATAGGTTTTATTTGGAAAGTTCTTCATTATGCACTTCACAAAAACAGACCACCTTAAGGTGCTAGTGCCATGTTGTAAATACAAGAAGTGCCATGTTGTAAATATAAAAACTAAGTCCTATGCATGTGGCAGTGTATTATTTTCTCTTTGTTTGCCATATCACTTGTCAGACAGAAATTTTAAGCTTTATTTGGACAAATTGCTGTCCAGATTTACCCTTTGCTAAAAACAGTGGAAAAAGATTAAACATACTAGTAGGACCCATAACTCCCCCCTTTACCTTATGTGGCAGAAAATATACTAAAATGCTGTGGAGGGATTTGAAACCAAAGAGTGACAAAGCAGAGAACGGAAGGCAAGTAAGAAGTACTTTTGCTCCAGAGTGATTTAATGGGTGAAGGCATGGAGGTTTTAAAGAGCAGGAGTAGGTAAGTTCATGCAGGCTGGAGACCATTTAGATATAAAGGCAGAGGGCAGGCAGGAAAAAGTGGAAAGTATAAGCAGAGGTAAAAGCCTAATATTATCACAAGTGAACAAACTGATTCTCTGCGGTGCACTAAATTAATTTACATAACCCACTAACATTAACATTATCATACAGCATCATATTGCCATCTAATCATTACTAATTTGATCTTGTGTGAGGGGTACAGTGGGGTATAATCAGGTTGTGGTGAAGAAAAAAGGAACAAAAGAACTATCCATTGCTTTTAGCCTCCTCTGAATCTCGACAAGTTGAGTAATTTTTTTTGGACCGAATGCTTGGATAAAAAAAAACATCTATCCTGTCCAAGATTTTGGTTAAAGAAATAACCAAGCATTTTTTTCCCTGTATTCCAGGATAAATTATAAACTCAACTTTCCAATAATTTGTTGTATAAACTCTGTACTTTATTGACCTGTTCACTTTTGTTTTATTTTTCAGCCAGGAGTTTTTTCAGAGAGTATTACTGGGAATTTTGTTCCTTAGAACTTGATTTGTGATGTTAGACAATGATGATGGGTTAGAAAGCATAGCTAACTGGAATAGAGGAACCTATTTGAACGACTGCAGCCCCACACTCATCCAGTGGCGGCTGGTGTAGTTTTCTCCAAAATATATCAAACATATACTAAATTATCACACCAGTATATTTATATGAATCCAATAACGAAATACAATATTATAAAAACAATTTATAAACACAAAAAAGGTTTACTCTTTGTATGTAAATCTTGCCCTTTTGTGGCTTTTTTGCAAGGTCCAACATGGTGTCACAAACCTAAAATAAATAATGTAATGTATTCATCTTCCATATCTAAAATGTAAAAATATATTAATATATTTCGAAATATTTTAATTTTATGATTTTTTTTTTTTTTTTATGTCTTAATCAAGGTCATTGGGTGGGTGGGGCGCCCCCCTAGCGCTCTCTATTGATCAGCCGCCACTGCAATCCCTTCAGCAAGAAAATGATAGACAGTACTTCTTTACAATCCCACACACACATCCACATCCTAAAACTATTTTAAAAGGTTCCATGGGCTTTTAATATACATGAATTAACAGCAAATTAAACAGATACTGCAAGCACAAACAAGAGACAAAAAGACAAGCAAACAAAAAGTTTGGAAATTGCTGCAGAGGTAAAATGATGCAATCACGGAAAATAGGGAAATGCAAAGTCAAAACCAATTCCAAATACAAGACCTGTTGCAAACACATATATGGATCTACCACACTCAGGCTTGGATTGGTAATCTGTGATCCCGGGCCTGCTGGCCAGTCCTAATTTCAGCGTGCGAGAGCCAGCCCTCCTTAAATCATACCTTCCTGTGTAAGTTAATAACTCAAGGAGCTCAAGAATTAATACAATGTTAACCAACTGAATGATGCATGCAGTATATATCCCTTCCTTTTCATGCACATCCTTGTGACGGTTGGTATATGGTGTAATTTCCGGGTTGGCCGATGTAGATGGAAAACGCCAGGGCCGAAAAATTGTTCCCAGTCCACACACTAAAGCGAACTAAAAGGTAGGAAAAGCTGCAAACTAGCACCTATAACTGGTGTCCACTAAGTGGAGACAATCAACTCATACCCATGTGTTCTGTGTGTTAGTCTAAGTTTTGTGTATGCTTTTCTCATAGCATTTGCACCCATTTGCCACTGTACATATGGACCAGTGTGCTGCAACACTGAAAAGAACTGAGGAGCATTCTAGGGTCAGGATCTTGCTCGGGGAACCAGGATGACACTTTGAGTTTTGAACCACTGATCTTGTGGCCTCTACTGGACGCAGACACGCTGATCTCTAACCCATATACCACCACTCCCTGCATGAAAAACTGACATAATGCAGTCAGGCATATTCTGCTCTCTTGGAAACTACCAACCCAGACAGAGAGCAATGATTCACTCCAGTAAACATCCCTGCATCTGATGCTCTGCATCACACTTGGTGATGTAAGGCTTGGGCACAGCTGTCTGTCTATGGAAACCTGTTCCACATTTCTCTAAAGTTTATACTGTTGTTGGGCTATTCTGGGGATCAGATAGATTGCTTTTTGATAGCACTGCTAACAGTTGGCTATTGCATATTTACAAGGGAGATAATTTCATGACCGGACTCATGGCCTTCCTATCAACTTCACCTGGAATTCAGTGAGCTCCTGAAAGCAACCAAATCTTTTAAAAGTTTGTATGGATCAAGTTTGTTTGCCAGTTGCTAGAACCTACACCTGTAGCTTATTAATTTATTATAAGACCTGAACTCAAAGATTAGGTTAGGTGAGTAAAGACATTTGGCAGAATGGTGTGCATGTTTTAAACATTAGATGTATGATGCTCATATCAGGGTAAGATGTTGGAAAAATACTAAAATTGTGCTAAAATAAAATTAAAGTTGATAAGTTATTACTGATTCTGTTTCAACTGCTCCGTGAAAACAAGTGTGACTCACTAAAATACAAAATAAGGCACCTTTCATAACAGGCTTATGGGACAGGTTAATAGACCAACTGACCTGTTGACCTGCCCTATTTCAGTAGGAAAACTATTCGGTCCTCCCCCAATGGCACCCGGCTCCACTAATAAGCAACATCCGCCTTCTTTAAGTTGTTCTTTATCAGGGGTCCAAGGTGTGTGGAAAACAATATCCCTCTAACCCCGCTCTTCCGCTTTCTAATAGAGAAGGTACATTAGGTTCCTAATGACAAGCTTACGGACATCAGCAGCAAGTTGCTCCAACAGGCACCTAAAAGAACATCGAGCTATAAAGCCAGGTGTTATTTTTTATTATTATAGATATGCATTTAGGGTGAATCTGTTCTTTATTTTAAATCAAATCAAATTGGGCACAGGACTAAAATATAGAAGCTAAGGAAATGAAAGCAATTGTTTTATAATGCAAGAACCAAACCATATTTGACTGTTCTTGCACGTTAATAGATACATGGCAATTCACAAGCGCATTTATGCAAAACATAAATCATATTTAGAGGCAGTCAAAGACTGGGGAAAGGGATTTTATTTTAGAAATCTATTAGGGCTAAATATCCAACAAATTTACCATAAATGAGGCTTAAATGAAGGAAGCATTGCTGTGTGTGCTTTCATGTAACTCAGCATGTCCCTCATCATGGTTTTTGGGAAGCTAGAGAAAAGTCATAATAATAACAGCAATTCCAATTAAAATCACCCAGATCTCTGTTGGAAATGTTGCAGAACTTTGTTAGAGAGGCGACAAACAGCTTTAAAGTCTAAAATTTTGGAAGGGGAAATAAAAGATAAAGTAAAAATGTTCCCTAGGTTTTTTGTGAGTTTAATTAGCATGAATATTGATGGTGACTGACAGCAATACGTAGGCTAAAACCGTTATCTATATGTGTTGGATTAAAATATTTTGGATAAAGGAATTTCTTTTATTCTGGGCCAACACTCCATAAATCACACATACTTTGAAATACTGAGAAATCTTTCAAATCTATGAGGGGCTACAATATCTATCTAATATATCTTTACAATAATTACTATTTTCTTTTGAAATGAAATACCAAAATAAACCTGTATTTACCCCCTGCAGAGGTTCCTGACATAGGCTTGCTGCTCACTGCAGATCCATCATTTTAAATTAACACCCTTTGATATGTCTGTCTGTCTGTCTGTCTGTCTGTCTGTCTGTCTGTCTGTCTGTCTGTCTGTCTGTCTGTCTGAGTACTGGGTCCTCTGTGTTGAGCCTAGAAGGAAGCATGTTGTACTCTTTTTTTGTTGTTTTTGGGGCCTGGGGTATCTCTTTAATCAATCATTTCTTAGCTTTCCCATATTTTAGATAAGTAAAAACAATGAATTGCACAGATGAAAAAAAAAAAATGATATACAGACCAGCTTGTACCTCCCGAACCATTCAAGGCTGAACCCTCCCATATGGCAGCTGCTTTGTGTTCCTCATACGACCCCGAGGAAGAAAAAAAACAGGCATAGTTTAAGGAATGGATGAAAATATTTTTTTTAAGATTGAACACCTGTCAAGGTTCTGTTCTGACTAAGGTTATTTTCACACTGCATGCCAGGGCAAGACAAAAAAAAACAAAAAAAACTGCTGTCTGAAAACCAGGAGCACCATCTGTCTAAAAATCTATAGGACCGTTTGGAAAGCGGTTCGTGCCCAGGGTCAAAATGTTGTCTTCAAAGAAAAGAAAACTTTGATTGTTATCAAGACAGGGATAGATGTTCCAATAAAATAAATGTTAGTCTACTTTTATGTCCATGTCAAATTCACTATGCGTACATATTTTATCAGCCATGAGAAACAAGAAAGTCCTAACATTTTGTGGAGGTGGTGAAAATAAGTATCATTTTGGAGGAAAGAACCACAGTGACCGCACCATCGCCACAGGAGCAGAGGGCTGCCAGAGTACACAGAGTTAAGAGCTGAAGCCTGTGCTGTTCATAAAGAAACCAGACACAGGAACCAAGATAGAAGCCTCAAACACTCCAGCGAGGAGATTAATGATTAAGGAAAGAGCTCCAAGTTCAACAGCCGTTTATTTGAAAATACATCCTGTATTAGTAGCGATTAAGTGAGAGGATTAAAAGTCATTTGGTCAAGTGCACAATCTTTCCTCTGCTGCGCTGGAGTCCTCACAGAAACTGGATGCCTCAGTGAGACATCTGTAAGCCATTTATGTATAAAAACATGTAGCAGCAAAGCTGTGTGGTCCTGTTATCATGATTTTACACTTTTACACGATTAAATAGCAGCTGTTATAATTTTTTACCTCCATAGATTTAAAGAAACTACTCGTAAACACATGAATAATAACTTCATCTTAGATCAGCCATTCATTTATCAGGCTTCTCTGTCGTCATGTTTCCTTTTATGAAAGGGGTTAATGTCACTAATTTACCGCTTCACTGTATTAGGTAGTAAGCAGATTCATTACTTTTCCCCATTATCAGCTTCTGTTTGTCCAGAGCTGTTTTAAATACTATAATGAATTTTACCCACAGAGGCAGAGACATGATTTTGGCTCATTTCTAATAGGCTGAATGGACCAAAATGAAAGCAAAGGCTAAATTGCTCTGACAGGAATTTACTTTAAAAAAATCAGCCTTGAACATGTGGACATAACATAAAAAATCTCTATTATTGCAGCTGTTGTTACTGTAGATGTACGACGAGTGCTGCAAAATAGAGAAATAAACCTCTATAAGAAATGTATACATGAAATAAAATTGTATCTGAAAAACAAGAAAAACAAACCATATAAAGCATTTTATGGTAAATAAAATATGTTGTTGTTCAACACTTAGTTTCATCATTATCATTAACAGATGTAGCAGGAGGCAACAGGCTTTTGCTTTTTCCTGACCATAAATTCTGCTGCTGGAGCGTAGGCTATAATTTTCTCAGTGGTGGCAAAGAGATTCATGCAGCTTAACAATCAGTCCCAAAGAGATCACGGATCTTTGGCAATTAAAGAAGGACACACAATTGAAGACATTTTGTTGTAATTTGGACCTATTCTGCTTTAAATTTAGTGGCAGGATAGGTGCCATGTTTGGATTCTATTCAAAAGCTGCAATGTGTCTGAGTTTTGCTGCACTCGCCAGCCTCTGGAATAAAAAGGTTATTCAAACCTGATGTTCTGGTCTGCCTGTCAAGACTCATTATCACCCTTATATAAGACTTTTATGACGTTGTCTCTCTTGGCTTTACCGCCTGTTTATGTAAAGATCAGAGCTCTGGCTGGCTTTAGATGGACACAGCAGACCCGAGCAGAGAAGCAGAAGGCATGTAGGCTTCCATTCACAGTCAGACCTCAAGAGAAAAAAAAATCTTTGGCTCCCACTCTCCATCCCACAAACTTTTCCATAATGTAAAATCATCGTTCATTCTTTCAGCCCTGTCATCGCGCCAAACCGAGGACATCAACGCTGTTACCACACAGTGAAGGGCAGGCAGCTACATCCACAGTTAACAAAAATCCTGGGATTAAAAGTTCTGGTTAACTTTCTTTGGGGATATTATTTCAAAGATATATAGCTTCTTAGTTGCACTATACTAGTGTCAAGAGGGTCATTTAAATCAAATGGTAAAAGTGGTTTTGTAGCACTAAAAGTTTAGCACCTCTTTTTTAGGGCTAGCCCTGGGTGGCATAGGTGATGATATGATTAGTTCCTCTTAAAGAAATAGAAATTCCACAGACAATAAAAGTGGGTTAATGTGAAGAGTTCCTGAAAGAAACCCTGCAGGTTCTTCCCAATGAGTGATGTTTAAATCTCTTACTTTAAGAATAAAATAGATTTATTTTCCATTATTCCTATTAAGTGTATTTTTTTATTTGTATCACCGCAGAACAGAAAATTAAGCAGGGAATTCTAAAGCTACTCAGGCTACCAGCTTTTATTTCTTTAGGATCATCCACTGTGTGCCAATAAAACTCAAACAGAAAAGTACGGAAAAGTGGGAAAAGACTTTACTTTATATTAAATTTACTGCAATTGCCATGTAAGTTGCTCCATCTTAAAATTATATCTTTAATTTAATGTGTTACTTATATATTATAATATTCAAAAATTAAATTTACTTGTGGCTACAAGGTGGCACAGTCTTTAGCACCCTTTCCTTGTAGCAAGAAGGTTCTGGGTTCAATTCCTGGCACAGTGTCTTTTTGCATGTAGTTCATGTTCTCCTTGTGCATTCATGGGTTTTCTCCGGGTACTCCAGCTTCCTCCCACAGTCCAAAAACATATCTAGATTCTCCTACCATGTGCATGCTTCTATGTCTCGGTGTAAAATTTACTAGCAAAACAAAAGTGCATGTTTGGTTAGTAAGAGAAATTTAGTAGAAAAAAAATAGCTTGAGTGTGTTTGTTAAATTAACCTTTTTTAGTTAATAAAATCAACTTAATTTTTTTTTTTAAATGTACAAAGATATGTTGGAAAAAGTTACCAAGCTTTTTCTAAACAAATGATACTCCAAATGTTCTGCAGTGTTTGTCATAATTTAGATGATCACAAAGCAAGGACAGACTCATCACTGAGAGGGCTTTTTAAGCATTTTATGGAATCATTGTCTCTGTCTGGAAGTGAACAGAAGCAAATTATCTTCTGTAAAATATTCAAGTTATTCCAACACGAAATACACATTCCACAATTTCTAATCCAAAATTTCATAAATTTGCTGGTAGCATTGTGCTTAACTCTAAATACAAAAAACCAAACAATTTTTTTGTGTGTGCAATTATTCCAGGTCAGAACTTACTCAACATTATTTCTATAGCCTTGAATTCAGAATAATGCCATTGAACATTAGATTATCATTTAAATGCTATGAGTTGATGGCTTTACAGGTCTGCATATTAATTGAATCTGTTTACGTATAAATGTGCTTCTACACCAACTTTTATATTTGCCTGACAACGTGATCCCAAACGGTCACATATAACAGGGTTTCTGTCTAAAGAACCTTATAAAAATGTTGATTCTGCAATAGAAAAAAAGTATTTCCATAATGTCGGGGAAATCTGTTCTTCTTCTCCCTTTTTTGTTGTTATTGGAAAATACCACCAGAACTGCTTCAATGTTGTTGTTTTTTTTTTTGCCTAAATTCCACCCTGTAAAACATACTTTCTTCAACAAACAACTTTCTCTTTTAAAATGGTCATAATGAGCACAAACACAGATCTGAAATTTCACCAGCAAGAAATGATTTTACCAAATGCTTTCAAAATACACCTTAATCCTAATAACATCAACTGGCCTCAGCTTGTCGGGGTCAAAAACGAGCCTTTTCTGTCTGATCATTGGGTACTGCTGTAGTGTGGAGGTAGAGGGCATGACCCATAAACCAATTCGCACAAGTTCAACTGCTGGCCTTGATAAGCTTTAATAAATGTCTATCGCCTCTCTTGTCACCCTTTTTTCTGTCTGTATACTTAAAAAAAATAAAAAATAAGGCCCCTATATCCTTACGAATCCCTGTTTTTTTATTTATGGGTCTTTAAGTTAATTCTTTGAATTCGAAGACCTTTTAAATGCAACTCTGTTTCCACACCAGACTCAAATGTCTATATGATCTTTATTATGAAACCAAATTCTCCAAAATCCTGCTAATAACCTTGTGTTGATGCAAAGACACATTAAAAAGGACCAGAACATCAGGCCATGAGAACTGGAATTAAACAACCTTGCTCTATAGGAGCTTGTTGTGCAAAGACTTTCCCATCAGCTGAGCTGAGAAACCATATCTTGGCAGCTGCATTAACCAAAGTTTTCATTAGCTCAGTGAGAGTGCAATCAGCCCAATACTGGATAACAAAGTAGCCACATTTTTTTATGCTCTGTTGGGGCTGAGGCAAGGAACTTTTGGTGTAAATAAAAATTCTGTTTTCTGCCTTGAATAGCAGGAAATGAAAAAAAAAAAAGCAGTGTGGCATTTCTGTGTTCTTCCACTGCACGTATGGGTTTCCTCTGGATACTTTGGTATGATCCAACAGTCCAAAACTTTCAGGCTAGACTGTAACCTCTCCTTGGGTGAGTGTAAAGTCCCTGTGATCAGGTTCCCCACCAACTGCTTAAAATAAGCAGCAGCTGCCTGTGTCCCTATAGAAATAATCTAGCTAAATCTTTAATTTAAAAACATGTAAACATAAACCACACACATCTTGTGTGAATAGGAATGGTCTCATTTTACTTTTTTTTTTTATAAACTGTCATTAAGTCTGCTATTTGTGCTTAGGAAAACAACAATAAAACAACATTGTTTGATGTTACTGTTTACACTAAAATACATTATCAAAACATCGTGATTTATGGTGAGTCCTTTGATCTTTCTGTCAATTTACTTCTGTTTAGATCAGTTTTTAAAAAATGAACTGAAAATTAAGAAATGAAGTGAAATATTAAGCTAAATGGGAAATTAAAATTTGTTGTAGTTCATATGGAAGGAGTTCCTCTAAAACATTGTTTTAGATGCTGGAAATCTCACATTATGATAAAGAATGGAACCCAAAATGTTATGGTTTTGGTTATGTTGTGCTTTACTTTGCTCCATGTTTCCTAGTTTTATTGGTTTAATTCCTATTTTGTTGTAGTTTTTAGATTTATGCTAGTTCTCAGGTTTTTCTGTTGTTTTCCTCTGTTGCCCTCTTGTGTTTGTTCCTTTCCCCTTGGCTCCCTCATTGTCTCCTCACACCTGCTCCTTGTCAGCTTGTTAGCCCTGCCATTGTCTCAGTCAGCTGCATTTCCTCCCTTCTGCAGTCACTCCTGGTTGGTTCCTTGTTGTTGCTGGTCCTGTCGTCACTGTTCTCTGCTCACCTCGTCTCTCCATGGCTCCTTGTGCGTGTTTTCCCCTGATGTCTCCATGGTTCTGGTCTGTGTTACAATTTGTTTTTTTGGATTCCTGTCTTTGTTAACTGCTTTAATCATTAAAACTACAAGAACTCACCTCAGCCTCTCTGCCTCTGCATTTGGGTCCTCCAAACCAGTGTTTTTCAATCCTGGTCCTCGAGGCACCCTGCTCTGCATCGTATGGATGTTTCTGAGGTTCAGCACACCTGATTCAGATGATTGCAGTTCAGCAAAGCCTGGTAATCTGCTATCAATTGATAACAGGTGTGTGAAAGCTAGGAAACATTTAAAACATGCAGGGCAGGGTGCCTCGAGGACCAGGATTGAAAAACACTGCTCTAAACCACAACCAAGAAGTGACACAAAATCTGTTAAAGTAATTAACATCTCAATTCCAGTCTTTGATTTAGAGCTTCAGGGTAGAGATTTGGAATTATTTCCTTTTCTTTGCAAAGCTTCTAAATAAAAAAGTAATGGTAAAACAAAAGGTTGAAAATCCCTGTCTATAAATAATTATTATCCTGAATTAAATCAAATTTTATATAGAGAGAGGACCTTTTATTAATCCAAGTATAACACTTCTTTGTAGAGAATAAAAAGCATTAGTGTCAGGTTGTGTGGAGTTTGGAAGAGGACCCAAATGCAGAGAAGGAAGCTGAGTTGGTTTCTTGCAGATTTAATGGGGGCAGCAAAAGCTAAATTCCACAAAAATACAGAAGAAAAAAAAAAAAATCCAGGAGGCATCAGGGGAAACACACATGAGGAACCAGCAAACAACAACTTTAGAGGAGTATAAATGGGAGACTGAACATAGACAAAGCTAATCAGCAGATTGGGAGCAGGTGTGGATAGAAGAATCTAAAAGGGAACTAGGAGGAGACTGACACAATAAGGCAACAGAGGATAAGCTGAACAAGAAATATTTAAGAACTAATATACAATCAAAAACAACAGGAAAACACAAAATTGGAATATTGAAAACCAGTTGAAAACTCAAAAAGGAAACAGAACCAAAACCATGAAATCTAGAAGTAAATTCATTGAAAGTATAAAACAATTCTAATAAACCTAAGACAAACAAAAATAACAGAATAAATCCAAATAACATGACAATGATTTCTAAGTTTATTAGTAGCCTCAGACAAAAAAGGTATAAACAACCATGAATAGATCATATAACACTTGCATAAACTTATAATCATCAAAACTTAAAGGAATAATAAATCATAAGAGCTAATTAATACCTATAAACTACGATTAAAGTTAAAGTTAATAGATGCCACTTAAGTTTTCTTTCTAAAAAAAAAAAAAAAGCAAACTCGTAAATCTGTTTTTCTTTGCATGTTTTTCAGCACAGCGGTCAGTCTGTGGGGAGAGGAGTATCTTATAAAGAGGAAATAACTCAATGAGAATGCGTAGACTAAAATAAAGCCGAGCTAGATCTAGATGTTCTCTACTTATAGTGCATTATGTGTCATTACCGACCTGAAGCAAGCTCTTTCCGAAAGCTCCATTAGAAGTACATATAACTGCATTATTAGATGACTATTTTCACACATTTAAAAAGGTTATGTAAGTTGTACATTATCAATAACTGACTTAAACTTCAAGTTTGATCAGAAGTTCATATTAAAGCTAATTTATAGGTAATTGTATTCTTAAGTTTTTGTTCCTTACAATTAACAATCTTTCCTTAGACACAAAATCTCTCTGAGGTCTATTTTTGCAAAAAGCATCAAACATGGAGGTAATGACTTTACAGTCTATACTACTATAGGTAGGGTTGGGAATTGAAAAGATTTTCACGATTCCGATTCCCTTTTCGATTCTATGAAACGATTCGATTCTTTATCGATTCTTTTTTCGATTCCAATTTGGGGGAAAAAGGAGAACAAACAGTTTGATTATCAGCATCAACTTTGTTTACTTAACTATTGCACAATCTTACAAACTCAACAAGATCAAGATGTCCACAGGAAATGTGAAACTGGAGTAACATCTGTGTTTAAATGAAAAATGAATACAAGAACAAACTTAATAACCAACAATGTCTAATAACAAATGATGGGATAATAACCTATTTTAAATAACAAAAAATACTAATTATAAAACAGTAGTAGGGAAAATTAACAGTTCTTTTGCAGAAAGATGAGCATATCTGCCTTTTCTGGAAGGATACAGGATCTTTCAGAGCTTATGGTGTCTCCAGCCGTGGAGAACACCCTCTCAGATGGGGTGGAGGAAGCCTGCACACAGAGGTAGTTTTCAGCCAGTCCAGATAGCAAGGGCAGCGTATCTTGCTTGTTCAACCACCACAGTGTGGCGCTATCCCTGCAGGGGATGGAGGGCAAGCTTTTATAGAGCTGGATTTCCTGATCTACCCTCTAGGCTAAGGAAAGACGGGGCTTTGATTCACAAAGTGACCGCAGCTCGTTGTCTTCCTCCTCGAATTGTTCTTCCAACTTGCGTAACTTGCGTAACTTACGTAACTTACGTAAAAAACGTGACGTAAGTCGTGCTCCCCAGAGCCGACGCTCTAGGCTCTGGTGCTGCGGGAATCGAAAAAAGAATCGTTCAGCAGTGTTGGGCACGTTACTTTGAAAAAGTAATTAGTTATAGTTACTAGTTACTTCTCCCAAAAAGTAACTGAGTTACTAACTGAGTTACTCCACAATAAAAGTAACTAGTTACTAGTAAAAGTAACTATTGCGTTACTTTTGAGTTTCTCGCCCCCGTAAACCTCACCACCCGGCCCCCACCTTCTCGCCGTGTGTTTCCAAAGCCAGCTGAATAGAGCGAACGACAAAGACAAGAACCTGCAGAGAGTTTAGCATTTATTGCAACTCAACGTAAATGACATCAGGGGGGAACGCCATGTGAAGTTTTATAACAGGACATTCAGATCCGGTGAGTGAATGAAATTAATAACTGGGGATGTCTAATTCTGAAATCTGTGTGTTTGGGTTGTTATAGATACTGCAGCATCTATCTATCCATCTATCTATCTAGATGTATACTCTGTATGTGACATAAAATATGGATCTCCATCCCTGCCACAAAGGCCATCAAATAATGTTTAAAATAAAAAATACAGTAGGTTGAGAAGGCAGAGTCTCCATCCATCCATCCATCCATCCATCCAGATTTCTCCCTTTCTCCATATAGGCTATCATTTCTGGCTGTTGTCAGGTTCATTTGATCGTTCACGCTCTCCATAGTTCTCCTGTGGCGCGAGCACAGGGCGACTGTTGCGCGCCTTTAGCGAGCATGCGCGTTTCCTGTCGCTTGCGCGGTGACTCTTGCCGCCTGCGCTGTGTGGAGATGCAGAGGAAACCTTTATGTGATGGGGAAACGCAGCTCTACGTAACACTGGTATTTCCATCTGGAAAACGCTGTTTTGCTGCTGGAGTCATCCTCGCTCTCCATCTCTCTGTGTGTGCTGTACGTTAACACCCGCCAGCGGAAACACCCACCTACCCAACTGACAGACGGAATCTCATCCTCCCCTCTCTCATGACAAGGCGCGCACCTCTTGATGACCTAAAATAAATCTTTAATATCTCTTAAACAAAAGTAGCACAAACTATATTTTTTTCTGCACAAATCTGCACTAACGTTGCACTAACCATTCAGTCTATTTGCAGAGTTTTTTGGCGTGGGTGGGGTGTCAGCTTCACGCAGCTGCGCACGAGTCCTATCATGAAAAAAGGTTCATTGTGCGACCTGAGTAACGCGCAGTAACGGGGTGTCTGCAATGGTAACTGCGTTATAGTTACAGTCAAAATAATTAGTTAGATTACTCGTTACTAAAACAAGGTAACGGCGTTAGTAACGGCGTTAGTTTCAACGCCGTTAGTCCCATCACTGTCGTTCAGCGAGCTGCCAAACGATGCCATGGAATCGGAAAATACGGAACCGGTTCTGAACAGGAACCGGTTTTCGATTCCCATCCCTAACTATAGGTGTAACAGAGAAGAGTGTACATGAAGAAAAATCAGTTGGTTTTTTTTCAGTGCTGAGCATGATGGATTGCACATCCTTCTACAAGCGAAAACCTAGTAAAATAATACCTGAAACATTATTAAATGACCTGTAGCCACAAACCCACATCCAGCTGCAGAACTGGGACACAACTCTTCTCTCTCCATTTTGAATATCTGGACATACTCCTACCTTGGAGCACTTCAGTCTATACCAGTTAACCCAGCCAGGTCATGATTTGAGCTTAAACAAAAGAAGACAGGACAGGAGGTCTTCAAGTGTCCAACCAAAACTGCCCGGTGAAGGAATTATAAACACAGCTGCATATTATTTTTCTGTATAACAGTGGCCCCCAGAGGGCAAAGAGGGGCCCTGTCTGAAAAGGTAGGCATAATTTATCACTGAATATTATTTCAAGAGACTCTTTCCATTTTAGTGTATTAATATGTCCCATGGGTCCCATTTATAACTGTTCCATTTGTGGTTAAAGGCCTAAGTGAATATAAATAATTCATCTGCCTTTGTAAAGGAGGAAGAATGTACATCACCTTCAACTATATCCTGTCTCCAACAGAGAATGCATTTGAATATTAATTGTGATACGTCAGTTTAATTTTGCACTAAAGCTGAGAAACGTCTAGCACATCTTGGCTGGCATATCCACTTTTTTTTATTTGACCCTTGGATGAGATCTCTTTGTCAGAACAAGCTGTCCAACAAGGAAAATCTGTGACAGCTAAAGTAACCAAAGCATGTCAAGCGATTCTGAACATTGAGGCTCTCACCAAACTGTTGCTTCATCTTCTGGAAAACAAAAAAATTATTACTCTAGAATCAGGGAAAAATCAAAACATTATTAGTCAGAATTGTGAGATTAAAATGTGACTTTTTTTTGTTTTGTTTTGCTTTGTTTGGGGTTTTTTAAACACAGAGAGTGGCATTTACTGTTTAAACGCCTCCAGCACTAGCTTGCCATTTCTGTTAGACAGTAAAACATGTTGTTGGAGGGATGCAGAACCACAGAGCTGAGTCACTTACCCCAGAGCCAATAAATAAAACATAGATGTCAGAGTGATGACACTGATTCAATTAATCCCAATTAAAACAGAGAACGAAATACAGCTGCAGTCATACGCTCATGCATGTATAATACAAATAAAGTCAAATAAAAACGGAGACAGTTTCTCGGTTTATGTTAGGAAAGTTGTTCGTCATACTCTTCAGGTATGATGGAAATATTTTGCACTTGTTTAGATAAAGTACTTTTACATTTGCAATATTAAAGATGTTCACACATTGCAGTTAAAAAATTTGCCCACTGTGCAAATTACTTATTTTCTTTTTTCTCTCTTAGATATTTTACATGTCAAAACACATTTTATTATTTGATAACAAAAATGGAATAAATACAAAAATTTAGTTTGTAAGATTTGTAAGATTGTAATTCATGGGAAATGGGTTGGTGTGGTATATCTGTTGTGAAAATAAAGCAATTTAATGAATAGATGGCATATCTGAATTGCAATGTGTTGGTGGCATTGTGATGGTCTAGACCTGCTTTCTGCTTTAACAGGAACCATGAATTCTGGTCTCTGCTAGTAAACCCTGAAGGAGAATGAGCAATCAACAGAGTGGGATCTTTATATTTCATCACATTAACTTTGTTTGATTCTATTTTTTCTTTTTTTTTCTGTTGACCTGATGTATCTAATCGTGACGAGTGAATTTATACAGCACTGGACGTTTGTTTAAAAGTCACAGCAAAACTAGTGAAATTGTTATCAAGCATAATTGTGCATGTAAAATTAAAATAACTCCTAATTGCATACATCAAAAGACTTTAATATATAGTCCATTACTGTTTCAGAGAATAATGAACAGTGCAAGACAAGAGAAGATGCTTTTTAAGTCGGGTAAATGTCTGCTGTGACTAACAAGGCTGATAAAAAGCCCAAAGTGTATCTATCCAACAATTTCAGAGAAGGTGGTGGCAATATATCTGAGCTTTAAAAAAGACCTTCTGCCAAAAGCGTCATCATAAAGGCATGCCAGGCATTTTATAATTTTTTTACCACACCATCACAGATGTAAATTCTAGGAGTTGGCTTTATTCTGCTGGGTGTGAATTTCTTTAACTGTTCTTTAGAATTTTACCAGGTTGATGGTACCTGTACGTAAGAAAAGGGAGCATATAAATTTTAAAGAATTGCATAAATTATGTGATGAAACGTATTCCTGTTTTACTGAGGATCAAACAAAATTTTTTTTTTTCTTGTGATATACTGCTCAAAAAATAAAGGGAATGCTAAAATAACACATCCTGTCTTACTCCCATTAACTTTCGGGCTCTGTCGCAGTGTGCCTCAAGCTCCCTTCGTTTCCAGATGCCGTGAACTCAGTGTGTTTTTTTTTTTTTTTTTTTATTAACAATCTCAAGTCTGCCCTACCTGTCTCCTTGGTGTGTTATGCATGTGGGTCAGAAAAAAGGGGACCATAACAAATGTTTAGTATAAGGAAAATTGCCACAAGGGGCGATAAAAGTTACAGTGTGGCCAAAGGTTACAGTGTTCCAGTGTTCCAGCTGCATACTGTCGTTAATGGGGCATGACTGCAAGTTTTTTATTATCATTTTGTTGTGTTTCATTTTTAGTTTTCAAGAAAAATTAAACAAGGATTAATTTAGGATTTAATGAGCCTATCATGTGTCTGTAAATAACACAGATGCTAAACAACTAAGCCAGAAAACTCACAGAGCTGAGAATTTACCAACCAGACCAAGCAACAAGAACATGGCATAGTCTTTAGAGGGTTAACATCAGCTAAACGCCAGATGTTTAGCAGGATATTTATATTAACTAACTTTCTTTGTCCCTCGTTTATCATGTAAACAGATGACCCAGCACCAGCCCCGTGTTCAGGGACAGGCCAGTTGCCATCAGTACATAGTCTGTGGGAATTTCCCTCTTTTTACCATTTTTAATATATATACAAAAATTGAAAAACATTTTTTTTCTAAATAATGATAACTATAAAATGAAATGGCCTCCAGTTGTTTATCCTGTATCCTGGACAGCTATCAATATTAAAATAGTTTAGATTTTTATATTCAGATTAAATTACAACTGTTAAAAGACATTTATAAATCTTTATCATTCTCATGAGCAGCCTTAAGCAGCCACAACAAAAATTCATGTTTTGTCATTACACCAGCATAAAAACAATGTGTCCTTTAATACAGTTAGTGGCTATAGGACTATATTTTCACAATCCTGAACACATTTTATAATTATGTGTAGGACATAGATACAGCTATTGTTTTTTTCCTAAATAAGTTAAATTATTTTAAGGGGATTTAAATGTAAAATTACATTGAAAATTGTAAATTATACTCTCCAGGACATCTTTGTAGCAGCTTAGCCAGCGTAGGTACTGAGAAGGGGTCTGTGGTCCCCACCTGCAGAATCACTCTTTTAACGAGTGTGTCTTGTTAATTGCAAATAATTTCCACCTGTTGTCTATAACATTTGTACAGCAGCATGTGAAATTGATTGTCCTTCACTGTTGCTTCCTAAATAGACATTTTGATTTCACAGAAGTTTCATTTAATTGAACTTATATTGTGTTTTTTACATGTTATTTGTTTTGTCAATTTCAATTAACTGGCAGCAGAATCTTTTTTTTTTTTTTTTTTCTGGCTTTAACAGAAGGGTACGTAAACCTTAAAGTAAAAATGTATATAAAACAGAGCTAGTAAAATGTATTAGTTATTTAATGAAATGTCCAATACGGCCTCAGCATTCCTGTCTATGAATAGTGTGAACTTTCAACATGAACTGTGTACACCACTAAACAGCAGATGAAAGCTTTTCCTGTATTACAGTCCCCCATATTCCACTTTGGAGTTCATTAATCTTGTTTTGACAACATGGAGTGGTTGGCACAGATCTATGATGAAGCCACCATGTGCAGACCAGTAAACAAAGGGCCTTAAAACAGAAAAAGTTTAGGAATCTTTTACAGAGGGTGCCTTATTTGAATCAGTCGTTGAAAGAAAAAAAGGAATGTGAGATAATCAGTGGCCAAGACAGCTGCTTGGCCTGTTTTTAAAACAACTAAACCTGCAAAAATAAAGTACATACATTAATATAACATTTATTTTATACAATAAAGACCTTGATATGCAGGAAATAACATATACAGTATGCATAAGAGTCTATCAACAATTATGATGTAAACAAACTAGCTAATCAGAATAAATCTGAGTTTTCATTTTATCATAAAATGTCATGAATGAAATTCCTATCTGGCTGTACATTCTTAATACCAATGAAAAATTTGAAGAAATAATACACATAGGAAATACTGAGAAAAGAAAAATCATATGGTATAGGCTTACTAGGCTTATACAAACATGCAAAAATAAAATTAAAAAAGGTTTGTAAAAATGTGCTAAACCATCTGCATGAAATGAGCAAAGGATTTGCAAAAAATAAAACAGTAGTAATAATATCAGTAGCGATTAAATGCTGTACATTATTACAGAAGACAGTTAAGACGCCAGATTGTTTAGTTCCTTAATTTCTTTAAAGAAGCTGCAGGAAATCTCAACAGTATAGTTAATCCCAAAATGATTCATTGGTGGTGAATCTTAAATATCCGATATCCAACTTCTAACTAACTTCACCGCGGTCATAATTTACATTTTTTTTTTTTTTAAACTCTCAGAAGATTTTTGTATTACAAAAAATAACGATTTTGCTATTTTTATGTTTCAACGCAACGGTAAAGAATTCAATAGTATTTAGTATTTGTTCATGTCTTTCCCACTGCGGGACGCCATTTCTCCTTTCTGAATGAGTTCGCAAAGTATTCTAGCAAGCCACTTCGTTCCCAAGTCAGTTCCTGACCTTACTTGGTCTGAAGGGACCATTTTAAGGGTTGGAGGACACTTCACCCTAGTTCTTATGACTATGGGGACACACTACCCTTAAAAATGAACGTGCAAAACAGAGTGCTAGGGCCCAAACCGATTGCAAGTGAGGGAAATGGGACTGGACCTTAGGTTTATTTCATTCAGTTGATAATTCTGTTTTTCTGAAACGCAATAAAAAAGTTTCAAAAATACATAGTATGTCAAATATCATTCAAACATCTTTCTGTGACTAATAGTAAAAGCTTGAAATAATTTCTCAGTTTGCTGTTTGATGATTTTTAGTCTTCAAGGATGATCGGTCTCCTTGCCATCACCCTAATCTTTAATTCCCTCCTCAGGTTCTAAGTCAGATTCAAATCAGGACTCTAACTGGTCCAACTAAAAGTGTTAATATTACTTTAAGTCAGAACATATGTTTGTTCAGTAAAAAGACTATAAACCTAGATTTAAAAATCTCACCCTTTTTTTTTTCTATTTACTGTACCCGTCTCATTGAGGCCACCTGCAGTTAAAGTAATTGTGGCCCCAGACCAGTTTTCACATCCACTCTATGACAGGAAATGAAAAACATTATGGAGAACAAACATAAATACTGTGGAAAGTATTCATTAAATATACTTACTTTAAATTCATTTAATTGCTGTTGGAAATTTTTAAATACAGTTTTAGTCAACTAAATTATTAGTAGTCGTCAAGTAACATTTCTGCTTTTTCACTAGACATTTTTCTCATTTGATTGATCATAAAGCAATTTTACCATTTAATGGCAAGTTATAAATTTGTTTCTTTTGTTAAAAAACAGTCAATCAAACATAAATGAAGCTGAGACAAGAATGAAAGTCTCACAATGTAGCTTTTTGCAAGAGAACTGTTCATAATTATTGGTTATTATTCATAAAGCAGGATGATCTCTATTTTAGCATGTACCTTTGTGAAGCTTCCTAAGTGGCAGTTTCACATTGTTCTTTATTCTAAGAAATAAAAGATTTGAAAGGTCGGAAACAGCGCGGTGGATATGTTGCTTTTATAGTAAATGGAAATTGCTCTATTAGACTGCGATTCAAAGTGTAAACGATTATCATTGACTATTTCTGTTGCGTAAAAAGGCTTTTAATGCGATAAGAAAATGGTGCAGTTATCTCTCCAGGTCTCCAGGGGTCCTATTTAAGCCTCCTATACAACCAGTTCAAGAACATAAACTGTAAGATACAACATTTGGGTAAATTATAAAGGAATTAAAAGAATAACTTTTGTATCAAATTGACCAAGCAGGATTTTATGATTATTTTTCTCTATCATTTGTTTGTGTGTACTTTGTAAATGGAAACCACAGGGGAGAGTCATACATCCCTGTTCCATGTTGACAGTCGTCCTGACCATCTTCACCTTCAGCTCCTGCTGTGTTTTTAAATGCATCTTTGACAGGCATGTGTCAGTAACACCAGACCCGAGAGCTGCAGCACGTATCCAGGTACCTGTCAACGAAGGGATGTCTGTTCCAGCTTTCAAATAGCACATAAAATGAACATTTGAAGAAAAACATTCATTTAATTGATCCATTATAGGCAAAACAAATAATTGTTTACTTAATGCAGTTTTCACCCCATCTGTTATATAATAGATAATTAAAGAACTCAAATGCAAAAAATATTTTCTCATGAATTATGCATAAAAAAAATCTAATAAATAATTTCTTTCTAACCATGAAAATCATATAAATCCTTGTTGACTTGAAAACACTGATGTTAACAAATTTTCCAAATGTGAATTTAATCTAAAAAGCAAAAATAATACCTGCATTGCTTCTATATACATTTTCTTACTTAACTTCTTACTTCCCACACAAAAGTTGACCAAACCAAGAGGCTGAAACTGTATCAGAGAAGGTTTATAATTAAATAAACTTTTCAGTGCAGCATTAGAATCTTTTTTCTTGGTAATACTGAATTTGAGTAATATATTTGACAAATTGATCCCATTAAATCCTGATTATAGACTGGAAAAATGTGTCGAATTGTCTACTCCTGTGCTACTTTACACTGAATCAGATCTAATTTGCCATACTTGTTCTACTTTGTGCCATTGAACAACTGTAAATCTAAGCGGACATAGATTAATAATAAATAGATTAATAATTAGCACTTCTATAATCCTTCTGCCTAGAATCTAATCCCAAATTTTGAAAGTAACTGCTTTTGGTCCTCTAAGTGGAAAGTTACAAAAACTATGTTGCACTCATTGGCACAACCAAAGTTCGACATCCTTTTAAAAGTTTAAAATTTTTCTGTCTGTTATTTATTTTCCATCTATTCTAAGAATAACTGGAGGTAACCTTAACATATAAAGCTGAATCCAGAGAAGCCCTGGCATAGTTTCAAACCCAGAAACTTCTCTCTCTAAACCAAAAGCTACAACTCATCCATTATTCAGCTCAATTATTTTAATGTCTCGTTTATATTTAATGTTTCTGTCTTTTTGCATCCTTTGCATTATCTATTGTATAACTGAGACCTAAAATTCTAAATTCCTTCAGCTTTTTAAGGGGAAGCATTTCTAAATAGCTCCATCCTACCTTGATTCAATCCGTTGGGTGTTTTCCGGCGTACCACTGAGGGTTTTAGTTAAATAAACCCCTAGAATTTGTGTAGCTCGGATCATGCTACATCCAGGTGGAAAACATTCTCTTAACATAGAGCTGATTTCCGGACATTTATGGAAACCACATATTTGAATTCGGCACTTGAGAAAGTATGGATCTGTATTTTTTTTTTTTTTTTTTTTTTTTCTGTGCCAAGTAAAGGAGTGCAGCTGGTTAGTGGGAGTGTATATGACTTACATAAAAATAGCTTGTATCCTGAAGTAATTTTGTTAATATAGCATGCTAGCATGCTTGGACTCAACTTCTACAAATTTATCTAAAAATCTAAAATGTTAACAGGTTGCATTTTACCGGTCTTCTTCTATAGATTTTTTTAAAAGTTAAAGCAGTGCAGCTAAATTATGAATGGGTACCATGTGGAAGGGGAAGGGATGCTCATAAGGTGAGGTGTGAGGGCAACAGTAAGCAAATAGGAGCAGGATGTTCAGATATGCCTGATTAACACACAAACCTTCCCTGTAGTTTAGAAATTATTCTCTGCCACTTGCATCTCATTGACTTGTTAAATGAAATAAACTCGCCTCTTGGCTGAAGCTAATTCTGCCTGACAACAAGGTTCTGAAATAAATGTCCCCCTTGAGAAAAAGTTTAGAGCATATTATGAGCAACGTCATGTAGGAGGCCTGTTTCTGACTAAGTTGCTTAATGTCAGCAAAGAAAAGTTTAATCGTGGGCCATCATTTGGATTTTGGGTGAACTTAACAGCTGCCTATATGCAGTTAGAAATCAGACTGAATGAGCAGGATTACATGTATTTTTTTCACTATGCCACCTGACATACATGAAAACGTATCTTTTTATTAAATCATTTTTCTCTCTCTTCTACCCTCTGCCCTTCAGTTACTCATCTCACTCTTGCATTGCCACAGTGTGAAAGCATCATCACCAACTCAGTGGGTTGTCAGTGCATCCTCCTCCAGAGCAATCTTCTGTCACTCCCACTGGGACAGATATCCTCTGAGTTTTCTCGATTAGAGGAAACTGGATTATTGTAAAGCCTCGTCTTTCAGGGAGGTTTTACTAGCAGCTGAAATTCACACTTCAAATTATTTCCTTTATAAACCTCCTTCTCTTGTCCTGTTGCTGTAAGACACATGAATTGGGCATATTATTGCTAAATGCCCTGTTATGCAGCAGTAGGCCTAATCCAACTTTCTTACAGTATATCATCATATTTAACTATATTTTGAATATAAATGCTTTCCTGGCAAACTAATGAAAATGTGTAAGAGTAAAGATGAATAAGGATTATATCTGTAAATTCATATACACAATCACACTACGGAAAGCTATTATAGCTTACATTATGTTCTGTTTGATAACATTTGATTGTTTTGGAGTTTAGAACTTGATGTTTGAATAATTGGTTATTTAAACATACATCTGTAAGCGTGTTTGCCTATGTTGCTGGAAACATTAAATCATTTTCATTTCATAATAAACATTACTTGCAATAATAACTTGATTGTTCTGCACACGAACACAAAAACGAAAACTTAATATTCAAACAAACCTTTAATACTGTATAAAATCCTTTATTCAACCTCAGCCACTGTGGAGCACTAATCAGTTTTCAATTTATTAAACATACAGAAACATTTATTTTAAAAGCTGAACGGTTATTATCAAGATTATAAACTGATTAGTAAAGACTGAATAATTTAGGTATCAAAATGTTTTTCGAGGAGAATTTCTGCTCCGGCTCCCTTGTTTTAAACTGTATAGACAACAGCGCAATCTGGTGGCAATAAGCAACGAAAAACAAAAGTAATCACTGAATGAAAACAAAGTTTGAGGACTTAACAGAAAATGCTTTTACTCCTAAGACTTAATATATAAAAATATTAATATATATGCTAATTCAGTTTTTGTACTTGTATAATCTTCAGTAAAATCTTTAAAAAATCATGTTATCAAGAGGGCAATTAGTGTTACAAGTTACTAAAAGTTATAAAACTGTGTTTAAGATAAAAAGAAATTTAATGCAAATTAAGTTTTATGACTTCCAAACTAGACGTTTTTGTATTGTAGTCAGTCCTAAATCACATATTCTTTATAGTACCTTCCCCCTATCAGTATATTAAACTAATAAATTTGATGCGGCCTATTTTATTTAGGTCTAAGCATTCTTTATAGACTTTTCTGTCTTTAGTCATTTCCAGCACAGAAGCATAAAAAATAGAATATTATTCAGGTTATCTAAAAAAAAATAAAATCTGAGAGGTACAATTTACAAAGTCATTCAAAACAGACCTAAATGTTTAACAAAGTTTGATGGCTTAAAATCACAAAAACTCCTTATTTCTGCGTTTCAGAAAATGTAAAAAAATAAGACCAATGGAAATATATTGAATGCTTTTTTTCCTAATGCATAACATAATGTGCAGTATATGCCTTGATTATGTAGTTCTGGCCATGATGTTAAGTGATTATGGGACTATTGAAGTTTTCTGGTAGCCCAGGTTTCCTTTATAGCAGCGTTCAGCTTGTCCACGTTGTTCTAGCAGAACCAGGCTCAGAGCATTGGGGTTTTGAGGAGAAAAAAGCAGATAATGACATAAATGAAATAAGTTCTATGGCGCTCGGGCCCTGGCATAAGATTTGGATGCTGAGAATCAAGACTGCTTGGATTAGTAACCTAGAAAAAGGATTAGAGTCTTTATTAGATGACTGGCTCCAGAGAAGGTGCAGCTCTGAGTTGATTGGCTGGAGGTGAACAAGGAAACTGCAGGAGAGTTTGTCTGAATCCTTGTAGTCAAAACTGATGAATGTTTAAATTCTTAGTTTAATAATTATTTTAAAAATGAATCAAATACCAAAAAAATGAATAATAATTCAACTTTAATGACATTATCATGAACTTTGAGCATTTCACTGCCTCAGCACCGACATCCCCTCAGAAAGGTACATTTGGTGTTCCTCCCCATTTGTAACTCTTACTTTTCTCTGTGAACAGTTTAACATCAACACAGAGCTACCCATCCATCCCTGGGCATCCATGCCAGCATTTCTGTAGCGCAATAACACAGCATGAGCACTTTAACAGGGAGTGCAGCGGTCATTTGTGGAGGCAGATTCTCTGTAAAGTTCAGTCCGAGTTGTACCACTCCACCTGACCCTGCTACGAGATGGGAGCATTGGAAAAATGCTGTTTTAATTTCCATTTGTCTTGAGATTCTCTTTTTATGAGTAAAAAAACAAAAAACAAATATTTAGATGGATGAAGTGCATGAAGAATAAAACTCCAGAGTAAATGGGCCAGAGGTTCCATGGGTTTACTCCAGCACCACAGTGCCACCTGCTGCCTCCAGAGCAGCTTTGAGTTTCTCTGCTTCTTCCTTGGATACATTAGCCCGGATTTCCTGGGGAAGGGACTCCACCAGCTTCTTGGCCTGATTAAAGAGTGAGAGGAAACAACAAAAGAATAATTAAACAGATAGGCTACACAGACACATAAACAGCTTGATGCCTAAAATAACACACATTCCTTCAAACATAGTTTTTAAGGAAATTACAAATATGATGCAACAAAAAAAAGCTATAGAGCAAATGGTAACAGAGTAGTTATTTAAGCATCAAAGAGATCATTTTTAAAAACCTCTGATAGGAACTAAACTACAAGTAGGGCTGCAAGTAATTAATTAATTAATTTGTCGATTAAAGACTTAAGGGAAGTTTTTTTTACAGAATTTAACCAGGTGAAACCAAACATTTTCCACTTGTAAGTTCTGGGTAGAGCATGTTGACAGAAGGAAAGATTTTTCTTTTATCTTAAATGCAAAATACTGATTTTTTTGTTAGTTTTTTATATAATTACTGCTCTAAGTGCATTGTCTCTTTCAACTAAATTCATGTTTTACTCTCTATTCCCCAGTTAACGATTAAATCATCGCAATAATCGATTAATCCCATTAATTGTTTCAACCTCAACTACAAGGTTTATTTAGACTTTCTTTTTAAACTTGCGTTTTTATAAGGATAGTATCTAAATGTGATATTTCAGAAAATTAAAAAAAGATTAATAAAAATCTTTCTTCTTTTTTCTTTTACCCATTAATTGGGTCCCTGTTGCTCTGTGGCTTAACATCTCAGATGCTAAAGATGTACAGCAGGAGAGGGCATTAAGGGCAGTTCCATTCATTTTAAAGACCAAAATATATAATCAATATCCATGAAACATCATCCAAAATATTTTAGACACTTCTTTGTGATTTCATTGTTGCACACAATATATGCTGCAATGGTTATTCAATGATTAAATAGTCGACATCCATTGGAAAAAGAACAGCCCGTGTTATAGTGGAAATAATAACTAGGGATGTCCTGATGGCCCTTTTTCATTTCCAATACGATACAGATATAACAGCTTGAAGAACTTACTGATGCTGATATTGAACCAGTCCGAGATTAGCATGAATCATACATGCTTGTATTACTTATTTTGTGTTGTAGAATGTTAGTAAAGGCTGAAACAGACCAACAGTCATCCACAATAGCTATGAGAACCAATGGGTTACAGAAAACTTTAAATAGATGCAGTTTTTTTCCTATCAGCATGCAAATCTCAGATATTTTAGATACATGCAGCTATAACCTAGTGTTTCTGGCTAATAATGGGCTGATATTCAATGTCTACTCTGAACTTTTTTAAGATATTGCATCTATAAAATTTCTAATCTCCATATTGACGGGATTGGCGGACTCATGGTTAGGGCATAGGGCTTGGAATTCTGAGGTTGTGAGGTCAAAACCCATTCCCACAGACTGCCACTCTGGGTCTCTGAGCAAGACCATCAAACCCCCATAGCTCTCCAGGCATCTCACAATGGCAGCCCACTGCTCCCCAAGGGGATGGGTTAAATCAAGAGGTAAATATCTCCAATGTAAAATCAAAAAAGTTCAATTATCAATATTAAGTACCATAAACATCTTAGTTCACACAAAATGTTCATGTTTGATTTTTACATAGCACACACTATAAGAAAGGTAAAGAGATATCAAAACATGTTCAGAGACTATTTTATGGTGTACGACCAATAGTTGTTGCATTCATATCAGCAGCTAAGAACAAGATCTGCTTTCATGTCTCTCATTAAACAAGATCCTAGTTTCTAGAAGCCATGTGCTGTCCAGGAAATTCCACCAATAAAATTATAACTTGTTCTGCCCTGTGATCATCATTTTAACAGAGGAGTTGGACTCCCTTTTAAACATCAAACAACCCAGTTTGGATCAGGTTAGGCAACTGCAAATAACCGCTGGTCTAAAGGTAGGTTTAATGACAATATCAGCAAAATGTGTCAACAGATCCAAATCCGACAGTCAAAAACAAGAAATAATCTGTGAGGTTTTTGTCGATAAATACAAAATCAAAAGCTAAAAACATAAAATACCAAAATTCAACTATTGAGCATAAACAGCCGACAGATATTAACTCTTACCTGCACCAGATTCAAGCCTTGGATACAGTTTTTCACTTCCTTTATAAGCTTCACTTTTTCAGCCGCTTTTAACTCTGTCAGTTTTACTGTGAAGTGAGTCTTTTCTTTCTTAGCCGGTGCCTCATCCTCCTCTGCGCCCTGGTTTCACAGGAAAGAAAAATATATAGACAATGTGGGCCAACATTATGGCTGAAATGCTCGAGAAGTTTTTCCTTAAAATATATACATTTTTGCATTTAATCTTTCAAACGTGTAATAATCAGATAGAAAACATCCTTCTGCCAGGTGTTTTATCAGATCACATTGTACTGCAGTTATTACCTGAGCTGCGGGGACAGCAGATGCTGTCATGGCCCCCATCGGCATCATTCCAACATCTTGAATGTTCAGAGTTTTCTGTGAACAAGAACAAACAGATCATCTCTCAAATTAAGCGTTAAGCTTTAGAGTGCAGCTTAAAACTGTGATACAGGCTCTGAATAAAAAAAGACTTTCCACATACTTTTAGGAGCTCATTAAGGTCCGACACCTCTAACAATGTGAGGCTGGCAATGTCATTGACCAGCTGTTGGATTTTAGGGGAGTACTGTTTGGGTGCTCCATCCAGAGGAGGCGTGGCTATGACGTCTGATTGGGAGGTCGGACTGGTTTTCAGAAGTCGGAGAGAACACAGGACCGGTGCCTGCTGTCGAAGGTGGTGCCTAAAAGAGAAAACGGCAATACCTGCTTATTACCTAAAAACAAGACATAATTCATTGTTCACAAAGATAAAAAAGGGGTCCTACAGCATTTTAAAGGAATAGTACACCCAAAACATGATTAGCCTTCATTTTCTACTCACCCCCATGCTGAACAACACTCTGGAGTACTTTTTTGATATCTCAAATGCATCTGGAGATCTGGGAGGCTTCTTGCTGTCTGCTGACATTCAAATAATGGAGGTCTATTGTGCCCGAGGCAGAAAGGTCCTTAAAAGTCCACAAAAAACGTGTCAATATTCCTCCATACTGCTCGTCCAATGTATTCCAAGTGTCCTGAGTGGGTAGCATCCAGAATTTACTCAAAACAAAGTCATTTAGAATGTTTTTAGAGCATAAACAGTAGTGTATAGGATTTCCTGAAAGCGTGTTCACGACGCTACGGAAACCGCGGCAGACCAAACCGGATGAAAGTGCGCATTCAGCTCGGCAAAGAACTCATGCCCTTCCTCAACACTGAAGTCCTCAGACATTTTTTCTTTCGTTGTTTCTTTCTTTGCACAGGTAAACAGCACATTTCTTCTTCTACGCTTGCATTATTGGCAGAGCAGACGCTGAATGCGCACTTTCATCTGGTTTGGTCTGCCGGCTTCCGTAGCGTCATGAACACGCGCGCGCTTTCAGGAAATCCTATACACTACCGTTTATGCTCTAAAAACATTCTAAATGACTTCGTTTCGAGTAAATTCTGGATGCTACCCACTCAGGACACTTGGAATACATTGGACGAGCAGTATGGAGGAATATTGACACGTTTTTTGTGGACTTTTATGGACCTTTCTTTCTCGGGCACCATAGACCTCCATTATTTGAATGTCAGTAGACAGCAAGAAGCCTCCCAGATCTCCAGATGCATTTGAGATATCAAAAAAGTACTCCAGAGTGTTGTTCAGCATGGGGGTGAGTAGAAAATGAAGGCTAATCATGTTTTGGGTGTACTATTCCTTTAAATTTAGCTAAGAATATACTTATACTCACACATTCATGTTATATTGGTATACTGCTTCTGTGCTCAACAGATCATTGGGGTTACAGATTCTTCCCTTGTTGTTATCAAAAGTTAAATCATTTGAAAATCACTGATTTCGAAGATTTAAAGGGAAACAGCTAATCTTAAGAAGACAGAAAAAAAGATAACTGACCCTGTTGTCTCTCTTTTCTATTCCTGATCCTAGGATGTCACTCTAAACTCTCAAGTTGTTGACCTTGATTCATTTATCTTTTAAACATGCACACTGCAGTCAATCAGCCGGTTTGTCAACGATGCTTAAAGCTACAGATAAAAGCTAACTTTCTAATGAGCTAAAGTTAAGACTGTTTAATATTCACAAATCTAGTATACTTTAAATTTCTATTCATTTAGTCTGTTAATTATCACATACGACAAAGTGACTTTTACTACTACTATTGGCTTTGACAGAAATGCTGCTAAATTTAGATAACATTTCATGTATTTATTATGACAGTATTAATAGCTATTGCATGTTACTGATTATATCCACTTTAATATGCATTTTGAAAATAAATTAAAACAAACAAATCATTGAATTTTATTACTAATAGTTTTCTTGACACTATCAAATATTATCTAAAAGAGAAAAGTATTCTAATTTTTTTAATAAATTTTCATGTATCAGTTTGTAAGCACATAGCTTACTAAAAATAACCACAAGTTACTTAAACCTGTTTAAATTAATACACTGTAGCCTGTATTATTTGATACATGCAATGTTTTAGTCATTTATTTCTATCATTTCTGAGCTAGGAGGTACATGTTTTATGTGTTTTGGACAGATTAGCATATGACCTACTGCATGTTATAAAATCAGCTTCATGTTTCCATACTGAATTCTTACAAACAACCCAGAGATGTTCATAAAAAAATAAATACAAAGCTGCAGAGAGAGCTGGTGAATATTGGTGCCAGATCCATTTTCTCTATATTACTGGTTGGTTTGTTGCTAACTAGCTAGCCAGATATCTGGCTAGCTAGTTAGCAACAAACACTCCTCTGAGGATGAGGCTTTAAATGTCAACCTATTAAAGAGAATACGGTCCGCCAGAAAGGTTTAACTTTAAAGTCTAGATGTGTTTTTACATAATTTACCACACAGAAACATGATGCTGGAATTAAAGTCCGGAGGGGAGATTTTAACCGCCGGCTAACTTTCTTAAAACACCTCTACAGAGCATGCAACTCGATGTAATATGTAGTTAAACACCATATGCATCATTTTCAAGGGGTTAAATGGGATAAACTGGTACTTTAAACATTAAAAAGTAGCAACAGAGCCAGTCTGTCTGTCCTTGAAGAAAGCCTCCATTAAGAAGCAGGGCTGAGCAGCGGTTCCGGGGTGACCTACCGGTGGGTGCTGGCGGCAGCCTTCAAAGCGGTCCGCAGGCAGCGCGTGGTGCAGTACATGCTAACGTTAACCGAAGCTCCGCTGAAGCAAAAATTTAATCTAGATGATCCCAATCAGGTCCAATTCCAGCACCTCAACAGCACATGGCGACCTCCCTGAGCCTGACCTACCCACAATGCATTACATGAACTGTTAGAAAACGTATGGGTGCTCATGAGGGACAAGACGCGCATAGGTAAATATTGCTCTAAGCATATCTAAGCAGACAAAATATTTACCAAAGCCTTTTCTGAGTTTTATCTGTGAAGTGATCATATAGGATTTTAAAGTGTTTGGTGGATTTCTGACTTCTGTGTATCTTTTTATTTAAAGGATTTACAATGGATTGTAATTGAGAAGTGACTCGGTGGGATAAAGAAAGGGAGCTCATATTTAAAGCACATCTATACTCTGTATAGATGTGCTTTAAAGTCTATTTTTTTTTTTTTTTTATGACATAACGGCAAACTGGACCAGCAGAGGTCCTGATTTAGTTTGATATTAAAATATCCAGGTATCACTATAGTGGTATTTAGAAAGCAAATTATTCAGAATTAAAATATTTGAACAATTAAAGTTAAGAAAAAAATTATGGGAAGAACATATGCATATTTTTTTTCTTAATTTATTCAATATGTGATTTATAGGTTTTGAGAGAGATTATGATATTGCTTATCAAAACAATCAATTAGTTTAGATTTGAGGTACAATTTATTTGCCTGACATAAAAACTGTGATTATAAAAAATACATTATATATGTTACAAAAATGTATGGCTTAGTGTTCTAAACACTATTTAAATTCCTATTTTCATCATAATTTCTATTTTGATTGTTGCTCATAGATCACCATAGAGTACATGACCACAGATCCTGCTTATGGTTACAATAAGAATATTAACGTTTAATACATTATTATCCAAAATATATAGAAAATTAAATATCTAATTTTTTGTATGAGTAAAAAAAATCTTCCAAATTAAAAGTTTGTCCATTTAATGTAATAAAAACATATATTTTCCTGCACATTATAGACATACACTATATTGCCAAAAGTATTTGCTCACCTGCCTTGACTCACATATGAGCTTAAGTGACATCCCGTTCCTAATCCATAGGGTTCAATATGACGTCGGTCCACCCTTTGCAGCTAGAACAGCTTCAACTCTTCTGGGAAGGCTGTCCACAAGGTTTATGAGTGTGTTTATGGGAATTTTTGACCATTCTTCCAGAAGCGCATTTGTGAGGTCGCACACTGATGTTGGACGAGAAGGCCTGGCTCTCAGTCTCCGCTCTAATTCATCCCAAAGGTGTTCTATCGGGTTGAGGTCAGGACTCTGTGCAGGCCAGTCAAGTTCATCCACACCAGACTCTGTCATCCATGTCTTTATGGACCTTGCTTTGTGCACTGGTGCACAGTCATGTTGGAAGAGGAAGGGGCCAGCTCCAAACTGTTCCCACAAAGTTGGGAGCATGGAATTGTCCAAAATGTCTTGGTATGCTGAAGCATTCAGAGTTCCTTTCACTGGAACTAAGGGGCCAAGCCCAGCTCCTGAAAAACAACCTCACACCATAATCCCCCCTCCACCAAACTTTACACTTGGCACAATGCAGTCAGACAAGTACCGTTCTCCTGGCAACCGCCAAACCCAGACCCGTCCATCAGATTGCCAGATGGAGAAGCGCGATTCGTCACTCCAGAGAACGCGTCTCCACTGCTCTAGAGTCCAGTGGCGGCGTGCTTTACACCACCGCATCCGACGCTTTGCATTGCACTTGGTGATGTATGGCTTGGATGCAGCTGCTCGACCATGGAAACCCATTCCATGAAGCTCTCTGCGCACTGTTCTTGAGCTAATCTGAAGGCCACATGAAGTTTGGAGGTCTGTAGTGATTGACTCTGCAGAAAGTTGGCGACCTCTTCGCACTATGCGCGTCAGCATCCGCTGACCCCGCTCCGTCAGTTTACGTGGCCTACCACTTCGTGGCTGAGTTGCTGTCGTTCCCAAACACTTCCATTTTCTTATAATACAGCTGACAGTTGACTGTGGAATATTTAGGAGCGAGGAAATTTCACGACTGGATTTGTTGCACAGGTGGCATCCTATCACAGTTCCACGCTGGAATTCACTGAGCTCCTGAGAGCGACCCATTCTTTCACAAATGTTTGTAAAAACAGTCTGCATGCCTAGGTGCTTGAATTTATACACCTGTGGCCATGGAAGTGATTGGAACACCTGATTCCAATAATTTGGATGGGTGAGCAAATACTTTTGGCAATATAGTGTATTATCACATTAGTCAACACACCTTTGAGTATTTATACTATTTATCCTCAGAGTACATTTTTATCCCAGCCTTTCTATGCTGGGGTGGAGTGCAGACTGAATCCTCTTAACCAGGTAATCTGTGGATCCATCTGCTGTTACCGACACTCACCCCACATCCACTCTACACCAATATGTTACCTCTTCATTAGACTCTGTAACCCAGCACAAGAGAAGGTAAGAGTTATCCATTGGTTGAAATGATACATAAATCTGTTATTCCTGAAATAATAAACTGACCTGTTTTTCTGTCTCTCTTCCAGACCATGCTGCTGTCACCTCAGGCAGAGAGGAACTGGGAGGGTCTCTGTGAGGTGCTTGAAGATGTGTTGGAGGACCAGTCACACAAGCAATTGTTTGCCTTGGAGATTGGCTCCGGAACAGGACAACATGTCATTAGATTTGCACAGAAATTACCCTTTGTTACATGGCAGCCATCAGACATTAAAGAGGAGTGTCGTGACAGGTTTGTCAATCAAAATACATTTGCATTTTATTTAAATGTCTTTTAAAAAAGTGGACTGAAGGGATTTGTATTCATTTTCAGCATAAAGGCATATATAGCTGCTACCCATGTTAAAACTGTGCTGCAGCCCATCCTGCTGGATGCCAGCGAACCTTGGGACAAATGGACAGGTGTTTCTCCTAATTCCTGTGATGTTATTATTGCCATTAATCTCCTGCAGTACAGCTCCTTCAAAACAGCACAGGTAGGGATCTGAAAAACTAACTGAATATTTTAATCTCACTGGCTGGAGTTGCTCAGACTTTAACAACTAATGTCCATTTTGCTTCTTAAATTACCTCAAGGGTGTTTTCAGTGGAGCCGGGCAGATCCTTAAACCAAATGGCCTTTTCATAACATATGGGGTATGTAGCAAAAACAACTTGGCATGTTACACCCTTCATCACCAACATATATGTACATATAAAAATATATATATACTTAGAAAAGCAGGTTAAAGAATTAAAAAAAATCATTGAATAACTGCTCTAGATTTGCACAAGAGGATGACATTAAAGCTGTTAGTATCATTTAGTTAGATCAATTTTTTTCTTGTCATTATGTAATTTCTAATGTGATTTTTCACAAATATCAGCAACTTATAGCAGAAAGAGTATCTACCACTTTTTGGTTAAAAAATGTAATAAAAACAAAAACGCTACTGTAAATATAAAGACAGAATGGTGGCTCTTTAAAAGTGAAAACATATAATTATTATGTTGTCTTCTTTAGGAAACTCAATAATAAAATGCAGCACTAAAGGAGTTTTATTTATCTAGATGAGGGCAAGGATGACTCTTTCGATTGTAATGGTTAAGAGCTGTACTCTACGTGTGATGGATCTATCAACTACATACATGAATTTCAGTTTCAAAAATGTGTGGCAAATATTCAAAAAGTATAAATAGTTTTGTTCTGTTTGAGATGGAAACTGGCTTTGATCCAAGAGAAAAATGTGTTCTAGAGAAAATTGTGGGTATAAGGCCTACATATCAGGAAAGAAGACCTTCACTTTTATGCACATATGTATTGGTCTAACAGAACTAAAATTAAAGTTTTGACCAAAATGGATGGAACACTATGCAGAAATATTGAAGCAACATTTCAAGAAATCAGGTAAGTTAGAGCCTGCAGACAATTTCCTAATGAATGGGGACTCTAAACAATCCAACAAGTTACTGAACATTTGCAGGGGGAAACAAAAGTTAATGTTTAAGACTAGGCATCACAATGTTCTTAACTGAGACCCATAGAAAATATGTGTGATTAAGGTGAACTACGAGCAGACAGAGGTATGCCAGTTCTGTAAGGAGGGATGCCTCAAAACTCCAGCAAACTGGTGTGAATGATTGTGATACAATTCCCAGAATAATGGAACCATGACACATTTTTAAAAGGCAACTAGACTGTGAAAGAGTCATACACTGTATGATGATATAGGACAACTGTGCATATAATCAGACTATTGTTATATCACAAGTTTGTTCTTGGCTACAAAGGCATCTGGTCGATATGCAACTTGAACCAAATAATAACCTGAGTGTCTGTGTACATCTATGATATTATAAAATTAACGCAAAATACATCTAAACCTGCACACCCAATTTTAATTTTTTATATCATTAGAAGTTATAGTTTTATAACCCACAATGGAAAAAGAACAATTACAAACCTTAAATGCTCAAAATCAACATGACATTTATGATTGATTGCATGTAAACATCAGACTGACGGTGAATAAAACATAATCCCTAAATTTGCTTTAAACAGACAAATATTTTTCAGGTGTTTGCTGTTAATGGCATCATCACACCCAGCTGCAATGAAGTTCTGGATAAAGAACTAAGGAAACTGTGAGTAAAAAGCTTTTTATTTCTTACGTTTAGGGCAGCCGCTCAACAACTCAACATTAGAAGCATTCGGAAAGATTCTTAAGAATTTGTTAAAAAATGTGAGGGATTTAGTCAGGATTTGTCAGTCCAATTGAAGCAGGATTTATGAAAGAAGCCAAAGCTTAAAAATTATGTTCAGTTTAAAAATGATCGTTACAGAACCTTATATTTTGTTTCATTTAGACAGAAGGCTCAGTTAAGGTCTAGCACTTTACCTCTGGCTGTAGAATTGGGTCGATTTAAAGGCACACCTGATCATTCCCGTTTGTGTGAACTTTGTAATATCAAAAGAAGATGAATTTCCTTTTCTTTTTACTTTCATTTATATTGTAATTTATAAAACTCTCTTTTTGAACTAATTCCATTTAAAAATCCTGTTGTGTTTTTTTTTTTTTTTTTGGAAAGATGAAATATGGATTCTGTGCTGGCTGTTTGAAAAGTATAACTAAGACACCTTTAATTGTCATTTTCTATACAGAGTGTAAAAAAAGAAATTTGATTTTATTTATGTCATGACATTTATATTTCTTTAAATGCAGCAGTGATCAAATGTAAACAGTGTGGGAGAAAAACATGGTGCAAATAAATGCATTATGTTTCTGATCTGGCAAAATTTTGGAAAAGTCCTGGTATCTGCAGCAAAGTATTTTGTATCAATTATGAACTATTCTCTTTATATGGGCAAATTTACATGGACTTTTATCATGCCATGCTTTGCTCTTTTTATTGTCACATGGCTATTGTGTTGTCTATTATTTGATAGTGTCTAATAAGCCCATGAAAACTGGGCACCAGTTAAGCTTATTGACAATCAAGCAGCATCATGTTTGTATACAGAATACTTTTTCCACACTGTAAAGTGCAAAGCTTCCAACTGGAATACATTTTCGTTCTGCTGCATAGGAACCCAGAATGGGGTCTTCCAGACCTGGATGTGCTGAGACAGAAGGCCTATGGAAATGGGCTGCGTTTGGAGAGAATGGTGAGGAATAATGTGCCTTAAGACTCTCATTGTATTTACAATACAATAAATGTTTTTTTTTTTTCAAACATTTATAAAATTCTCATTTCAGATTGAAATGGAAGACTATTACAAATGCCTCATCTTTAGGAAGCTCTGAAGGTTATCCCTATAGTATAATCTACAGCAGATTTTACACAAACCAATCAAGAAGAACAAAAAAAGTATTTTTTAACAAACTTTAACAGACTGAAATGTTTTTTTTTTTTTTAAGAGTAGTTCTTAAAGTATTACTAACTAAAATTCCGTAAAAGTTTAAAAAACAATCCACTGGACTTGGAAACCAATTGTTTTTTTTAAACTTTTACGGAATGACTATGACCTGGATGACTGAGAATCTTTATCAGCATACTAACTAAAATGTTTGAACTATGGGTGCAATATATGGAAATGGTGTAGTTTGTTTGGATCCAGTCAACGTACCAGTACATGGTGCCGTGTTTCTTATTTCCTCTCCAAACAACTGCACGTCTTGCTGTTTTTGTTTTAGCTCTCCTTTATTCCAAAATATAACAGTAGATGTTTTTTGTATCATGTGTATTGTGTATTTGTGAATCATTAAATGCATTTGTCTGTTTATATCGGCCATCAGTGTCTTGCACAATTTTCATTTATGTCTCCAACAAATCACTGTAAATCAAAGGAATTTATGTGTTAATGGTGCAACCTTTTCAATCCGGGTAGAAAATAAAAATCTGAAACATTGAGACAGTAAGAATCTGATGTTTATTAAATATAATTTTAAAATTACTTTAAAGTCAGACAGATCAGTATGATGGAATTAAAGAAGTTCACACGTGGAAACTGAAGAGATACAGAAAGTGTGATACATACATGCAGCACGTTTCATTCTATAAGCATTTCCACATTTCTAAAAACAAAATAAGGAAAACAAGTACACTTGAGAAAGAGTGCCTACCTGAATTTTCTCTGCAGCTCAATTTACATGGGATTATTACACCAGAATGCTCATGCATTCACATCAATAATGTGAATACATGTCATGGTTAGGGTCCACAGGCTGATTTTAGTTTTTATTGGTAACCAATGGTAAAAAGCTGTTCTTTAATTATGTAACAACGGTTAGACAACACTTAGTATAGTTTATAATCCAATTACTGATTGTAGACACACTCCAAGCATCGCATAACAAATAAATCCTAAAATGTAAGGACCCAATTTTGACTAGATAAGATGGACAGCTTTCACCAACTCCTCCCTTTAGAGATCTACACCTTCTTAATCACTGTTTACAGACGTTTCCTCAATCAGTGACAAAATTGGCTGCAATACGTCACTTTCATTCCAGAACATAAAATCAGTTCAACATGCTAATGATTTCTTTTTAGAAAAATAGGGAGAAAAAAAGATGCTTGTGTCTTATTTTTGTCGTCCAAACAGGATCATATTGTCTTGATTACCAGAGACTATTTTTGCGCTTTAGTCGTTCATTTAATAAACAAACACTACATACATGTCAGCTGAAAGATGAAGGGTCTGGGTTATGGGGTTCTCTGTAGCACCTTTACCCCCCCTCTACTCTCTCACCTCATTGGGGGGGGAGAAGCAAAGAGACCAAAAGTTCTGCAACATCATCACAATATTTCACTTTGCCACAACATCACAGCAAGGTTGGAATTAAGTTTCTGTTTCCAAAAGGAATCCTCTGTGTCTAGGAGAGAGGTGTGAAAAGAAGAAAGAAGGTGTAGTGTGTGAAACATCGCAGCCTGGAAGTTTTCAGTCAAAGGAGATGAGCTCTGCTTCTGCACTGCCAGGGATTGCTTGAGGCACTTGCTGTTGTGCCTGGGGCTGCTGCTGCTGTGCCTGGGGCTGGCCACCAGGGGGAGCAACCTAACAGGATTGAAATGCAAAGGTTAAAAACAAACAAAACAAAAAAAAACTCTGAAAATAACAACATAGTTTAGGTTTAATCTCTTGAACCTCCTTAAGTTTAAACAATACAGTTACTTTGCATAAATAGTCCTTTAGCAACCTAAGTGTGAATATCCAGTGGCAGCATATCCCATTTTAACATAGGGCTTTGATAAACTGGTTTGGATAAGCAGGCAAACATCCAATCACAGCACTGATGCCTTGCAGAAAAATGCCTCCTATGAGTCTTAATTTGAAGAATAAGCATTTTTAACACTTACAGGTAAAACACCTGAAACAGCATCCAGCTCCTTTTGCTCTGATTCCGTTAAATAAAATCCAACAATGAGCTACAGGACTATGATCCAACAATCCAAAAGAATTGAGGTTTAAAAACAAAAAACATAAATCCAATCCGACTAATGTAAAAAAAGAGACAAACATGTTATAAGGTTCTACCTGTAAGATAACAAAACATGGCTACTTTTTCAAGGCTGTTTAAATGCATAGGTCCAAGTAATTTGTAAGCCATGAGGGTTGAATATGTAATAAACAAAATATCACTAGAGCAATAATAGCATTTAAAAAGGTGTTAGCCTTAATGAACTGACCTGCTGGTACATGGGCTGCTGTCCCTGCATGTAGGGCTGTGAGGGAGGCATGTTGGGGTCCTGTCCTGGCAACGCCGAGATCATGTTCTGCATGTTGTATGGTTGGTAACTCATGTAAGCCATCCCATTGGTGGGGGCTGCTTGCGACATGGGGGGTATACTTTGGGCTTGGGAGACCACATTCTGCACACAACATGCAATGGTTATTCATTTAAAACGACCAGCTTTGTTTTTAAATGAGCAGACGTTCAGTCGGGGGGACAATCACACCTGGTAGGCCTGAGTGGGTGTGGGCTGATAGTTGGAGTACGGTGGGCTGGTTGTGGGTGGGGCCTGGCCAGGAGGAGGCTGCCCATTGGTGCCTGCAGCCTGATACATGTAAGCATTTACCATACTGGGGTCTGGAGAAAAAAAAACAAAAACAGGTAACATTAGCAAAAGTTATTTAGTGCTGAACTTAAACATTTCTATTTAGCTTATATTAGCAATGAAAAGTATAATGTAGAAAAAGCAGAATTAAAAGGAATTGTTATCATTCAAGTAGGGTTGTCAAAAGTATCAAAACTCAAAAAAGTATCGATACTGAAATGTTGTATCCGGATACAATACTCGTTTTTAAAAGTATCGATACAGTGCCGTCACCAGTGGCACCTAAGCAGTCATTCATCTAAAGTGCAGAATAGAGGAAAATGCACTTTCAGAACACTGTGTGATTGAATAATTCTGTGCTCTTTTCAGTTTCAGACTTTTTTTTTTTAAGAGGTGCAGCTGCTGAGAATTATTTTTGTTTCTTAACTGGTTTGGCTAGTGTCACTGTTATGTGTGCAAAGCATAGCCAAGGAAGGAACACTTAATTTGAATTTTATAAGTTTTTTATCAAGCTTGCTTAATATTGTGCACAGCATACAACCTTTATTGTGTTTATTTATTGTATTTTATTTATTAATGAAAATATTTCTGTTGAATTTTGGAGTCTTTGTTTTTATCCTTGTGGTATTGAAAATGGTATTGAGTATCGAATATTTTCCTTAGTATCGGTATCGAGTTGAAAAGTTTAGTATCGTGACAACCCTACATTCAAGGTATTCAAAATATACAAGTTACTATGGACTTAAAAAGCTCTTTAAAATAAAATCCACACATTTAATCGCTAATATTGTGGTAAAAAAGGTTTTAATGCACAAATAAAACAGTGGTACAAACATCATCCTAATCTTGCCTGAGTTTTTCTAAGTCAGTTAGAAACTCATTTGATTTGATTATAGATGTGCCTTTAACTGTTGAATTTAAACTGTTAAGTGAGGTATTATTAGTTTAAGGTTGCGGTCCAACTGTTTTATTTGCTTTACTGCCTGCTTTTATCAAGTTTTTATCTTTATTTGCTTTTATTCTGCTTTTATTTTTCTTCTATTTCATTTTTTAGTTAATCTTGGATTGCATTGGCATCAGTGAGTCGACGCAAACAACTGGTTTTCCTTAGATAGAAAACTTTGAATCAATTTGACTGTATGATCTGGTGAACTGTAAAGTGCCTTGAGATGACATGTTGTAAATTGGCACTGTACAAATAAACTGAATTGAATCTAAAGCATTTTATTTTGTCATTTTACTGAGTTGTGTTATGAACTTGCTTTGTCAAGTTGAACAAACCCACCACATAATCCATTTCCTAATGAATCTCCCTCACCTGTGGCAGGCGGAGGCATAGCCTGGTACTGTCCTGGTACAGGTGCGTTCTGCCCAGGCTGACTCATATACATGTTGTGCATAGGTGAGCCCTCCACAGAACCAGCAGGGCTGAAAGTGCCAGGGTAGCTTGGTGGACCACCAGGCTGGTATACATGCCCTCCAGCTACATTAGGAGGCAAAGACTGCATCTGGACAACAATGTCAAAGGTCAATTCATATATGTTTTTGTATTTTTTTACAAGGTAGATTTCCATTTCAAGAGAAGTCCCATTTCAGTGGGTGATGAGTACCTGGGCGTAGGGCAGAGGGAAAGCAGGCATCTGAGCTCTCATTTGGATTGTGTGTTTTTGTTGCTCCAAACGCATCTGCCTCTCCTTCTCCTGCTCCTGGAGGCGCTGAATGGCCAGCTGTCTCTGCATCTCCAGGTACTCCTAAAAAAAATAAAAATATGTTAGACTGGTAAATACAATGAAAATCTTCACTTAATGAAAAAAAAGAAACATTACCTGCTTTTTCTGCCTCATGATCTCCAACTTCTGTGCAAGTTGGATCTGTCTTTGTCTCTCGGCCTCCTCTGCAGCTCTGCGCAGCTTCTCTCTGTGTTCGTCACGAAGCGCGTTGAGGGCAGCCCGAGCGTCGCGCACCTGTGCCAACTTATCCTGCAGCCCCTCGTAGTACACTGTTAACATCCAGGACATCATAGCTGAAGGACTGGACATGACAAGACAGGAATTCATTAATGGAGAACAAACTCACATCTCTTTTCATCCAGCTGGTTTAGGATGTCCAGCAGCTGAGGATGCATGTTGTTGATGGACTGGAAGAGCGATAGCACAGCGCTGTCGTTGGTAATGCTGCGGCCACGCAAGTGGTTGCTCTTCATGCGGTTCAGGAAAGTAGTAACAGCGTTCTGCAGAGCCTTGAGAAACTGCTCGTGGTTCTCCTCAGATTCACCGTTCTGGTACGGCTGCTGAAGAGGGGGCCAAAGTAGAGACATGAACCAAGAGTTGATGTCTAAACAGATCGAGGTCAGCTGAGTTTGGAGTTTTTACCAACCTCCACTATGCTGACAGGCTGAACAGGAAGGTGACTTTCAACGGGCTGGCTGACTGGTGGAAGGGTCTCTGCCAGAGACACGGGGGCAGGGGCCGAGGGGGTGGGGCTCTTCCGAGCATCTTCCTGCTTCTTTTCCCAGTAGGTTCTATTCAGGTAGCGGGCCAACTGGAATTATCAGACATCAGCATGTAAAAATTAAATCCATTTCCTTAACACTTAAAGAATAAAATTCTAGTACAGACAAAGGGCCGAACGTACCTCAGGGTCCACCTCTTCAGCAGACGGGGCAGAGGAGTTCTAGAGGGTAAAAATGCAAATGAAAAAATTTACCAAAATAACTAGATCGTGTCTTACTATTATCAATAATTATTTCACAAAAGTAAAAAATATAAATGAAAGCAAAAAATGTAGCATTGTTTCAGAATTTTTGGCAAGGGCGCCATAATGCTGCAGTACTTTAAGCGGCGAGGTCAAGGGGTTGGTTCGATTTGTAGCTTCCCGTTGAATACTTTGGTAATACCAGTGATACCTCACAAGCATAACACACTTAAAAAATGTGGTTTGATGGAAGATGAAGCTGAAAGGACACTGGAGCATCTAAGTCCCATTGCTAATGCTTTTGAGGCCATTGGGCTTGTGACTCCAGCTGTAGTAAGGAGAGATGAGACCCTTGCAGAAAAATTATAAAACAAGTCTATGTTTTTTTCTTACCTGTAAATTTTTCCTCTTTGTAATATAATTATTGATAATATTTAACACACAATCTCATAAATTAAGTTAGTTTGGTTCATCGTTTCATGTCTAACTTAAGGGTGAGCCAGAAATACTAGGAATGAACGAAACAATCAACATTTATACTGCTCATTTTTTTAGCATATTTGTATATTTGTTAGATAAGTAAAACTAGGCCAATAAAAATTTCCATGCAGTGACTAATTTTATCAGGATGGGGAGGGGCTTGTTCATGTGACGGGGATTGGGACGCAGCATTTATTTACAGTTTTCATGGTATGCAAAGGATGGAAAATATATGATATCAATAAATATCACTCATATGCTATAGTGGGAATACTAAAATTGGATATTCATTTCATCTCCTGAAAATGCAGGAGGAGATCAATTAAAATTTTCCATGAACAAATATTTTATTTATCAAAGATTAGTTTTGTCTTACCACTGGTGAAGTGTAAAGGGTGCTGACTGGAGGTGCAGAGGAAGTCACTGGAGTAGGATCAGCCTTGGGATACATGGAGTATGAGTTTTTCTGTCTCTGCAAGTGACCGATTAGCTTCGAGTCAGTTTCTTCAACTGATAAACAAGCAGCCAGACATTAAGCCAAATAAATAACCCACCATGCGCTCTTTCTCTTCTGCTTCACTTTGGGAAAGAGCAATAGCCAGCTGCAACTCTTCCTCCTCCTGCAGGGCAGCCTCATCTCTCTTAGGGGGCATCTGGTCAAGAACAGAAGCCTTTAATAGTAAAATATACATAGCTAAGTTAATAAAACCTCTCCAAGCAAATCAGAACCTCACATTTGTAATGGTAACCCAGCAAAAGCGTATTCTTATCTGTTATATCATGCATTAAACCCCTAAACAACCAGAATACATTCCCTAATCTCAATGACATGTCTGCAGGGTCAATTAACTTTTAAATAGACACAGGGGTCCTTAGATATTTAAAGCACCAAGGAAACAGATCCCCATCTTCTTCGCTCTGCATAATGGAAACATGAATTTGCATTCTCATCTTACCAAGGAAATAGACAGTCCTTGGTTATTATTAAACTAACATATACTAATTAACTTACATTCATATATTCTTTCATAAATCATAAAATAAAATAAAAACTTGCTTTTAAAGCCCTTTCATACAACAAAATGTGAATACACACAAAAACAACAACAACAACAAAAAAAGACAGGTGTGTTCGATCCCCACTCCAGCACCTTAGCGTATCGGCCTGTAAAACTGCTGAAGTCCCCAGATGACACCACTGTACACATGCTAAAAGTAATAAAGTACCTGAGACTGTTGGGACAGTGGGCTGGTCAGGTACTCAGGAGGAAGCTCGGTTGCAGTTGAAGCGGGGGCTTTACCTTCAGCTTTCCTAAGTGGAGGAGAGAGGGAGGGGTGGCTGGTAAGGAAAGGGGATTTGGGAGGACAAACAACTTTGTAAATCGGAGAAGAGCATGCTGGTGAAAACACCAGGAACTCTCTAGACAAGTAAAAAGTTATTAACATTTCATTTAATAAGTAGCACAAAAAAATCATATATAGTATTACAGTTCAATTCTGACAATGCTGAGGCATCTGTGCTGCTCTTGAAACCACTACATCTTCAACAGTCATAGTGAGGTTGGAGCCGCTGACAGAGAGGGTACCAAATAAAAAAAATAAAAATGTTTTGCTTTATCAAAATAAAATCCTATATATTTTTGTTTTAACCAAAACAGACTTCTAAAGCAAAAGGTCAGAGGCATTATAATATGACAAAATATATAGCCGGTTACATACTTAGCTGGTTGTTTACTGCTCATATGGAAACACTGATATAATCATACCCTGAGGCTGAAAAGAAAATTTGCCTACGTTTTCATATCTTATTATAGAAATAAATGGGCTGTTTGTTGCTAAAAGAAAAAAAAAGAAAGAAATAGTGTTGATAAATGAGTCTAGTCAGTCCGAGGCCCATGTGCATCTTTCTACGTTTGCAACTTCTCTGCCAGACGCTGCACACTCAAACTTCAGATTATTTTTAAAGCAAATCTTGCACTTTTTTTTCCCCCAGAGGAACTTACTTGTTTAACAGCTCAAAGCAAGGCTCACACACACGCACTTCCTTCTCGATGCCAAACTTTGGAATGGTGGAGTACTTAGAAGAACACTTCCCACAGAAAATCTGCCCACAGGCTCGACAATGGTGCTGGAAAAACCAAGGCGCACAAAACCAGGTCAGTTCTCAGCTTCAAGCATTCAAACCACTTCAATGAAAGAAAGAAAAGCAGTATAACCTTTAAGTGTCCCAGTTAGGAGGAAAGCCAGCCTACCTTTCTGGTCATAACTCCGAATTGAACTCTGCACCTGTGGCACTCCTCAGCGTCAACCCAATCAGGGGCCTGCAGAAGGCAAATGCCATGTATTAGATAAGGTGAAACAAAAAACAGATGGACTTCAAAAAGGCGACTATCGAATTTTTTTATTTCCTTTTTTGTGTGGATCAGTATAATAATAAGAATTTTTATTTTAAAGATATCAATAAGATAACATTAAATTAACTAAGTCATGATAAAAGTCTCACTCTCTCTGCTGCAAACATGGCATCACTCTCCTTGAACTCAGGAAACGCATGACCTGTACAGAACAAAATGTTAATTCAACAATACAATATTTTTCAGTTCCACCTCAGGTTGGAAGTGCCCATAGCTTTACAGAAACATCCAGAACACTTACCTTCAACTTTAAGGATCTGATAGGTGTCCTGAACCACCTTGTATTTGGGTTCGTTGCGGAAGGCATGAGCCCAGGCTTGGATCAGGTAAAGAATCTTGTTCCTGACATTTGGTTCTGTCTGTTTCTGGTTGTAATGGAGTAAAACTCAGTCAACAAAAATATTTTACACATTTAAAAATATTTTTTTCTTTCTATAAAAAAAAAAATTTTGTTATGTAAGTACGGAAGAGGATTAGGGCAACTGGAAAAAAAAAAAGTTAACTGATTTTTAAATTTTATTTCAGTTTAACATGGGAAAAAAGTCAGAATTCTGAGATTAAAGTCAGAATTCTGACTTTAATCTCAGAATTCTGAGAAAAAAAGTCAGAATTCTGAGATTAAAGTCAGAATTCTGAGAAAAAAAGTCAGAATTCTGAGATTAAAGTCAGAATTCTGAGATTAAAGTCAGAGTTCTGAGATTAAAGTCAGAATTCTGAGAAAAAAGTCAGAATTCTGAGATTAAAGTCAGAATTCTGAGAAAAAAGTCAGAATTCTGACTTTCATCTCAGAATTCTGAGAAAAAAGTCAGAATTCTGAGATTAAAGTCAGAATTCTGAGAAAAAAGTCAGATTTCTGAGATTAAAGTCAGAATTCTGAGAAAAAAGTCAGAATTCTGACTTTTTTCCCATACTATACTGAAATAAAATAAAATAAAAATCAGTTAACTTTTTTTTTTTTCCAGTGGCCCTAATCCTCTTCCGTATGTAAGAGACAAAATGAATTCAATATAATTCAGTAAGATCATAAGAAGTGAAACAGAAATTCTCCTGCTGGTTTTGTGATGTGGAAACACTCGTGTCACAAGACAATTACCTCAGCAGGAAGTCTTAACAAAAACACACTGAATATCTAGAGTCACATGATGCAGTGAGAACCAATCAGATGTTGCTGGCTCAAACTGTAACAACTGGGAAGCAGTGAGCACTGATTGAGTCAGATTGGAGAACAGGTGGAGATTAGAGGTCTGAAATATTTTCTAATTTAAAATGTCAAATTACTTCGATATGAGGGTTATATGGGGATTAGAAATCAACCATACAGGTTTTCATAAGGCCAATGCCAATTATTTTGACATCAGGCTAACCAATCCCTGATATATTCTGATGATATTTTTGTGTCAATTCTTTCCAGCTGATATTGATTTTTTTCCTTGGTTCTCATGATGAAAATTTAACAATAACAAATGTTACACAAAGCTTAATTTAAACAAAACAAACATCTATGAAGAAAAAAATAATATTTATAGCCAATAGAGGGGAGTGGTATTGATCACTATGGCTGCTGAATGCCTTCATCAGCTGGCAAATACATGCACGTATCATCCGATACAGATACAAGAAAAACGGGCTAATATCAGTCGGCCGATTTATCGGTTATCTCTATCTGTGATATCCAGCTTGACTCTAAAAGTCAGGCAGGATATGCCACAGAAGTCTTGACTTTAAACAAAGCGATACAGCAGAATAAAAATAAAATAAAAATATAAAGTGAAACTGGACAGAAGAGATTTTAAAGGTTTTAAAATACAAAACAAGACCACCTTGAACAGATCCTTGAGTTCTTCCATAGTTTGTTTACTCGCAACCTCATCGTGCACCGTCTGCCCGCAGTTCTTCACCACCGACTCTAGAACCTGAACAGAGCCCCAATCGTAACAATTTAGTATAATGACATCCAAGAAGGAAAACTGTATCTATCTACTGGCATATTTATTAATTAACATCTCGTTGGGCTGCCTTTCCCTCCCCAATCCTCTATGATTTAAAATAGGTTAAGAATGGCAGCTAAACGTTACAGTTGCTAAATGGTACATAATTGTAGTAGAATTAAATTCATTTGAAAACCTCTGAAAAAAAAAGCTAACACCAACAAAGAAAATTCAAAACATGAAATAAGCACTTTCCATATCAAAATCAATAAAAGTTTCTAAACGTTTTCATTTCTAGTTCGATTTCAAGTTTCAAAATGTTCCCCTAAAACATCTTACCTCAAGCGCATAAAGAGTCACGTGGGGATTTTTGTCATTCAGTTTCTTCTTAATGGCTGCAATAGCATATTTAGCTCTTAAGGGGAAAAAACCAAAGTTTATGGTTTAGTGAAGAATATAGATATTAAATGCTGTAGATTTAAAATTACTTCTAAATAAATTCAAATCAACTGAAAATGTCAAAGTAGAAGAGACTGAATGACTTACTGTGTGTCTCCTTGCCGAATGAGGTCACAGATTTGAAGAATGGATTCCCAGTCAGTCTCCAGAAGCAGCTGACTGGTTGCTTTATCTGCAGGCAGAAAACACTATTATTAAATGCACAGAATGTTGTCAAAGTAATCATTAATCGTCAAATCTATAAAAACAGGATAATTTTAAAGAGGTGGGCATACCTAAATTTAACAATCTCTAATAAACCATGACTTTATAACAACTTGTTTGGCTTCAGTTGGTGACACAAAAAATATAACCGGTGGTCAGATTAGGTTAGAGAAGATTTTAGCTTGCTCTGTGCAAAACACCATCAAATCTACGATTATTGGATACTTCCTCCAATGGATTGATCACTTTCTTCTTTTTCAGTACATCACACAAGATTGGTTTAAGGCCAGCTTCCTCTATAAAAGCCATCATGTTTTGCATTAGTGCTTTTTTTTGGCTGATGACCAACATACATCAAATGGGTCTATTGATGGGACAGCTGTTTTTAACTTTTTATTAGAATCAAACTTCTCAATCTCATAAATTTTCTTACATCATATTCCCCCAGCGGAAGTTTGGCGTCTTTGAAAAAGTTCCAGCAGCAACATTTTTGGAATTCATTCGCTTTCTACCTGTAGTCTTATGACACATCCAGTAATTTTTTTCTTTTTAATCGAGGACTTGTTTCTCATACTGCTATATGAGAGAGGCCTGCATTTCACACTAGTAGTTAGTCTTGGTTTCTTTGTGCTCTCGCTCACCATTACAGATTTATTTCTTAGGTAGTTGGGGAGTGGCGGCCTAGTGGTTAGGACATAGAGCTTGGAATCCTGAGGTTTTGAGTTCGAAACCCACTGCCACTCTGAGAAAGATCCTCAACCCCCGATTGCTCCCTGGGTGCCCCACGATGGCAGTCCACTCCTCCCCAAGAGGATTGGTTAAATGCAGAGGTAAACTTCTCCAATGTGAGATCAGTAAAGTTCAATTATTATTAGGGTTACATTTGGTATGTTTCCCAAAACATAATGGGGGAAAGAAAACAAAACTGTAATTTCCCTCTGGGATTATTAAAGTATGTCTGATTCCGAGTCTGAAAACTCTGAGAATTTATTTTAATTAAGATCTGGTTAAATATTCTTCAAATTTTCACTTGGACTTATCCATTGTGATCATGGAGCCAACAATCTTAAGGGTTAACAACCAGGGGCGGAGCTAGATGGGGGGCCAGGGGTGGCCATAGCCACCCTTAGCCAATCATTGGCCACCCCTACCATTTTTTCCTCATCTACAGACGGTGGCAGCAGTAATACTCACAAGTGAAATATTCAAAACATTAAAATTTTTTGTGGTTAATTATGCACATCAGTATACTAATCCACTATATCTTTTATCTAGAAAGCACGGAAGTTTAAATATAAGAGTTTATTTGTTAGCGAAGGCTGTAGGAATGTAAAGTTTGTCTTTATTTAGAAAATTTGGATGTTTTGTTTGCTTGTTAATTTTCCTGGTAGAACAGTGTAGATAAACCCTGAGGTTCTAGCATCGATCCACTATCAGCCACCCCTCAGTGTACATTAGTTATTGTCTGGCCACCCTTATAAAATTGTATGGCTACGCCTCTGTTGTCAACTTCTAATTTGTTGTGTTTAATGTGGAGCTCGTGGGCCTGATAATGGTCATTCAAAATAAACATGTTATTTTTCTTATACGTTTTAATAAATAGATGTAAAGTATTCCTACTCTGGGATGTTACCTACAGCAGTCTAATGAAGTCAAAAGGGAGACCATAAATACTGTTTACACATTGGCACCTACCTCATCAACCTGTGCTAATCTCTAAACTAAAGACTGCAACTTTATTATATTCGTACTAATGTCATCGCTACAAGTTGCTCCTCGGATTTTTTCACATTTTGGACATGTCAGCATCTATACCGTAAGTGTCACTAAAGATGTAACTGAAACTTAATGAGAATATGTGTACGTTAAAGCAGACACGAACGCATAGTCGCATTTACTTAGACTATGGTTTTCGCAATTTGGACAGGCCGTTTTATAACATATGGAATAAAGAGTATTTGTAAAATTTTCTAGTCGTTTTGAAAAAATAAACCAGTCTGTCAGGGCCTCCGAACAATAGCAAGCTAAATAAGCTAGCTGGCCTAAGAGCCACAGCCCTGTCAAAACAATATGCTCGCAAAACATCGCACTTTTTCACTCAGGGTTGGATAAAAGCTCATAACTATTAACAGAATACATCATTAGCTTACCAAGAAGCCTCTCGAAAGTGCCTCCACCTTTACCCATGTTGAATTCCGATTCAAGGAATGTCCTACGAGGTGCTTATGCTGGTCAGCGGATCCTGATATTTTCACCGCTGATGTGAGCCTGTTAGCTTAGCCGAGGAGTACAGCTGTGTTTTAGTAATAACACTTCCTGCTTCGCACGCCGTCAGAAAAGTAGTGTGTCTCCCCCTAGCGATGAAACATTGAATTACAAGAGAAGAACTTGTGCATCTTATTGATTGTTGATAAATTATAAATAGTATAATCTAATCAATTAACAACTATGTACAATCTTAACCGTTTTTTTGTTTGTTTATGTCTGTAATGGATAGTGAGCTATTTTAAATAAATTGCCCAAATAATTTATTTTTCTAAACTATTTAAAGTAAGTTATTGAAAGTTAATTTTCTGAATTAAGAATGTTGCAGATTGTTTATGGATATTTGTCTGTTTTTATTAGCATTGTTTGTGGATTTATATTTTGTTTTATTCAATTGTATTTGCACTTGGTGATGTTTAATGAGTTCTTTGTATCTCACAGGCTGCCGTAGCTAATGAGGTTAGACCCTATGAAAGTTGATAGAATCATTGAACCAATGAATAACTTGAACTTTCAAGATGTTTGTCACCAAAAAATCAATACTTATTGTTCCCCAGTGAAAGCTGTGATTAGGATCTTCATAAAATCAAACACTAAATTCACCCCTTTAGACTGGCTGAGTAATTCAAGTGCTGGGGAGCTGCTACAATGTCTAATGCTTTTTCATTTTAATCAATGTATTAATTTGACTTTTATCTATCAATATTATTTATTTGTAATTTTTTTCCAATGACAAAATTCAGGCACACTGAATCTCGGCTGCTTAATCCAAACATTGGGTCAAAAGGCCTGTTTCTTATGTTAGAGAACAAATGTTAGGAAGCGTCATGAGTTTTCAAAGGATCCCATTTTGAAAAACCTGATCAGACCTCACTGCCCTGGCCCTCGTTCTTCCTTCCTCTCTTCTATTTTTAAAGCTTCTGGGTCCTGCACTAATGAGATTAATGAACAAGGGTTCCAAACTGGTCAGAGAATGGTTTTACCCCAATATAAACATTTAAAATTTCTTGTTTGTTTTTTTAAGTGAAAAAGGAAACTTATCACCATACAATAAATACTTAAACAAACCACAGAGCTATTGTTAATCTCCCATGTAACCATCCTTTTAAGTTGCTGCAGTTTTTGATTGCTCTTCTTTGCGCTTTTAATAAATTAGCATTAACACATATTTGTTAGAATAAAAAATATATACCTGTTAAGATTTTACCATATTGTTGATAACTGCAATTACAATAATGTTTGCTCTTACCTTTTAAACTAAAAGCCTGTTTGAGTTTTAAACTACATTCAGTAAAGGAGAGAACAAGAAACACTAACTGGTTTAAGTTGTCAACATTTTTTTCTTTATGAGTAATTTAAAACCCTAAGTAAGTGTAATTTCTCCAGACTTCCTGTAGGATAACATGTCTCTGTATAATAAGGGAGCAGTGGGAACCTGAAACACCATTGCTGGGTGTGGTTACAGGTATAACAACAACAAAAAAACTGTTCATTTATGTGTTTAGGCAGAGACACCAAAGTTAACCAAGTTCCTTTTTTCAATTAGAAACTATAATTCAACAGCTTCAATTTAGCAGAAAAAAGAATTAGGACATTCTTATTTAATATTATCTTAAAGGCAAATGTTTTCTTATGAGCAAAGTTGAAAACTGCATGAATTCTATATAGAAATCAAATTATTTCAGACCTAAGAAATGTAATTATTTCAGAAAAAAGTGTTTTTAATGTTAAAGCTGTAACTTGTTTAAGTAATTCCTGTTTTTACGCAGCTTTTTCCCTTGAAACTTACTTAAGCAAACCAAATACTATTGTACTACACATGTTATTGTAGTAATTTCTCAAAGTATTTATTTCCCTTTGAACAGTTTTCTTTTCCTTGTGTTGCAAATAAATAGTACAACATATTTATTTAGATTTTACATAAATGACCAACATTATATAGAGCACAGTTAGGAAATGACGGTTTTTAGGTAACTCTACCTTAACCCTAATTTGGTTTTAGTGGAATGTAGTTTGTGTTGATGCATCACCTAAACCTGAAAAAAAGATTTATATAATTTTATGGATTTGATGTTAAAGGAAAGAGTTCCAGAGGTATGAACACCATTTCAAAGTTCTGTGATATAACAGGTTTACAACATAATTACATTAGCTATCAGATTATGGGTGGCCATAGTAAAGAATTGTGTCATCCTGAAGACCTTAGATAAGATTAGATTCCTTTAATTAACCGGGTAAATGGAACTCATTGAGATTAAAAACCTCTTTTCCAAGAGTGACCTAGCAAAGGCGGCAACTTTATGGTTACATGGTTTGCTATCACAAACAGCAAACCTATCAGTTTATAAACTGCAGTCATAACATTCAAACTTGGTGTTTACTCTGTCATCTATAAAATATTGGAATTCCCTCAATCATAAATCTGTTGTCAATTTCAAGTCCTTCCATAAATCATTGCAGGTCGCTGGGGCACAGAATCTAAAAGCCTTTTTTCCAAGTTCAGTCCTGACTATGAGCAAAGTCCATATCGATTAATGTTTCTACATATATGTTCACAGAGATATGTAAGTACAAGTCCAAGAATAGATCTATAGATAAAAGTCAGCCAGTGGGAGGGCCTATGAGCATACAGGGATGGACAATCTGCACTTTCATATGCAGTAAGAAGCAATGATGTACACTGTAGATGCAACCAGGGACAAAAAGAAATTAACAGTAATTAACAGTATCCAGCTTCTTTAAAAACTGACTTGAAGCATGCATGAAAAGGCAAGTCAATTAGAGGTTACCACATGTTTGCTAACTTGCAAAGAAAACATTATTTATTTCTCATCAATTAAGATGCCTAGATATTTATAAGAAGTGAATTTCAACCCCATGCACTGTTGACAACCTGGGAGGGTTAGAAGAAAGCTGTTTACCGTTAGAAGAAAACATGGACTTTGATTAATCTGCATTTAGCACTAACTTGGGGATTGGCTGCTATAGTGGTTAGGGCATTTTTTTGGATCTCAGAGGTTCTGAGTTCAAGCCCCACTCCTACGGACTGCCATTCTGAGTCCCCGAGCAAGACCCCCCACACTGCTCCACGGGCGCTGCTCAATGGTAGCCCACTGCTCAACAAGGGGATGGGTTAAATGCAGAGAGTTAATTTCATTGCTTTGTACTTGTGACAGTGTAATAGACTTGAATTCTATTCTAACTTAAGCTGAATTAAATGTGACTAAACAGTCAAAAGCTGACTGGAACAGCTTCAGTTGTTTTGAAGCTGAGAAACAGGAACCATATAGAACTGTATCATCGGCATAGGAGTGAAACATAGCATTAGATTAATTGTCACAGAGATCATTCACATAAATTGTAAACGACAATGGCCCTAGTATGGATCCCTAAGGCTGGACATACTGAGTTCTACCCGACAGGTTATTAGAAAACCAGTTAACTGCTTGTTCATAGAGACTAATTTGTGGAGTTTATCTAGCAGAATTTCATGATTGCTTGTGTGAAAGTCTTTAAAAAGCACTGCACAGCATTCACAACAATCTAGAGCCTCTATGATATCATTAACCTCTTCAAGAGCAGCAGTATTGTACTATATTTTATGAAAACTGGACTGATTTTGGGGAAGAACATCATGAGCATCTAAAAATCAAATACAATTATTCTTTAACTTTTCTAAAACTAGAGAGAACACACAACTTAAACATTGGTCTATAGTTATTAATAACCGTCTTTAAGCAAGTAAAGAACATACACTGACTTCCATATTCTCAGAGTTTTCTTTCACAAACTGGAGCCTTAAAAAAGGTTTAATCCTTGTCAGTGAGGTATTTTTTCTGAAGGTAGTTGGTATCTTCTCAGTGTGAAGAATTGGACTTTTATCAAAACTTATAGTAATTTTAACCCTTGCCCCAATGGTTAATGTATACATAGTGCGCTTTTTCTACCCTGCCACTTTGCAGTTAGACTTTGAGCTAGTGCTGACTTACAGTATTCACAGTATAACTCCACCTTCTGTGGTGCAGGCGTACTTAGGTCATGTATGAGTCACCACCTGGCACTCAGAACACTGTCCCCCCTTGTTACAGTGACAGAATAATGCTTCTATAATGTGGCATTGTGTTGCTTGGTCCTCTGCTGTTACGAAGAGAAAGGAGATTATCTGATAGCGTGGTGACATCACAGCAGTTTATAAAGATAAAATGTCCAGAAATTAAAAAAATAAAAAGGTTGTAATTTGATTTGCAGGCACTACCTCATGGTGACTCAGGAGAAGCGTTTATTTTAACTGTTACATCTCATCAATAAAGAGATTTACACTGAGATTCACATATTATTGAAAAATAAGGACACAATACAAAATAAAGCTCTTTGTGGATCAATGATCTTTGTTCTTGATTTTTTTAATCAGTGGAAATATAAGTTTAGAACATGATTATTTCAACTTTTTTATAATTAAAATATAAAACTTTAGTATAATAACTCATAGTACTAACTTTAATCTTTTTTTTTTCTTGCACTGCAAATAATGTATTTTGTCCGTGCCACCATGTGGTTAAGACAGTAAAGGGGAGATGGAAGATAGGACAACACACAGACGCTATTCTCAACATTAAGGACTCTCAAACAAATGTACAAACACCCTCATTGTTCTATTGTTTCTTCTCCAAAACTGTTTATGCAGCAACACCAAAGACGTATTTCCTTGAAGGAATATTGCAGTTAAAACAGTTCTACTGTAAATCATGCTTATGAAAAACATACACCGCAAAGGATTTTTGAAAGATTTTATATTTGTAAAAATGTACACACACAAGTTTCCTCATTAGAGGATACAACTTTTATTGTATTTGGATGACAGACAGAAAAAAGTTATTTAAAAAAAAAAATTGAAATCATCGGGGGGAAAAAATTTACATTTTCTCTATCGAGCTGAATGTAGGTTGTTTTTGTTTTTTAAAGAAAAAGTAAACTGAGAAACATAGTCATAGTGTCATAATTGGATTTCAGGAGTTTAGGGCTTTTAGACATAACCTTTAACCTGTGTTGCGGGGGCTCTACGAGGACTGCTTTCCCCGCTGCTGAAGGTGGGAGAGCCCGGGATGCCGGGGGGACTGGACCCAGCATAGAGCAGAGAACCACCAATAAGGAGCAAAGCAGACGCCACCCAGCCGATGTAGAGGGCAGGGCCGAGCTCCCGCTTGTGTGGAGCTGCCACGTGTGGGTCGTAGAAATCCCTGATGATGGAATGGGCAGTCCAGGAGACAGGAACAAGGTAAAGGAATCCTGCGATGGCAAACAAGGCACCAGAAATACGAGCGATGCGGGCTTTGAGACTATTGATACCTATGCATTTGGTGCACTTGACTCCAAGGACCCCCAGAGCCAAGGCTACCCCACAGAGCAGGATAGAGAACACAGTGAGGCCACGGGCAGCCTGCATGTCACTGGGCAGAGCCAGCAAGCTATCATACACCTTACACTGGATCTGACCTGTGCTCTGCACTATGCAGTTCATCCACAAGCCTTCCCAGATGATTTGAGCTGTCACTATGTTGTTGCCGATAAAAGCAGTGACCCTCCACAGCGGGATGGCGCAGACTACTGCACCAGCAACCCAGCCAACAATGGACAGGATCAGGCCCATCAGCTGCATGCCTGTGGTCGCCATGATGAAAACTGTCGTTTGAATCAAAGATTTGTCCAAATTTTAAATCAGTTGATGATCCAGATGGTCAAACCAGCCCCACAAAGAAAGAAAGCAGTTTGTGTTTTCGTGACGTTGATGAAGTCCGCTTGGATTTAAAAAAAGAGAGCAGGTATCCTAAAATCCAGAGAAAAAAGTTAAACCAGTGAATGCTTTAAAAATCATCGATATTATTACAAATCAAATACCATATATTTACAACCATATTTTTAAAGAAAAGCTCATTGAAACGTATGTTTATCGTAAATATTTAGACACAGAGAGCCCCTAGTTGAGTGGATTCCATGGATTGCTCAGAGAATAGCCCTCTTTGACACACAGATGTGGGTGTGAAGCTACGCCTGGCTGGGTAAGTGGATCATCTCAGAAAAACATGAAGGGACTCAACAGAACACAAGCAGCTTTTATGGGACGCTCGTAGAGTGGGCCAACAACAACCAGTTTCATATGTCTACTCTCACATTTGAATCAGCTGAAATAATCAATCATCAGATAGGCTTACAGCTTTATGCAACAAAACTGATTCTATGGCTCTTTTTAAAAAGTAAATGAGGTTAACCAGAACTGATTAATTAAGCTCAGAACAGTAATAGTTCTCCGCAAAATATAGAATTTGAATGGAGCATCCAAGAACTTTTTGATATTTTAGTAGATTTCCTGCTAAGAAATTTAATTTCAAAGGGATAATAAATCAAAAGGACATTTATAGAATCTTGACAATTACTTTTAATTACAACACATTGTGATAGTAACCATAGAAACCCATTTCTATGCAGGAAGGCCTGATTTCTCTTTGCTTTTTTGACCTTTGCTGTATCTTTCACAAAAGAATCAAATTCTGATCAGTTAATCAGTTAAAAAAGACCCTTATACTGAGAAAAGATTTTAACTGCAGTTATGTCTGTTTAGTCTATTATCAACGTTTTAACTAAAAGCTCTGTTGTGCTTTAAAATAGGCAGTTATTTTCTTGGACATGAGAATGGATATTTACCTCCAGTGGTTTTATAACTTTTCCCACTTAAGATGATCCACAGGAAGTTTTTTTGCTGCTCCCCCCGGCAGAAAATCCCTGGAGTTGCCCTGAGAGCAAAGCGCAGGCAGAAGGAAGGCAGCAGAGCTGTGAGGCTCTCTCTCAGAGGATGGGTTGAACTGCAGCACAGAGACGGGACCAGCTCCCAACACCCTGGACAGGACCGGACTGGGCTGGAGACGGGGCTGCCCTCTAGAGATGCCAGCGTGTGTCTGTGTGGCAGTGGGCAGCAGCACGAGCATGTGTGTGTGTGTGTGTGTGTGCGTACGAATGTGTCATTGTGTGTCTCCCAGTGCCTGGTGTATGAGCACAATGCTCCGCTGTTTGGCTGTGCCCCCTCTGTCCCAGCTCTGCAGCCCTACACATCCATCTCCTTATCTCCTCTCAGTCGATGCCCTCCTCTTTATGTTTACATTTTACCTGTTTCATTATCCCTTTCACGCTATAGTGTAAATAATCAGTTAGTAATTGCACAGAATAATATGTGGTTTATTGAAGATGTCTGATATACATTTCATTTAATAAATAATTTGTCAAAATCGGGAAAATACAGAAGATAAAACCAATGACTGAAGCTCAAATGCTGCAGAAACTTGAAGTTATGATCAACGGGGCTGCATTTTTGCCACCATGCAGGCGTCCGGGACTGAAGATTGGATAAAGCCTGTCTGTGAACCTGTCTGTGAAGGTGTAAATGTGCACTCCTGATTCAGCACAGAAGAAGGAAACGAAGCCTTGGGCGTAATCCAAAAACACCGCCACAGTCTTAGGACGCTGCTCCAGAGCCACAAAGGTGACAGGAGAGGTGTTGGCAATATACTGGCCTCCAGCCTTCAGGCTCAAAGTCCAGAAACCATTGGCCGGGCAGACAGTAAACTTTCCTTTTCTGTTTATGGACTGCCTGGCGACACCCAGGTTCCACTCGATCTTGTCGCCGACCTCCACCTCCCAGTAGACCCTCCCACTGCTGAAGCCTTCCTTAGCCAGCACGTTGGCCACACGGTCAAAACGCGTTGGATGATCTGGAACCTCCTGAAGCTTGTTGGTATGCCTCACCTGTTTCCGGTCATCTGAGACGGAAAGAAACGGGTGGGCTGTCTTTCCACTGAGGTTCAGCTCAACTGAGAGGAGGGAGACAATGGTTGACACATTATGGTCAATTCATCTCATATGCTGAGAATTATAAAAACATTTACACCGTCCATATCTTACCTGTATACCTCTCTAGTCTCCTTTGTTCTAAAGACAGAGAAAAATAAATATTATTGCCGCTGAATTTGCTGCAAAGCAATTGAATAAATCCAAAGTTCAAATCCCTCACCAGCTTTGGAGAGCCTGTTGACTTCCAGTTTGATCTTTTCTAAGAGGTCTGACATCGCTCTTCTTGTGACCCCAACACAAGGGTCACTTTCAATGCTAACCCTGGACCAGTCCTTCATCTCACTGAGCTACAAGAAAACAAACAGCATGTAATGAAATTAAAAAACACCACTCTTTCATCATGTTTTCTGTTTCACATGGCGGCACTTACCGAGACAACCTGCTTCATGCCCTCACTTTGATCAAAATCCTGAGGGTCAGCTTGATTCAGGTGGTTCCTCAGCTGCTCGATTTCTTCCTTGATTTCCCTTATCAGCTTCTGCACTCTTTGCTCTTCTTCCTTTTGCTTGCTCTCAATTGCAGAGACGACAGCTTTGTGAGTTGTCTCCATAGCACATACAAGGGCTGAGAAGACTTTTTGACTCTCTCGCACCTCACGCAGGTAAGAACTCTGAAAGAAACAAAACATGGAGGACTCCTGGATATTTATACAAGCACTGAACTAATTTCTTTCAGGTAGACACTTCGACTTACCTTTTGGACCTCCAGGGAAGATTTTAGCCTCTCTATCTTGTGTAGTCTGTCCTGGATCATTTGTTGAACGTCTGTAACCTGCATACACAAAAACACAGACCTTATTATTATTCCTTTAACTCTTTTTACTTTTTTGTCACACTTAAATGTTTCCAATCATCAAAATTAATCTTGATATCAGGCAAGTTAAAACAGAATGCAGCTGTTAATTATTGTTTTACTTTATCAAAAAGGTATCCAAACTGATTTGGCCCTATATGTAAAATTAATACCCCACCTTAAAATATCATGAATTTCACAAGTCAGACCGAGGCCTAATCACTACCACAGCAGTAAAATTAATAAATGGATCATGTAGAACCTGATGGAATAAAATGGGCTAAAAGTTTTCCAAAATAATGAATTAATTCTACTTTAAAGTAATTTCAGAACAAGAATAATAAAGTTACTAACCATTGTATGGGAACTTAACCAATTTCTAAACTGTTGGGATTCAAACTACAGGTAGAGCCATCATTCATAAATAACAACAACAAAAAAATACATGGAACAGTAGTAGACCATCCCAAAGCTGGGAACCAAAATTAGAGTTCATTAACAAATCCTCCAAAAACACTCTAGAACTAAACTTCTGTAAGCCTCACTCGTCTCCTCGAGTCCAAAAATAGCAACCTTTAAGGAAGTCAAAGATAAAACCACTGATGACCAAAGAGAAGACCAAGTTCCATTGCCTAAAAATATATATTGATGATTCCCAAAAAAGCTTACTGAAACTATTTTATGGACTCTGGAGACAAAAGCAAATGTTTAAGGTAATAACCATGTTATCCCTGGCAGAAAACTAACAGGATCTCAGAGAAATAAGCTCAGTCACACCACCACACCTGGTGGTTGTAGTATAATAGTCAAGACCTATTTTACTGCTTCTGAACCTGGATGACCTGACATGATAGAGCTGTAAATTCTACCATAAAATCCTTAGCAGAATACAACCATCAATTTGTAACGTTAAGCTTAAGAACACCAAGATCCTTACAACACAAGCAAATCTTACTCTGAATAGCTCAAAAAATAAAAACTGAATATGTTCAGGCTCTAAAAAAGTCCTACATTAAATCCAACTGAAATGCTATGTCAACACCTTAACAAATAGTTAATGCCCAGAAACCCTCCGTGCTATCGCCGGTAGCGTAAAAGAATCTGATGTTAAGATAAAAAAATAAATTCCTCTTTAAACATATCTAAGAGAAAAAACATATATAGTTTTTTTTCTAAGTAAATAAATCATCATTAAATATGTGGGATATGTGGGAGTGACAGAAAAGCAAATTCATAAGAAACTTGAGGAAAAAAACTTGTCATTTCCTCATGTTTCTGTATACTGAACATTTTAGAAGTAACCAACGTGTGACATAAACAAAAAAGTACCGTCTCTTCGTCCGGTGGTTTCTGAGGCTGCGCTCTTCTGTAATTTTCACAAACATCTGCCAAAATATGGTTGACGCTGAGGTCTGGCTTGTTGGCAAACAATCTTCTACAGTCTGGACAGTATTTGGCCTGGCGTCGAGTCCAGAATTGGCTGAGGCAGGACAGGCAGAAGCTGTGTCCACAGGGTATGGTAACTGGGTTGGTGAAGATGTTTCTGCAAAGAAGGCACAGCAAGTGCTTCTCTGGTACGAGGCAGATGGAAGAGCCCATCATCTGCAGAGAATGTTAAAATATTTACTAAGAAAAGAACCATCTAATAAACCACATCATCTCTTTTTTAAGTGACTTTTCTAAAGCTTTAAAAGATTAAAATGCATGCAGGAATGGGAACAATTTTTGCTGCATTTCAAGAATAGCAGCTAGGCGTCCCGTTTTTAAGCCTGGAGGCATAACAAAGAGCATAATTTGTGCTTTTATATTTTGCATTGAAACATACCTCTCTGACTGTCCTCTCTTCCTGGTTGCTCATTGTCATTGACAATAGTGTTTACGTTCTTTGTGTTCTTGGGCTGATAGGTTAACTGAGAATGGAAGCAGAAAAGTATGTCGTCAAACAGGTAGCTACCAAACTGAGATATTTATCTTTCTACAAAACTGAACATCTAAAATGTTAAAACTGCTTTAATTCTTATTTCAGTCCTTTTGTTATTACACTTTTCACACCAGTGTAATAACAAACAAAGTAATCTCTAGTTATGTAAGAGGTTCATAAAAAGCTCAAAGGACTCACAGAGGATCATAAAGTACATTTTTAGTTAGAGTAAAGTCATTATTAAAATAGCAAACTGAATGTTTTCCTACCTTTCTAGCTCAAATGTTTCCAAAAACAAAACTTTCCCACACAAAAAAGCTTTAACTTATTCAGGTAGTGATAAGAAAAGGCTGCATCTGTTTGTTCTAAGCAGGTTTGCTCAGCTATGGGTGCTACCAAGGAGAGAGGGCAAACATTAGCAAGCTTTAACTCCACCCTTTATGATACTGAGCTGCTCCTTAACTCATTGCACGACAAGGGAGTGAAGGTGGTGCAAAGTACAGAGTGTCAACAAATCAACTACTAACAGACTTTTTTCCATAATAAATTAAATGACTGATTTTAATTGACATTTTTAAATTTAGATACCACCAGTTGGTCTTTAAGATACTTGAAATAAAAAAGACATGTTGATATGTGAAAAGTCTGACAACAAACCTTTTATTGTGGTCAGATAATCTCAGTTTGAAGAAAAAGGAATAATACAAAACATAACACTTCTTTTTCTTATCCCTGAAATGTGAAATAATAGAAATTTATGTTTTTTTTTTATTACAATCAAGGTGTATCATTTTTACACTTCCACTAGAATGTCTAAATCTCTATAAAGAGTATTCAAAAGAGTTGATTATTTTATGCACAAAGTGCTTCCGGGTTGCTTTGGTAGAGAAACAGGCCCACAGCATCACAGAACCTCCACCATGTACTTTACAGTATGCATGAAGTGCCTTTCCCTTTGGGACCTAGAAGGTTTGTTAAATAAAACTAATGTCATTGATTCTCCAGTAGCTAGACTGAATTGACAGACTTATACACTAGAATTTACTTAATTAATTAATTAACTTAAATTTGTTTCCATGATGATTGCTAGTGTCATATGATCACAACACTGGTTCATCGCTTGGGTTTAATAAAACCCTCTGTAGTGGGATGATCTGAATTTAAAGGCCTGTCCAACCTGCTAATCTGTCAACTATTAGGAAAAAATCCCAACTGCATACACAGTGTTGTAAGACAAACATTTAAAAGCTGTTCATTCAGCGGGGGAAAAACACATTAAATTACTTTCATACACTGTAAGGAAGTCTGAAGAAAGACAAATATATAAAGAACGAGAGAGGACTGAGGTTGTTTGCATTTGGTCACAGATGAACACTTTTTCTTTTCTAATTGGAAAAGGAGTAATTATTTCGTCATGTGCGAGGAACGGCAAAGAAGCGGTTAATGAAGATCGAATTAAAGTTAAGTCTGGCAGGTGGGGCAACTCTGTTCTCCATGTGCTTGATTGCCACCTGAGCAGTTCCTCCTGCAGATCCACCAACTGCCCCGCCTATAATGCCATAAAGAACCATTCCTCCAGCTCCCTCAATAGAGCCAAAAAGTGCACCAATCACCGCCCCCACAACTAAGCCAGTCCCCAGTCCTCTGGCCAGGGAGGTCCTGAGCCAACCGTTATCAAGCTCTGCTTTAGCCTGGATCTCTGCACGAACATTAGTGATGTAGGCATCCTTATGAAAGCAGAGCTCCTCAGACATGTACTGCTGCTCCATCTCATTCCAAGTCCGCTCTATCTCTTCTGCCCTCTGTTTCCCGAGCCTCTTCTCCTCTCTTCTCACGCTTTCCTCTGCCCTTTGAAACGTTGTGCTGGAGAAGTGTCCCCCTCCCAACGAAGCCACCATCAGCTCAATCTTCCGTAGCAGCTCCTTATCCTGGCTTCGATCTCTCCAGTTCTTCTTGAACACATGGAAACGGCCACCATACTTCTCAATCAGTTCTCTTAGGTACCATTCGGTCTTTTTCACCCTGTGCTCCAGAGAGGCTCCATCCAGATTACCTTCATAGGCAAAGAGAACCATGCAGTGTTTCAGACAATTTGATCCAAAGCGTTTCTTTAGCAGCCAGGGGGTTTTCATGTCATTTGGGGAGATTTTTTCAATGTCAAAGGCTACAAGAAAAGCATGAGGACCAGGTATGCATAAGCACTTAGACCTCCTAAGCTCCATCTTTCTTTTTGGATGGGTTATATCCTTATCATATATGTTTGGTCCATTGACTACTGTCACTGGTCGACCAGACAGCTCCCCCTTGTTCTTCACGCTTGCAGAAATACAGGTGACATCCTTTGAAAAGGCCTCCCTCCCGAGAATAGAATTAGTTAGCTGGAACTGAGAAGGTCCGCTGCTACCGACCACCATAAGCCTCAGTTCTTTTGCAGATCCTGTCAAGAAATGAGTCTGAGATTTAGTTTACCTTCAGCTAATGCTTTTAATTAAACTAAATTTGATGCTTTTAATTATACGTGTTCTAAGTATTGCCACTGAAAGGAAATATATGTAGCCTTGAAATAAGTTCAATAATGTTTTAATACTAAACCTAGAAATATAATCCAGTTCCATTAATTGAATGTGCATTCTTACCTTTCTTTCTCTTTTCCATTTGACCTGGATCTATTCCCCAAAAGATGTCTAGAGAAACATTTTCAACATGTTCATTGTGCGAACTGAAAATGAATCTGTGTCCTTTACTCTTGTCTGCTTTAGTCTGCCTCTGTTCGGTATCAGATTTGACATTGGCTGGAAAATACCTCCAGGCTCAGAACCAACAGCTGGCTCATCCACATTTATTGACGTGTCTAATAAAAAATCTCTGCGTAATTATGGAATGCATTGCTCTGCTTTGTATTATGTGATGGAAATCACAATTTATGAATATTTCTATAGTTTATGATATGATATGTTTTCTTATTTACCAATAGAAATTTGGAGAAGTAGCATTTAAGTCAAATTATATGTATATGAAATAATCAGATTCCTTCCTCGTTTGTTTTTTGTTTAATAATAACAAAGATGGTCAGATTTTTGATGTGCAGAAAGGGTTATGTCACTGCAATAGATTATGTTACAGAAATGTTACAGTTTTTTTTTAAATTCCTTTTAAACATAACATTTCAGTCATTAGATTACATTCATAGACAATGTTTAAAATACTTATTTCCATGTCTAATGTTATGCCCACACCATTTTTTAATGCAGAACTGACAGAAAGCTGTCGGTAGAAAAGCTTTTTATGGTTGTTACATCATCAAACAGGCGGGTTAAAACAGGCGGCACCGCAGGGAAACGTGTGAGTATAGTTCGATAAATCTTTTTTTTTTTTTTTTTTTTCACATTACAGGGCGGTTATTTGAATAGATTAAAAACCATAGTGTTATGATAAAACAGCGCCCCGGTGTGGTGACATTATAGAATACACCTAGAGGTTTTTTATCACTACCCGATCCGTCCCGGAAGCACGGGTCTCGCTTTTATTTTGTTAAAAATACCTAAATGACGTTTTTTCCTCCTCAAAAATACTATATGTGCACATGTACTTATAGAGATAGAAAGACCTTAATTGCTCAGAAACTTTAACTGTAATAATTTTCATCTTTTTTTCCCCTTAATTATGTATTTGTATTTGTCTTGGCTTCTGTAATTTGTTTTGTTTGTATTTATAAATCAACACCTTTGGGAAAGGAAAATGTAAACAATTTACGAAATTCTGTAAAGAAATGGTTTATGCCTTTACCAAATAAAAATAAATTGAACAAAAAAAATACTAAACGTACTAAAATATAATGTGTTAAATGTTAATAATGTATTTTCTGAGAAAATAAATGTTTTAAAATCCTTTCTGTTTTATCTCTCGTCTCTGCCCGGTCTGTAACGGAAATGGCATCCTACGCTACTTCCGGTGGCTAACTTTTTCGGCTTTGGATTAAACCTTAAATCTAGTCTTTTCGAGTTTTATGTTTTCGTGTAGTTTTAATCTTATGCTATATAGTGCGTAAGCTAAAGGAAGAAACAACTAAAATGCAGATAAACATTGTTTAATCATATTTTGCCGGACTGCTCTGAGCGTGTCTGATGATGACGTCAGAGAAGCAGTTTAAGGGAAAAAATGTGAAAAACATAAAAATTATTTCACAAAAGTCATAAAACATTTTTAAAGATATCTATTAACATTCTTTGGAGAGTTAAGCAGATAAATAAGTAGTTTTAGTACCATAATTACAGTATTTTACAGTATTTATCGACACCCGGATGTACATTTGCTCGCGCATGCGCAAGATGGATCGTGTAGCGACACATTTTTTATGTGGATTATTTGTAGCGGGGTTGTCATAACAACCAGTTTTATAAACGGCATGTTGTTCGATGTTGTGATTAGAAGTTTAATGTGTCAGAATGATGGCGGACATTTTCCGTAAGGCCAGTCGTGGCTTCTCACCGTGTCTGCGTCGCCTTTCTGATTTCAGAGTAACCAAACATGCGCCTGAGAGTCCCTCCACTTCTCCTCTCAGTGAACAGGCGTCTCTATATGTGCATGTAAGACACCCGCTTTTCCTTTTACTCAGCTGTTTTTAATTCTTCTCTTAATGCTTGTATTAAACCTGCCTTCCACCCTCTCCTTCCAGTGGCCTTATTGTCTCAGACGATGCACCTACTGCAATTTTAACAAATACATACCAAAGGGAAACAACGAAGAAATCATGGCAAAGTGTCTGCAGATGGAAACGGAGACTTTGCTGCAGCTCAGTCAAGTGTCCTGGTATGTTTCTTCATTTGAGGGATGCAGGATGCTCTCTTCTATCAAAGCCAGATTCATTGGGTGCGCGTGCAAAGCTTGTCCTCCCAACAGGTTCCTCCACCTGAGCTGTGGAACTCTACAGCTCCTCCAGAGTTTAGGTTTTCAGCTGCTCCTCTTGTTGATACACTCCTTATCCAGCCAATCAGTTTAGGAGTTCAGCCATATTTTAGTAGCTTTGCAGTTATGACGCACTCTACATTTTTACTTAACAGTTGAACAGTGTTCTCTGTTTGGAGCCTGATTTTGTTTTATTTTTTATAACTTAATGTGTTCTACAGTTTACCTAAGTACAAACATAAAGGAAGATGTTGCCTTATAGGACAAAAAATAGCGTAGTTTGTTGGTAAAGAGAACATAAAAAATGTTGACTTGATCTAGTTTTGCTAAAATTTAATTTTCTAGGTAGAGTATACTAAGTAGAAGTCCTGGTTAAGCTACCTAATACTTTTAGCTCTCTGGCTTTCTCAACATGAAATTTATAAATTGCATTAAATATGAAGCATGACTTGAAACATAATCATTATGTACATTTCAAATCTAAAAAAGGGGATATTGGATGAGGCATGTCCACCGTCTCAGAATGTGATCCATCATCTGCAATGTTTTTCGACCCCTCCATGGTTTTCTATAAACAAACTGGATTGTTGGTCTTTCTCTCTTCTCTCCCTAATTTTCTGTCTGTTTTGTCGCAGCTGTTATGTCATATTTTTATCAATACATATAAAAATAACTAGCTAGTTTAGAGAAGATGATAGATGGTAAAGATATTTGGGTTTAAATGGAGTTAATAAAGATAAAAGTCCTAAAAAACAAAACAAAAACTACTCTAGTAAATATATGGATACTGAAAGTGCATTAACTGCTTAGTTAGATGATAATTCTGCTTAACACAAATCAAAAGTTTTCTAAAACTAATCCTTCTTAATTGGGTGGTGGGGGAAAAATTGTTTTGGCGATATATCGTGATATATTTTTGGCTGCCCAATATAATACAGATTCTTCAATCCCCAATCGTTTGGTTTTTTTTTTTTAAAACCAAAAAACATTTTTACCTAAAACAATATTCCCCAAACAGCAGACGTCATTTAGACGTTGGTTTTTAGGCTAAATCTGGTCAGTCCATCATAGTATTGATTTAGTCCAGAAATAGTTGTTTAAATTGGGCTGTGTTTGGTCGGTCGGATTTTGCCTCACTTTAGTCCGATAAAAGACGTTTCAAACCCAGTTTTAATCTTTTCAGCAAGTGGCTTTTCACCTGCCACTTTTTAACTAAATATAGACGCTGTTTGGACGTAAATCATGTCGTCTTTCCCACCAGTTTTTACTCAGTGGATACCTCTGCTCCACCACTCTAGCAGATAGCGCTGTCGAAGCGTTTTGCTCTACGACGCAGGGCCATATCTGTAGTTGAGGCAATCACAGTGGAAAACGTGGACTGACAAACCTCACACGACATGGATACCAAAATAAAGAAATTGCCAATATCTTCTGATGAACATTTACACACTTGCTTATTTTTATCCATATATTTAATTTTGATGGCTGGGAAAATACTGCAATATATAGTGATATTGCAATATCATGATAATATCCTATGGTGTTCCAAGTATCATGACACGGATCGTATCGCTACATCCATGCCATCACTCACCCCTACTATTTAATTAACTTTTTTTCTATTTATGAAGCTGTTTTTTCTTCTTCAAATCAGGCATTTGTCATTGTCCTTCTACTTCACAGTTCTGCACTTTTTTATGTTGGTTTGTCAAAAAAATCAGTGGAATACAAGTGAACAAGAGTTTTAAGGGATTTAAATGCTTTGGCAAAGCTGTATAAGCACATTAACTATTCTTTGTCACTTTCAGCATCACGTCTGTATTTTTTGGGGGAGGGACACCAAGCCTTGCTCACCCTTCAACCATCGCTAAGATCCTTGAAACAGTTTCCAAGAAGGTGACTCTCTTAGATGAAGCTGAAGTCACACTAGAAGTCAATCCTACCCCCGTGGGCAGGGCAAAGTTAAAAGACTTCCACCATGCTGGGGTGAACCGTTTCTCCATTGGCGTCCAGGTAAATATAACTACTGGATTTTAAGTGACAGAAACTCATATTCAGTTATTCTTATTAATCATATTCCTTCAGTCTTTGCAGGACAATGACTTAAAAAGTCTGGGAAGAGATCACAGCTCCCTGGAGGCTTTGCAGACTCTGGAAGAGGCAAAGAAGCTGTGTCCAAGTTCAGTGTCGGTGGATATTATGTTTGGACGTCCCGAGCAGACAGTTGAATCATGGAGCAGCGAGTTGTCTGACATGCTGAGTGTCTGTGACGACCACGTGTCGCTGTACCAGCTGACCCTTGAGAGAGGCACTAAGCTATTTAAACAGGTGCATGGTGGACAGATACACATGCCCACAGAGGACACGACGGCAGAGATGTACCAGGCAGCTAGAGAGACTCTTCAGCAGCATGGCTTTCAGCAGTATGAGGTGTCTAACTTTGCAAGAAATGTAAGTCTTGACACATAAAGGCCCTAAATTAATCAGACCAGAGAATCAAAAGAAGCAACACAACATAAGTCAATCATTTTAAAACATCTAAGCAGAGGTAGACAGAGTACCCACAATTCTTACTCAGCTAAGAATAGCATACTTTAATGTTTCTTTACACAAGCAGTCGCCAAAAACATAATAAAGCCAAAAACAAGGCGGACGAATCACCCAGAAAAAAGAGGGAAGGGGAGAAACTTTCTAGATCTCAGACAGCAGCAGCTGAGAGAGCTTCATAGCTGGGAATAAGCAGCCAGCCTGTCCCCCTCTGAAGCTAAGGAACCACAGTCATAGCATAGAAAAAGAGCTGAGAAGCACAGTTGTGGATCGGAGAAGCCTGCCAAAGTCAGAGCACTGAAGGTGGTGGAGAGGCTACGACTGACCCAGACTAACTTTAGAAGATAAATGCAGAGGATCGAAGCAGGACGATCGTAGAGCGGATAAGTCTGGACAGAAAACAGAGAGCTGAAGGCAAGAGTGGCTGCAGCTGGCCATGAGGAGGACCACGGTACATCAGAGAATCCCGCAAGGGAAACAGAGCAAGAATAGGCTGAGGGTAGCCTTTAGATGCTAGCCGTAGGAGGTGGAGGCTCAGAGGAGCCTGTGGGTGGACGGAGCATTTGAGTGCTGGTTGGTGTCTGCGCTGGAGGTAGAAAAACGAACAATCCCTCTAGGGCTGAATTAAAACACCTTTTTAAAAGCGATCCACAAACCTCTTAAGATTGATTGATTGAATTTATTGAACTCACTGTGGAGAAATTTGCTTGTTACATCAGCTCCAATAGTCAGTTTAGAAGAGGAATGTGCCAAAGGAAGAAAATGGTGCATTGGATATATACAGTGCGTTCCACATATGACAGCTTTTTTTTTTTAATGCAGGATTTATAAACAGGGTGTTTACATGGATATTTATATAGATGGATATTTATATGTATAGTAGTTGCACTGGGTGTTATATATAGAGAAACTGTTTATTACACAGGGTATCAAATAGTAATTGCACATTATACTTTGCACAAGTTCTTGCCGTTGTAGTGGCGTATTGTAGAGTCCTTAAGAGCCCTACCCACTTCGTTCTTTGTCAACATTATTTTCTCTATCTTCAACGTTAATTGAATAAAGCTTGTCTCCACTGCCTTCTTCACTAAAATTGTGGTCAATTTATAACGCTTTCTCATCTCCTGATTTTTATACTCAATAGTACAATGTTAAGGTACCTGAGACAACAGTATTGAAAAATGTGTGGATTTGATGCTTGAATCATTGATCAACAGATACTGATTTTTGGTAATAGATTCCCAAAATCCCGATCTGTGCATCTCTAATGTAAACAAACCTGTCATCACTTGACAAGAAAGCTAAAAAGCGTGCGTAGTGGAAGCTATTTTGTGCCATGATGGCTTCTGTTTAGAGGCTGCTTAAAATTACACACTGTAGCTTTAATATAAGTTAAAATCAGAGAGTTTGAAAATTGCAGACACACTTCTGTTTGAAACAAAACTACAATGTTGTGGTTTGTTGCACAAAAAAAAATGCATAAACGAAATGTTTGGGTGATTTACTTTTCCTGCAAATCTTTGTTGATTTCTAATTTGTTAGCATGTAGGAGTAGTCAAGAATACACAAGCTGCAAAGTGTATTTAAAGTGAATGTGATTGGTTTTTGTTGTTGTTTTTTGTATTTTTAACCTTTTCCATTAAGTGGTCATTTAAACACATTCAGTTTTGACCAGATGATTGGAACATGAAACTCTACAGCAGAGTGACAAAATCTTTTGTCACTCTGCCTTGCTTTTTTATCAATATCCCTTTTCTCTTTTTATGCCCCATTTCTTTCATTAGTAACTTGTGGATATGCATATTTCACATTTTCCTTCTTACATCCATGATTGATTGTGTAAAACCACCTTAGAAAATGTTTTATTCTTTATATAAAATGATGGCATAGATGGGAAGAGCCAGGCTGAAGTTCTAGAAGGATCTACAACTATGTACTTCTTTTTAATTAGATTTATTCTATTCTTGCTCACAGCAGCAAATGTAACTCTTTTCTTTGTGTTCGACAGAATTCAGAGAGTCGTCACAACCTGAGCTACTGGAAGGGAGAACAGTACATCGGCGTTGGCCCAGGTAATTTAAGCAAGATCAGAACCTCTGGTGCATGTTGGCTGTACTTTTGAAATCATATTTGTTTTGTGGTCTGAAACAGGAGCGCACGGACGGTTTGTCCCCCTGGGGGAGGGAGGTGTTGCACGTGAAGCCCGGACTCAGACCCTGGAGCCTGACGTGTGGATCCGTGAAGTCCAGCAGAGGGGGCATGGGACACGGAGGCGGATCCAGCTGGGCCATCTTGAACTGTGAGCTGTTCCACTTACAGGCAGCAGCGTTTTGTCTTGTCAGGATTATTTCTGTTCCTCACACAAGACAACACATTATTGCAGTTTCCCATGTGAAATGAGGCTACAGAGAGTGTGAGCGGCAGTGTTTCGAGCTCTCTGTGAATGGCATGTGCTTGTTCTCTGGAACATTCTGCCCATGTGAGAAAAAAGCTATACTGAGACGTGTCCTTGTTACTTCTGAATGATTTTGTTTTGCAGATTGGAGGAGGTGTTGGTGATGGGGATGAGAATGACCAAGGGCATTAATCACAAGGTGAAGCTTTTACAATAGATGTTTTGCTTTCTGTGTGAATGCGTCTGTCAGTGAGGAGAAGGTTGAATAGTCAGTCGTTGTTGCAAAATCTGAAAATGATTTTGCTCAAGTTTGTCACTATTTACAGAACTGGGAGCTGTTCAGCCCTGAATTAAGTCTTCATGAAATCTTTGGTGCATCTCTTAATTTCCAAGAGCTTCAGCAGAGTGGACAGCTGATTCTCGATGATAGGTAATTTAAGGTCTTTGTTTTTTTTTTCTGACATGTTGATTTGCATGCATGCAGCTGTAATTTATTTAAAGTTTAATTAACATTTTCATTTTAACGTTGTTTGGGATGTACTTGGTTGCATAAGAAAACAAAAAGAAGCATATTTATTTTATTATTGTTTGCTATTCAGGGGTTTGCGATGTTCCTGGAAAGGTCTGGCCCTACTGGACAGCATACTTCCCATCTTGCTGGTGGAACTTGACAGGCAGATTTTTCCCAAAAGTGCCAGCTAACTGAGAATGAAGTTTTTTTTTTTTATTTGTTTTATCATAACTGAGAAAAAAGGGAAGAATTTGGATGTTTAAAAAAAAAAAAAAAAAAAAAGCTTGTCGGTCGATGCCAGTATGTGTAAATTAATAAAGTATTTATTTAAGAGATTTCTTTTATTACAACTTGTTTTCACAAGTACTGGAATATTTTTCTTTTTTTTCTTTTACTAATAATGTTTTGTAAGCTTACGTGTGGGTTTAGCAGGATAAAAATGTCAATTAAAAAGCATTCAAGAGTTCTTAATGATTTCTTTTTTTAAGTTGTTTATATTGTATTTTCTAAGCAGTGTGAATTTGGGAACTTTTTGTAATTTAGCAGCTTATTGGTAAAGCTGCAAATAATATAATAAATTCCTCTGAATGTGACTTTTGTTGTTCATATGCTGTGCCTGGCACTGTGGAGTAAATAATAGTTGTTAAACACAACTTTATGTATTAAAACGCCTTATTTATACTGTGTTCCTTAGTTTTGTAAAATTAATGTCTTAATTTTATTTAAGAATAAAATTAAGACATTAAAAATTTTATTTCTGTAAGATGTTTAAAAGTTTTAAACATCTTACAGAACATTGATCAATAGATCACGAAAATTAACCTGCAAACATATGAAGAAATGGTCATGATGCTATGCTGAGGGGCTCTTTTAGCAGCTGAAAGCCATGTCAACTCCAAGAGTGAAGCTTCTCCTCTCTGAGCCTCCTAGATAGAGAGGATTTAAAAATTATCTTTCCTCAGGACCACCTTACCTGCGTCACAAAGCAAGGACTGGGACACATCCCTTTGAAATTTTCAGACAAATTGAGTTTCCTCTTTAATTTCCTGCTTCATGTTTTCCTGGAAGACATGAAGTTTCCAGGAGAGGGTATTTCTATTTTTTTAATTTAAATCCAAGGACACTGGGCTATAGTCTTAAAGGTCCATTATTCCAATTTTACATGACCTACCAATGTTAGCGTTAGGTTATGGATATCTTTACGTGGATAAGTAATCAGTCCAGTGAAGAATGAAAGGTATAATCTCTTAATGCTGGGTTAAACTATAATTTATCACAGATGCTCATTTCTCTCGTTATCTTTCTTACGCCTTTAACCATACTGTTATTTTGTGATTGTGGGGGTCAAGTCTGAAATGATCATACCCCTTTGCCTTTGTCCATAAACCCACAGTTTGTACCTGATGGAGCATAAACATTCCTTTTTTGTCAGTGACCACTGTGGTCTTTTCAAATATTCCCCACATTAATATCAGGGTTGTCCCGCCTCTTCTGAATCCTAAAAGCCATCTTTAGCATGCTTAGATTGTTATAAATGGGTCCCCAGGGGAAATATATTTATCGTGTCCTTTTTCATTTTGCTTAGAAGAAATACGACTTTTGCTTTTCAAGAAGCCATCTTAGGTGGTATTTTGTGACTTTCCATTACTATTAAACTGTCAGATATAATTTAATTATCTCTCCAATCTGAAAAAACCATAACATAAAAACAACAATGGAATAATCTCTGCTAAAAAGCTAGTGCTTAGAGTTGTGCGCTTGTGAACTGAGAACCTGATTCGATCCCCACAGCATGGACTCTGGGTCCCTGAGCAAGACCACAGTCACCGCACAATGGCAGCTCACTGCTCCCCAAGGGGATGGGTTAAGTGCAGAGATTGAATTTCATTGCTTTGTACTCGTGACAGTGTAATGACAAAGTTTTATTCTCTTCTAAGAGTGAACTTACGTGTACCTCAGGTTGAATGTTCTGTTTTGAAATCTTTGTTGAGACCAACATATATAGATGCATTCCTTCAGTGGCTTAAATGAAAAACCTCCATTAGTCCTGATTTATAGAGGTTCCCAAGTAATTGGCTAAATTGTTCCAGACACATTTTAAGGTCAGGTGCCCCCCATGTACATTTGAAACTTCATTCCAAAACCCATGTGAAACATAACTTAGCCCAGAAAGTCATAGCATAGTCAAGACTCTAACTCCTTGAATTATGATGTTTTCAGTTGAGAAAAATTAGGAAATGTTTATTTTAGGCTATAGGAATTTGATATATCAAATCTACATTTAGTTTAATTACCTACATCTGACTTGACTTATTCCTACTTACCAAGTCTTCTTATGGACTTTACTAAAAGTACAAAGCTAGCATGCACTTATCATCCTGGATTTATGAATCAGCTTTCGTGAAAGCCTCTAAACCATCTTCCTCTGATAGAATCCCATTAAAAGAAGAGCCCTCGAGCTGTTCCGCGATGTGAATATAATAAAAGGGTATTCAAATTGCTAATTTTTATAAAGCCAATTTATATATTTTAAAAATATTTTAGAGGGTTCATAAGTACATTTGTAAAATATACTTTTGCTCAAAATGAATAAATAATATAGGAGCTTTGAGATATGACCGATACAGGAAGTGGATGAAAATCATTTGCCCTCTGGCTTCAAAGTGGGCTCTCTCCATGGTGCTGAACTCATCGTAGCTCTCCTCTTCTGTCCTCCTCTGCTTATAAAAGGATGCCTTACGCACGTTTCTGGTGTGTAAACCACCGCAGCTGATTAGACAGCATTGCTTGTGACACATTGCCAACCCTGGGCATCGTGGGCGATCTGAATTTGTGAACAATCTCTTGAGTCCGCTCTTGAAGACGTTTTGAGTCATCCTCTCTCGCAGATGATCGCCCTCCCACACTATGGGTTTTACATCATCACTTCATAACCATTAAGTAGGCTATCTGCCTTTTTTCTCATATTCTTATTTTAACGGACTGAAAATTTGATTATGGTCAAGAATCAAGCACAAGAATATAAACAAACGTTTATTAAATGATGCAGTTACAGAATACAATAGAAAAAACAACACGCTTTAACGCACCGGTCCGGCCAGGTGCCACGGAGTATAACTCCATACATGTAAGACATTGCAGCATACTACTACAATTTTGTTTTGTCGGGAAGTTTCAAAATTCATTGAATCTGACACTTCTCGGGTTTCTTGTGTTTGGTGCTTGATCCAAGCACCAGCCGCAGGTCGCTGGTGAAGCTCGGGCGTTGCGCAAGGGGATCCACTGCGGCGCAGGGAGCACCGAGTCCCCGCGTGTGCCTCCCCCTCCTCATGCCCCTCTTGCCAATGCACATCGACTGGTAGGTCAGGATGGGAACGATCTGATGCAGAGAGGGGCTAATTTCATTAGGAAGCCCGCCGAGCGCGGCGAGAGCCGCAAAGGTACTCTCCAGTCCGGCGCCTGTTTTAGCGGAGATCTCAAAGAAAGGCGCGTCCTCGCCGAGGATGTCCATCACTTCTAAGGTGCTGATGACTCTCTGTGCGTCAAGGTCCGCTTTATTGGCACACACCACAGCTGGAAATCTAGCCAGATGGTTGGACTTTTGTAATTTTGACTTGGCTTCTTTAATTTCGTTGAGCAACTCGCGGACTTCATTCAAAGAGTCTCTGTCATCCAAGCTGAAGACAAGGACAAAAATATCACCTGTAGAGACAAACCGATTGATTATGGTTTAATCAAAGGGCGTCAATATATTCTTTGGTGGAAAAACTGACTTTATTAAACATTCTTACCTGTCAATATGGACAGTCTCCGTTTTGCTGGGAAGTCCCTCTCTGATGCCGCATCTAGTAGGTCGATCTGGTATGTTTCCCCTCCAATGTGAAACATCTTGCGGTAAAAGTCTTCAGTAGTTGGCTCGTATTGTTCTTCATATTCTTCTCCCAAGAACCGCCGGAGGATGTTGGTTTTACCCACTCTTGGCGCCCCGAGTACTACAATTCTGTGGCAGTTCTTAGGCTGCATAGCGCCCAACTCTGTCAGGTCCACCGGCTTTTTAGGGAGGCGATCAGTCGACATCTGCCGATGCCCAGAATTTAAAGATCTCCTGGAGACCACTCTCTTATCCTGCCGTCTCCAGCACCCTTTGACAGTTTTAAATATACCCATGCCTGTTTTAGTTATGTGTGATACTTTGGGTGGCTGAAATCGCGGGATGAGAGCTGCGCTCTGCAGAGCTTGGTGCGCAATTCGTGGCTGGGGATGCCCGGTAAAAGAGTTGAACACTTCGAGGATGCCATCAACGGGAAAGTAGAACTTCTCTGTTGAGTTCATCCCTTTGGATCGTGTTACCGAGAAGCTATTAGTCTAATCAGTAGATCTGTTTCCACTTCTCCTTTATATGTGCGATGCAACAGAGCTGAGTGCCATCTCTTATACCCCCGCTGAGGGCGCATGCAGTTTCTGCGTCATCGCTCTGATTCATAAAGTATGCCTTTTATAGAAGCACGAATCACCTCCATAATGTCCTATGAAAAAAAAACATCACTTTGGAGGAAAAATATACCCAGATACATCTAGAAATACAGGTAGACAGGACACCAAATGAGTTCAGATCCAATCAGGGTTAGATTTTGCATATGAACAGTTTGTTCTGAAACAAACACTCCAAGATGTAAATTATCATGACCGGTACAGTCCTATAATTGAACGCACTCTACTTTTTTTTTAGCATCAAACATGCAGATGTTTTCCTGTTTCAGTTTGGATAATTGGATAGCTTTTACTCTGATGGATGCAGAGAAGTCTAATAGCTCCAAATCCCTGCAGATATTGCACTGTGGGTTGTGAAGTGCTCAGAGTGATTACAATGCTCTCATCCATCCTGCAATCGTGATTTGGTGACAAACATCCTTTGCTTTTCTATTACCTTGTTGTTTCCCATTGGTTATGACATTTAACTGTTGGAGAACATATTAGAATCACATGGATAATTTCAAACAAGCACCACTGCACCCTAATAAAAGCGCTTTGAAAGATTTATGGCTCTTGAGTTCTGCCTCTGCATAAGCCCCCTTATATTATATTATCACGACTGGCTGCTCTGTGATTCACCAAGCCTGAGATTGAATGACTCCTTTGTTGCACTACTAGCTTTAACATGATATTATGAAAAATTTTTGCAACTGAATGTTGAGAGAAGTTGAAATTCTGTGAATGTTGTCTGTGAAATATTAAAACAAACGTGTTAATTTATTAGATTTTCAGTATATTGTTAAACACACTCCCCATGATCTGTTTTCTTAACAGAGGTTTCCTTTTGTTACTAAATAAAGTTGTTTTTCTTATGCATGATGCTTGACACTCAACAAGCTGATAAATAACTGGACTGCAGCAAGATTACCACCCACACACTTTTTTCCAGTTCTCCTTTGTAACTCTCACAAAATGTGATTTGAAAATGATTTTTCTGCAGACTATTTGTTTTCTGGGCAAAATATATGAATGTTGTTTGAAATCCTTCACACACAAATTGGCAACAAATGTAAGTTGACTCAGAGAGTAAAGCATGCCATTGATTCTGGCATTTTGAAAAGTGTATTTTCTCAAATCTTTAGTATAGATCATGAATTTAGCCTCCATAAAGAGTTAAGAATACTTTGCAAAGCTTAATTTCTATTTACACAGTGTCACAACTTTCTTGCTGAAGGGGCTGTACTCATGAAATAGAACAAGACTAGATGAAAAGAGACATTTCAGAGTGAAGGGATCACAATGAATGCTGAAGGACATAACCAAGCTCTTTGTCAGTGTACTGCAGAAGCCAGAACATGTGACAAAAAATGATATTTTTCACATCAATAAGCTTTTCAGAGCAGAGAAATCAAGGACATTCTGAGTTTAAAGAAGTTTTAAAAAAAAACTGTTAAAACAACTCTCTATCCATTCATCTCTCTATTTGTATATTTATCCATCCATCCATCCATCCATCCATCCATCCATCCATCCATCCATCCATCCATCCATCCATCCATCCATCCATCCATCCATCCATCCATCCATCCATCCATCCATCCATCCATCCATCCATCATTAATCAGTACCTACCTACTATAGCAAGGTGACTGGCCAACCCATCCGCCAACCCTGGTTAAAACGAATTAACAGGCTAATGCCACCCCTACATTATAGCACAGTGGTGGCAGCATCATGCTATGGTCTTCTTTTTTTTTTTTTTAGCAGCTAGAAATGGCAGACCAGTCATAACAGTGGTAAAATCAGTGCAGGAAAGTAGAGACATCCTGGACAAACACAGCCAAGATCTTAAAGGAGTGGCTTCAGAACCCTTTTGTCAATATCCTGGAGTGACCAGGCCTGAGTCTAGACATTGAATTCAACTACGTATTTGTCTTAAGTCCAAAACAAGTTTGAGATGCAATACGAAGGAGAATGGACCAAACTACCTTATGATAGGTCTGCTAAAGTGGCATGAAATGGCATAATATTCAAAAGGACTTCAGGCTGTAGTTGCTACAAACGTTGATCAAAAAAGGATTAAGCAAAGGCTATGAATACTTATGTAAATTTAAAATTTTTAATATTCTTAATAGATTTCTAACAATCTCTAAAATATGTTTTTTACATTTTCAAAATGATGGTACTGTGTGTCTAATGTTAAGAAAAGAAATTAAATGAACGATAAGGCTGCAACCTAACTAAATTTGGAAAATGTGTAGCAATGTGAAAACTTTCTAAATGCAATGGATAATGTTTCCAAGCATTGTAACAGTGTGGCAAACACAATGAATATATTTGCAAAATGAGTAAATATAAGTCAGAAATTGAGCAAAAATAAAGTGGGATAGTAGTGAAGAAGTGTAGGGGGCACTGAAGAGTCTGCATCTATGTGGGAGGAAAAGTTACAAGCAAGTTCTAAGTGAGGGAAATCGAACAACAGAGGAAGTCAGAAACTTTAAAGGATAAATCAAACAAGTCAGTATGTGCAAGAATAAATAAACAAGTAAATAAAAGAGCTGGAAACGTGAGTATTATAAGTAAAATAAGTAAATGTAAGTATTGAACAGTGGATATAAATCATTTGTTTTTCTCCAATGTATGCTGTGATGTAACCCATTCAGTTCAGCAGGTTTTTAAGGGGGTATCACTGTTTTAGAAATTGAGAAAAATCTTCTTAATCAGAATATAATAACACTTCACTTAAACTCTTGGAATAATAATATGGTCAGTTAAGTTGTAACAGGGTTTCTAATCAGTGTCAACAGTTAGTGTTAAAAAAAACAAACTAACATGTAGACTAATGAGGAAGCTAAAGATATTTCTCCGCTCCTCATTAGGCATGAGGTGATACACGACCCTGCAGCCCAACTCAGCCATAATGTTACATAATTATTTGCTATTGTTAAAAGTATGCTGTTTGTCCTATTATAGTCTCATCTCATCACATGTGACAGCAGGGGCGGATTTAGGAAATTTGGGGCCCTAAGGAAAGACAGGCATCGGGTCCTCTAAATTGAGAAGACAGCTTGTAAAATAGACACATTATACAGATACAGAAAGTTTAATAGCATAGACATACATTATTTGTTTAACCTTTTGTCCCTCTGTTCTTTTTCTTATTGTTTTCCTCTCTATGTTTTCTTTTGTCCCTTTTTCTTTTTATATTGGCAATGTACTCAGCTTACTTTTCATGCTGTCTCAAAAGGAGTTAAAGGTTTTTTCCCACCACTAAGCTCACTTAGCTGATTGCTCCTTCCTGTGTTTCCAAAAGGCAACAGCAAAAGTAAATAACACATTCATTCTCTTCACTGTAGACAAGCAATCATCGGCTTATCTGTTCTCCATTTTTCATTTGAATGAAATAATAGCTGCATGAATCATGACAGCAGACAAGATAGAGGAGAGCAGGAGGCGGGGTTACCAATCTACTTGCTCCGGAGAGAAGAGTTTGGTGCTTTTATTTGTTGTCGCCAAAATATCGAGTAGCTAGATTTTGCACTAGGCGCTTTTTTGAAATAAAAGTGCTAATGGGGTCTGACAAGTCACCAAATACAAAGACACACCTAATATTATAAGGTTTCTGATGGCATTTTAGTGAAAGGAATTTTAAACATATTTAATGTCCACAAATAATGAATAGTTTTATTAACCATACATAAACCAAACAAAGTTTTATGAGGCAACTGCCTAGTATTGCCTAATGGTAAATCTTCCCCTGTGTGACTGATGGCTGGTAGGTCAAACCAGAGGATGCTCTGTGCTGCTCTTATGGCCTTTTAAAACCAGTGCTGTCCTCTATTTAGTTCCACCATTCTCAACTTTAACCAGCTAGCTGAGGAAAAGTATTGCAACAGCATAATGCGTTCTGCAAACCTTTAGGTTGAGGGGGATTTGCAGTTTTCCAAGACACATATAAGCGTTCAGTTTATATCTCATCTGGCCAGAGTACTTCTTTCTGTGGGTTTGCAAAGTCTTCTACCAACTTTGAACACAAGTTCTGGTCTGGTTAATATATTATCTTACCTAAGGTGTGGATGTTTTCACCAATTCTAGAATTAAGATGGCCTCACCACTGCTTAGTAATAAATCAAAAGTAGTATCAAAGGCCAGATTTTCTTTTTACCAATATGTGAACTAGAATACTGTGTCGACTTTTGTTTTTCTCAGAGCTGAGAGTTGTTGATGGGTCATATTCTTGTACAGCTTGTTTTTTTTATCGTTATTGTTGCTCTCCTCAACCCTGACCTCTGTAGATTTGTATTCAACCAACATTGGATATAAAGAATTTGAATTAAAAATAGTTCCCATAATAACAGGATCAAACATCTCTTAGAATGGATTTTTCCAAGGACTTTCACAGAAAATATGTGAACCACCACTAGAGGGCAGTAATAAAACACAGTGGAAGTTAGGGTGAAACGTGAGATTGTGTGAGACTGTTTAGGTTCACTTTTTTTCCAAATACAGATAATTTAAAATCCAATAAAAAGCCACTCAAAACATAGAACCATAAAGATGTTTAATTCTTGTATTTAATTATTTGGGACATACATTATTATCTAGAATCAATTATTTAAAAGATTGAAGGATTGCTTATAAATCTAAAAGGAGCTTTAAATCCAAGCAGAATATTATGCAATGCAAACAAGAAGTAATATTTCCCCTGCTTGGGACCTGTGACAAACCCTTCTTCCCTGTTCCTCCTCCTCCTCTCAAACCTTGCCTGCATGTCCGCCCTGCTCTGACCTCATCACGCTTTTGTTGGGAAACAAAGAATGTCCAGGCATCTGTTTTGAGGAGAAATAAAGACAGAGAGCGCCAAGATAAAGAAGGGGAGGGAAGGAGGAGGTGTGCAAAGCTGAGCTGGACTAATCTGATCATTAAGACTCCTTTCAAAATAAAAATCAAAGTTGGAACCAGAGTTTGCTGAGGGATTCACACACCAATACCCAGATATGTCAAACTCCGAGAGCTAGAAAACGTCCTGGGATTCTGTTTTATTGATTTGCTTGAAACTAATCGCTGTACACTATGGCCTTTTCGGTTGTCTCAAAGAATGTCTGTTGTTTCAAGGTGGAGCTGGTATTTCCTGTATATCCTGCTCAGTCAGTGGCAGTCATCTCTCCTGCAGCTTATTCTTCCTCACTTAGGTAATCATTTTCTTACTCAAGATGACAACCTGATCCTCCTAATCTTTCCTGTAAACAACCTTCCTTCAGATTAATTGTTTCACCTATTTCAACTGAATGCATATACCTAAAAAAGATTTTAGATGAATATTTAATCTTAAAGATGTAACGTCACAATATCTCCAGTAAATAAGTAAAGAGCAGAAAGGCAAAGATGAGGCTGCTAATGATGAAATGTGTTTTTTCTGGGGGATTTCTAGGAGGTGTGCTAAAATGCTGCTGTACTTTTCTTTTTATAACCTGCCTGAGACATTGACAGGTTTACTTCGCTGCATTGTTTTACATTCACATGAAATGTTATATCTATAGCTAAGTAGAGGATGCGTTCTTAGATATATAGAGATCACAATTGCTGTGATTGTTTACCTCTTTCTGCTTCAATTCAGTTCAGTTTATTTATATAGCTCAAATTCACAACACATGTCATCTCAAGGCACTTTACAGAGACAATTAAACCAGATCATACAGTCAAATTGATTCAAAACTTTCTATCTAAGGAGAACCAGCTGATTGCATCAACTCATTGACTCAAAGGCAATCCCTCATACCAATCATGCTTTTATCGACAGTGGAGAGGAACGACTCCTTTTTAACAGGAAGAAACCTCCAGCAGAATCAGACTCTCAGTGTGAGCCATCAAAAGGCAACTGTCAACCAGCTCCACAGGCGGTCCCGTCCAGGAAACACACAGGCAGGCAGACGAGCTCCGAGCCAGCTCCCATGTCAGAAGATGAAAGAGAGCACATCCAGCTAGTCACAGTCAAAGAAACAGGAATACACTAAAAAGCAGGCCTAGCTCCAACATCTATAAACAAAGGTGTTGATGGCAGCGCAGCACAGCTGACATTTGTCTCCAGGATAGTGTCACAGCTAAACAGGAACAAGTATTTTCTGATACATAACACCAAATTAAAACTGCTTCTCTTCAGATTGAACCTTTGTTATTCGAAAGATTTTATTTAAAATCCTAAGGTGAGTCTATGTGTACAGGCTTTTTATTTAACTGTTTGATGTAAGCCTGCCCAGTTTACAGGGGCACGAATAAGGACGAGGGGGTATAGGGCAGTTAAGAAGCACAATGGCCTCCTTTTTAAACTTGCTAGCAAGGTTATGTATATATATATATATATATATATATATATATATATATATATATATATATATATATATATATATATATTTGTGGTCCATAACTCGTTTGGTATTTGTGCTCAGTTCTCAGTCAGAGCTCTGATGTGGGGGTTACAAAAGCACTTTGGATAAACATTAAAGCAGGTATTGAGCATTTCTGTAGCATGAGCAAGTGCCAAGTCCTGCTGAGATGAACCTTTCATTTTGTCAGCAGAAAGAAACATTGAGGGCTTTAAAATTGTCCTTGCAGGCAATTGAAAGAACTAAGGATTTTAAAATACACACCAGACCACCACCAACAGATGACACTGTGCTTCCAAATAAAGCTTTCTGTTGCATATTGCACCATTTATACTCCACTGTTTCCTTCCACTCAGCTTTACATTAATGTGATTGAATAAAGCACTCTGTGTACAGCCAGCTAACTTAGTAATATCCTTATGTGGCTTACCCTTACTGTGGAGAGTGTCCATGATTGTCAGGTGGACAAATAAGCAGTTTTCTTTGCATCATTATGACCATAATTAATGCTTAAATTATTCTTTGTTTAATTAATCAATTTAAACTATAATAAACTTCCTCATTGTATTCTTATTAAAAGAGATGCATATATGCTAGTGGGCCCCAACAGGCCTAAAGCTTCCCAGCCATTTTAATCCTGGCTGTGATTCATTTCTTAGAATGATCACCTGCTTCATTCAGATCAGATGCTTCCCCTGCAGGCCATGAAAGAGTTAAGTCTGACTCTGCATGCACTGAGCACTCCTCCCTCTTCCCACCTCCCCTCTCACTCTGCTCTCCATCCATTTTTTTTTTAACTTGGTGTGTTTGTGTGTCTGTCATCTGCAGATTCACTGCGTGCGTTTGAAAGATGCGCTCACAACTTTAGTTGGAAAACACTTATTAGTGATCAATTTGCCCCGATTGCTTCCATTCTCTCCCTCCTGCGCTTTTTTAAACAGCCATACTAGTTTTTTTCCTGTCCGAGTAGCAGCTACGGGATATGCAGAGAGGCGGGGACCTTTCTCTTTCCACCTAAATCCTCCCCAAGTTGGGACCCTGCTGACGCGCAATGACTTGAAGGTAAGAGCGGAGAAATGGGAGGAATTAACTGAATCTCGGTGGGTAATTTGCTTATTTTTTTAGCGTAGTTTCTTTGATTTTCTAACTTTTGAACTCGGAATCACAGCTGAGTCACCGTCACATACTTCCACCTACGCGATCGTCCCACTTGACGCACAATGGCACCAATTTGCCGTCCTGGTTTGGGACGGAAAGGACGCATGAGTCAAATTTACTGCGCGTTTGTTTAAAAGCAACCTGAACGCTGTTCTTTGAGCATGATTTTAATTACTTACTAAATGATTTATTTCATAAGAAAAATATTGCTTCAAACGAAGATTGAGTACTTTATATTTTTTTTAGAGGGGGGAGTATTTCTAAACAATTTTCTTGTTTCAATGTGTTTAAATTCCATAGAAACTTTGGTTAAACTGTTCTGAAATGCAAATGTCTAAATCAAGGCACCAGAACCTGTCACTGAGGCACTCAGGTTAGATGTCAAATAAGGCCTGAAGGAGACTTTACCTCCTATTTAAGCTCTTTAGGGTTACTAGATGTATTCAAACATAATCTGTCCACCTTATTAGATCTAAGGAGCAGCTTCTTTAAAGGACCAGCTCGTTTTAATCCGGATTTAAGGCATGTTGTCTGTAGCAGTTTGGAGATTTGGGTTTTAGGATTTAACATGCGGCCACTGCTGCTACCCACTTCACTCCTACTAATGTTTAATCTTATTAATTGTATTATTATACGTTTTAAATCATATAAGACATAATCTTTGGATTTGTTATCCTTTATTTTCAGGAAAAATGTTCTTGTATGAGTTCCAAACAACTCCTTCTGTTAGAACAAACTGTTTCTGCTTTGTTTAAAAAACTTTATCAGTGTAGACAAAATAATCCCTGAGAAAAAGTGGCTTACCACCTTTAAGATTTAGTCTCTGAAGGTTTTTGAATTTCCAAAAATCGTAACTCTATATCTGCTGCTCTGATGTAATCAAACTAGAACAACAGGGAGGATCAGTTCCTCCCCTTTCTGATAAGGCTCACAGGTAAAGCAAAGGTTCTTATATCATCACATTATGTGGTTGTCTACGCAATGGGCTAATTGTTGCATTTAAAATGGAAAGAAAAGTTTATAGTAAACCTTTCAAAAAGGCTTTAGGAAATGCAGAGTTTGTTTTTTTTTATTTTACAAAAGGTATTCAGTTACACCTTTGTCCTTTTAGCTGTTAACTGAGAATGACATCAGTTAGTTTCACTTGTGTACAACCTGATGGGATTACCTTGCTAACAATGCAACAGATTAAATTAAGTTTGTGTTTTTTTTTCCAGCAGGACAGCAGTTGTTGACATCGCTGAAGTTGCCAAGTTGTGTCGCCTGTCCTGCATTTCTCTGCGGAACTGAAAAACCCTCTAACCCAAAAGCACTGGGCTTTCTTGCCTTTTATTCTCCCCTTTGCCGAAAGTGAAACACAGCAGTCACCATGCAGAGTTCATCGCTTCGCCGGCAGGTGAAAAACATGGTCAATAACTACACGGAGGCAGAGATCAAGGTCCGGGAGGCCACCTCCAACGACCCCTGGGGACCCTCTGCATCTCTCATGTCTGACATTTCAGACCTCACCTACAATGTGGTGGCCTTCACTGAAGTCATGGGAATGATTTTTAAGAGGCTGAACGATCACGGCAAAAACTGGCGCCATGTTTACAAAGCATTGACACTACTGGACTACCTAGTCAAAACGGGCTCTGAGCGTGTGGTCAAAGCCTGCCGGGACAACATTATCACTATCCAGACGCTTAAAGACTTCCAGTACATTGACCGAGATGGACATGACCAAGGTATCCATGTCAGGGAGAAGTCTAAGAAACTGGTGGCTTTGTTGAAAGACGACGCCAAGCTGAAGAGCGAAAGGAGCAGTGCACAGAAGACTAAGGCACGGGTGGGCAGAAGCAGTGCTGGATACTCAAGACGCTTCAGTGGGGATGATTTCAACACATGCGGTAGCTCATCATCATTCAGCCGTGAGTAGCGTCAACCTTTACAAAACACAAACATACTTACTTGGAGAAGTTATATAACCCGATAAATACTGACTGAAATATTCCAGAATGTTTCCTGCAGCATGTGACCCGTCACCGTTAAGGAATGCACACATGACAAGTCAAAATATCATTAGATAGATGCCATCATTTGTTGGCAGAATCTTAAAAGTACTTATATTTTTCTGCTGACCTATCACATGTTAATCTTTATGCCTACTGGATTTTATCATAATACCAGCATCTCGGTCTGATATTTACACCTCAGGAAGTGTTGATGAAGCACTTGCTCCACTTGTTATGGTAAAATGTCAGTCAGACCATCCCATCACAGTTGGACATCTACATTCCTTTCATTCTCCTTAACCGTCATGTCAGCTAAACTGGAGTTACAAAAGAAAAAGGGGCCCAGCAGGTGTCCCTCGGTTTGAAACCCCAGCTGAGATGACGCTGCTGTTATAACCCTGGTTAGGGGACGCACGGTACCTAGTTAAAAGTACACATACGTATTGAACATTACTCATTACAAACACAGACTACTTTCATTGAGATGTTGAGATAAATGGCAACACAAAGTGGAGTATATTTGTTAAAAGGAAGGTCAATAATGGATGTTTTTTTTTCAAAATGATTTACGAAGAACGGTATGCGTATATATTTAGCCACCCAGAGTGAACTCTTTGTCAAACCACCTTTCGTTAGGATCACAGCTGTAGGTTTGCACATTTATGGTCTGACTTACTAAAGATTTCTGTCTATAAAGAAACTCACCGCTAATCAAGTGGCACCATGGATCTCTTCACTAAAGTAAGCAGAATTGCAGGCTGTATCTATTCGTCGTGTTTTACCTACATGAATATGCAGAATAATTGTCAGAACGTGCAAAAACTGTAATTACTTACCATGTAAGTGGCAGTGTGATTTATCAAACTATAACAGGTTATGGGTACAGGTTCCTCATCTGTAGTTAGATGGTTTATAGTCAGGTGCAAACTTAAAAATGTCCTTGGTAATTTTGATGAGGAGGCAAAGATGCATTAACAAGCTTGAGATGGAGAATATTCTGTGCACACGTCAACATATTTGGACTGTCAGAAAATAAAATTAGTTCAACACAATGTTGCGAAATGAATGAAATAATGGGGATGGTTGCAAGTAGAAGTCATACAGTATCTCCTATGGAAAATTTCTGGCAATACTTACTTCTGGATAGATTATCCCAGCTTACCATTTCCCAGAGTAGTTTGCTGTCTAGCTTTACCAGATTCATTTTAGGAACTGGGGGTCTATATGGGAATGTTGTGCCTCACTTGTTCACCCTCTCTTTTTGTTATAATCATAGGGTCATGTTGTAAAATACCTTGCAAAAACTATTTTTTTTGGAAATGGAAATAATTTCTATAAAGAACCGCAGCACTAGTAAATATGAAGGGGCTTTTTCCCACAGAAGATGGGATTGTTGTGTGTCAATCATTATAAAAAGTGTTATCTTAATATATTATGAATTAAATCTTATTTTTACATGTTGCTATCTTAAGGCCGCTGTTCACATTTGGCACTAACAATGCATAACCCATGGCGGCTAATTTCAACCGTCTTTCTTGCTATTCAAGTTATGCATCAGGAATGCTAGTCATTATTTAGAGAAAATGAAAGCTGTGTCGTTTGTTTTGTCATTATCATTCAATTGACAAACCAACTTTTTTCTCTTGTTTTTAAAGCTAAAACATGTAATATCTTCTTTGATAAAAGAAAACAGACATTCTGCATCTATTAAAACCCCAGACTTCTTTTTAGTGACATTGCTCTCAAAAATCTTAACGATGACCTTGACTGGTTGAGACGATTGGAATGATCCAGATTCCAGCGGCTCCTCTACCAAGTCATCTGATAATTTTTTCCATTTCATTTCAGGGAAGGTCCTCTTTCCTTTCCTTTTCTTCTCTGCCTACATCTTCTCCATATTGCGATCATACTTGCCATCTTTGCACAGTGCTGTTTCTATTTCAGTCTGCAGATGGGATGTCCAAAATAGTCCACTCTGCTCTATCAAACAGTTTCACACACAAAATTCTGATTTAAATGGGCAAGATGGGAAGAACCTTTGGACTTGTTAAAACTTGTTAAAACTCAGACCCCAACCAGACAACTCCAGATTTGAAGGAAGGGTGATCCAACCTACTCCTTGGTCAGAAAGGAGGCTTAACACTCCACTCACTGTATCCCAACTTCTGCTATGGCTTCTTCAGCTTTGTATAGTTTCACCTTTCGACTCAAACTTTTCTGTGTAGGTACAGTATATAGTCCTAACAGGTCAGCCGTGACACATCCATTAGCTGCATGAGGTGTTTTTTGTTTGCACAAGCAGTTTATTACTCTTTTTTTGTGATCTTTGATTAGGCCATAAGAGACTGAAATGTTTGCCCATTCTTCTTTCCAACAAAGCTCACGCCCAGTTATATTGAGTTGGTTTGTCAAAATCAGTTTCGAAATCTTGCCACAAGTTCAAAACTATGTTTATCCCAAGACTTTAATAGGGACATTTTTCACTTGGCATTATATTGTAGCTCTGGCTCAGGGTTTGTCTTGCTGGAAGGAGAACTTATGGCACAGTCTTATGTCCTTTGCATCCTCTGACATTTTCTTTACAGATTTTTTATTTTTTTTTGTATTTTATTTCCATTAAGTCTGATGAGCCTTGTCTCTCCCTGCTGAAGAGGTATTCCAATCACCATGGTTCACTGTGGCAACTGGAATGTTTAGGGACATTTGCAAAGTTAGTTTGTACCAAATACATTATATCCTTTTTAATCTCTAGAAGAAAAATCAGTTTTGGTATCAACCAGAACATTGTCCACATTTTCCCAGTTTCCACAACTTTACTTGTACAAAACTGCAAACTGGACTTAGATTATTTTGTAAACTATAGCCTACTTTTTTCCTGTCTTTCTCTTCCTTAAAGGGGAATTTTACACTTTTTGTTTCCTGTGTTACTCTTCCTTAAAGAGGAAATTTGTGAAGTTCATCATCAATACTTACCCTATAGATTCTCATATTAGCTGACTACTAAAGGATGTTGGTTAAATTCAGTATCAGATATTGGAGTATTGGAGTCTGAACAAAAATAAATTGCTAATCTATTTTCTTGTTTTTCTTTTATTTGTAACTCCTTGTCAAATTTTTTTCACTTCTGCATAAGTATACCTTACTTTGCTTTTATTCACACACAAACAACATAAATACACTGAAGGTGCTGTATTTGTATTCCTTTACTTACTCATATAAGAAACACATGAGTAAATAGTAAAGTTAACACCAAGTTTATTGTTAAGTTAACAAAACCACACCCATCACACCCAATTTTAGATAACCAGTGATTAAATATTTGATAGTTTTAGGGTGATGTCCTCCATATTAGCATAAATCTAACACAGGAAATTAAGGTGGGGCTTCGTTTGATTAATTTATTGATGGAATTCTATTTTATTAATTTTATCTTATCTTCTTAGATGCAGCTATAAAGTTTTTTTTTTTTATTCTTCGTTTTCCTTCAATACAAATAAAAAATGTTTATCACAAACTAAACAGAAAATGACATTTTATATTAGTAAAATGAGACCTGATCAAATAAGAATGAATGTTTAGACAAGAGTTAATTTAAACATAAGGAAACTAATAATTTAAATGAAAATATATGAACAATGAATAGCAAGTGGTGGGAGTGGCAATGCATGCATTTCATGATCTCAAGGGCATGGCTGCTCAGTGCATTAATGAATCAGCAAATGCATGCAGCTATTGGCTGATATAGAAAACATGTTGATGTTGGCCAAAAATATGAGCTTGCTGATTATTCAGTCTACCTCTAGTAAAAACTATTTAAGGCAATAATAGATAACTATTTCAACATGTTTTAAATGACAGGTACATATTGAACGCCACTGACCATTTAGTGTGATTTAACTACAGTTGTTTTTAAAGCCTAGATGTTGATGCCTTATCAGCAAACCAAAACATGTCTAGCTGCAAAACACATGACGTGAAAAGTAAAGATCTTTTATAAACTAATTGCTTTACAATAAATTATATTTTGGCATCTGTGCAGATTATAGGGTGTTTATGGAGGATGTTTTAGCAGTGTTTGGGTTCATAAAACCCTACTTTGCTCAGCAGGGATTATTTCAGCTTGTCTCATGAACACATCTGATATTAAGGGAGTATCTTAATTTTTTTTTGTCCTAATAAACTTTCGACTTGTAAAGCCTATGTTACTTAGGCCCTGCATAGGGCTATTAGATTCAGATTCAGAAAAGTTTATTGATTCCAACGGGCAATTAATTTGCAGCAAACCACATAAACGATCATTGTAAAAATCCCAGTCACTCACTGTGTGTCACTCCCAACAGTTTAGACATGAGTAGATGCTCAAAGAGCAATGGTCCATAACAAAGAAAATGGTTCACATTTCCAAAGGGTCTAAGTTACTTATTAAACACGCTCCCATTAGAACAGTTCAGGGGACAGAGAGTTTGAAAGAGCTGGAGAAACGATTGGAGGAAATAGCTTTTAGTTTTCAGTGTTTCTACATGGAAGATTGTGTTTTGCATGTGCTGAATTTTATTAACAATTCCATGTATTTGAAATGTCTGTGTTTGCTATTTTCTCAGCAGCTGAAATGCTGATGGATGACGTAATAGTGACAAGTTGGCATAAGTTAATTTCCAGCAAATATTGTGGATCAGACTAGGGATATTGAGGAGCAGCACCCTGCAAGTAATTGGCCTCAGAGACCTTAGTTTGCCAACATGCATTCCACTTCCCTATTTTAGCCCAGTGACCCCCAGTCTGGAACACAGACTGGTATACCACCACCAGTCAGTTCCCCAAATCTACACATGCGTCTTGCGATCCTCTAAGAAGATTTGGGGTATTGAAGAGGGCCTAACTCCAAATCCAATGCATCTATTCCTCTCCCCCACCAGCAACCTCTCTCCCTACACAGCAGCGTCATTGTTTTCAGTGCAGGCAGAACCGGGCAGGCTGCAGCGAGCCATGCCAGCTAAGGCTCTGAACAAAAAGCAATGGAAAATTAACATGCAACAACAGAGCTTGCTCTTTCCTGACCTTAAAATCTGGTTTATTTTTCCTTTCCCCTTCTTTTTGAATTCGTAAATTCTTCCTAAAACCGCACATTCCCCATTCCTCTTAAAATGTCTAATCTCTCTGCTGTACTGTTTTATAGCCTCCGTTGTTGCCTCCACTTCATCTCATCTTGATCCAGACCTCGAACAAGCCATACCAGCATCTAGTGGAGAAGAGGAGCTGCAGCTGCAGCTGGCTCTGGCTATGAGCCGAGAAGAAAGTGAAAAGGTATCTCTAAAGGACGTAATACATACAAACACACACACACAAGCACACGTCTTCCAGAAAGAGATTTCTTTTGCAGTGCTGCCTTTTGAAATTGCTTCACCCTCATGAAACATTAAACGGCTCCTGCTCACTCTCATTCCTCTGGTCGTGGTCTATGCCACAGTTTTCTAGTGAGATGAGAATGGCACACTTGTGTGTTATCAGTGTTGGAACTTTGACCAATCCGTGTGAGCGATGCTGAATGAGTAATCTGAGAGTGAGCGAGCGAGAAGTCAAACAGGAAATGTGCATCGATCCATAGTCCCACACTCTGCATTAGTCTTTATGTCAAGGGCAGAGTTAGAGAGTTTTATCTCTGTTAAAACATAGATATTCTAGTTAACGCCAAAAAGAATTTGGAGCAGAATTTAAATAATGGAAGCTTTTTTTGAATCAGAAATGTATCGGCTTGTATTTACTCCTTTTATCACAAGATACTTATTATTGCATTATTGAAATAATGTCCCATTGAGCTCAGAATTAGCACACCTGAAATATCACTCTTTGATCCAGGGTTTCCGTTGGTCATTAAAAACCAATCAAAGTCATTAAATTATTCTTTTTTAAATTAAGGCCTTAATTGGCATTAAAATTCTTTAAAAGTGATTATCGTGGCATTTAAAATGTTTTATTTTCGTCAGATATATAAGATATAAATATAAATATATGTGTTTGCGCGGAACTGCTTCAGGTTGATTGTTAAGCCGTATGTTTGGAAAAGAACCTTGAGGCGGGGAAAGAGCTAGAGAATGGGGGGAAAATGCAAATTTCAACAAAGGTGGCTGGAAAATGAGGAATTCGGGACATGGCTGCAGCCTGTCGATGGTAAATTGTATGGGAGTCATGGGTATTTGTTGATGGCATTAAAATAATGCCATCAACATGTTTTATAAAACGTAAAATTAGAGTTACTAATTCCTGTATAAACCCTCTGATCAGTTTTACTCCTAATCCTTCCTGCTTGACTCTAGCCACCTCCCACAGTGGATATTGATGAACAGACTCAACTCCAAATCGCAATGAAACTCAGCAAAGAGGAGGCCCAGAAGGTAAAAGTAAACCTGGATGCGGGATGAGCCTGCCTCTGTCTTGCTGCACTTCACCCGTTGCTCTGCAACGGCCAACTCCATGCACTATCCCCCTTTCCTTTCCCTATAGCTGTGGTTCATAATACCCATCGTTTAGTCATCTTTAAAACCGGAAAAGGCCATCTTTCTCCAAAGAGTTACTTCTCTTACCTCTTTATAACTAACCCATATATTTCGTCTTGTAAATCCATTTGGTTGAGGTACACATACCAGATACTCTGGTCTGCTGTTGAAAGGATTGAGCCCTTCCCCTTTATTTGAATGCCTATCCAGTAAAATTGCATGCAGAATTAACAAACTGGATGTCCAAGCTTTGTTTTTGGTCTGATCATTCTTTGAATAATGCTTAATTCCTCTTACAGTCAGTCAAACGTGCACCAGCTCCCGTCGTGGAAATGGACGAGGACGCCCAGCTCCAACTAGCTCTGAGCCTGAGCAAGGAGGAACACCAACAGGTACCCACCACAATTGAAGTTTTAACCAATCTTTAACACCTTATTCAACATTTGAGGCTTTAAAATTTTGACTTTTTTGGTTTATTTGTACGAACATCGCATCTCAGATAATTTGTCTTCGGTTTTTTGTCCATCTCTGCTAACATACATTCATGCAATGGTCTAGAGTGCGCGCCAACTGTGTGCATAGTCTGCCTCGGGATAATGAAGTCATAAATATAGCATGGCAAGACAATATGTGCATTTTGCCGAAAGCCGCTTTGCTCGAAGGCACCCATGTGTCCATATCCATTTTTAGGAGCAGCTGAGCCGCAGAGGGGATGATACTGATCTCCAAAAAGCTTTGGAGGAGAGCAAACGTGAAATGGCTGGAAGAGGAGGGGTATGAAAAGTTTTGACATTTTATTTTGTTACAGGAAGAAGTGCCAGATAACTTCAAATGTGATATTTTTGTTACCAAAACAATATCTAGCTTTTGTTCTGAAATAATGGTTTAATACATATTTGATTCTCTTGTTTATGCCCTCAGACCGCCTTCATGGACCTGGTTGACATTTTTGCAGTACCTGCAGATGCACCACCCAGTGACATTCGCTGGAATAATACTTCACAGCAGGCAGCAGCTGGAGCTACAGATCCCTGGGACTCCCTGGGTGAGCCTTAATCTTACCTACTCGTCTTGACCAAACGAACCTTATTGTTTCCATTTTATGTCATTATAAAGTGAAAAGAAATGTTTTCCCTCTAGCCACAATAAGCAAGTTATTAAGCAGATAGATTATGGATGTGTTTAATTTAATTGTATTCACTTGTTTTGTGAAAAGCTCAAACATTTGTCAGATCAGTTAACTAACAGCATCCTGAAGACAAAGGAATAGACACAGCAGGCTGGGAGTACAGTGAAGTTGAATGCATTGGTAGCTATAAAGCAATATTCCAGGCTTTAAAGATGGCATAGAGCACTATTTAATCAGTTATCCTAAAACAGAAATGGTACAGCACAATTCAGGGGTGGATTTGGAAATTCATGCTCAGGATATTCTCACCACATCTCAATTAACACAAACCAATCAACCAATAGAAATTAACATTCTAAATAAATTATATTGTCTTAAGTTAATTGTGTACAAATTATTCTAAAAACATAACCTACTGGGACTCTTCTTCCTCTGATTCAAGATATTACAAGAAGATCCTTCCTGACCAGAACCCAAAGTATTATCAACAGCATCTCCGCTCAGAACTATAAACTGGTCTTGCCTTTAGGTCAGAGAATAAACTAACAGTGGAGCAAAGCAGCAAGGCTCCACCACAGCTTCATCCATTATGCTATGAGACTCTTGGACTCAAATTAAACCCCGTGCCAAACCTTTACACACCCTTCTTCCTGAGTAGGTCTACTGGCTCAAATCCAGAGTTTCACTTCACTGCCTATCATTGTTTTATGTGCAATAAATACAATTTCAACTGAATTTACAATATGGAAAATATGCTATGTAAACAGATGATAGTATTTCCAACATATTTTTCATTAATGTTTTTTCTCCTTTTTTAGAGCTAGATTTTGTTTAGATTTTACTAGCCCGTTCACTTTACGAAGTCTGTAAACATTGTATTTACTCATCCATCCAAATTATTGGAATGGGGTGTTCTAATCATTCCCATGGCCACTGGTGTATAAAATCAATCAGCTAGGTATGCAGACTGTTGTTTCAAACAGTGAGAGGATGGGTCATTCTCAGTAGCTTAGTGAACTCCAGCGTGGACCTGTGATAGATGCGGCATGTGCAACAAATTGAAAGTTATGAAATTTCCTCACTCCTAAATATTCCACCATCAACTGTCAGCTGTATCATATGAAAATTGAAGTGTTTGGGAAGAAGAGCAACTCAGCCATGAAGTTGAAGCCCAGATAAACTGATGTCGGTTCAGCAGATCCTGAAGCTCATAATACGAACAGGTTACTTTCTGCAGATTCAGTCATTACACACCTCCAAACCTCATGAGGCCTTCAGATTAGCTCAAGAACAGGGAGCTTCATGGAATGAGTTCCCATGGTTGAGCAGCTGCATCCAAGCCATACATCACCAAGTGCAATGCAGTGTGGGATGCAGTGATGTAAAAGTAGGCCACCACTGGACTGCAGCGCAGTTGAGATTGATTCTCTGGAGTGAGGAATCACATTTCTCCATATGGAAATCTGATGGATGAATCAGAGTTTGGCGGTTGCCAGGAGAATGGTACTTGTCTTATTGTAGTGCCAAGTATAAAGTTTGGTGGTGGGGAGATTATGGTGTGGGGTTGATTTCAGGAAGTGGGCTTGGTTCCTTAGTTCCAGTAAAAAGGAACTCTGAATGCTTCAGCATCCCAAGACATTTTGGAAAATCCCATGCTCCCAAATGTATGGCAACTGTTGGAGCTGGCCTGTTCCTGTTCCAACAGAGAACAAAGCAAGATCCTCAAAGACATGGATGGCAGAGTGTGGTGTGGATGAATATGACTGACCTGCATAGACTCCTGACCTCAACCTGACAGAACACCTTTGGGAAGAATTAGAGCAGAGACTCAGAATCAGGCCTTCTTGTGCAACATCAGTGTGTGATCTCAAAAATGCACTTCTGGAAGAATGGCCAAAATTCCAATAAACACTACTAAACCTGATGGACGGCCTTTCCAGAAGAGTTATAGCTATTGTAGCTGTTGACGTCATTGAACCCCTTTGGAATGTAATGTCACTTAAGCTCATATGTGAATCAAGGCAGGTGAGACAATATTGTGCATGTTTGGTGATTTAGATCTATAGTCTGTAAGGGCCCTGTGACACCTTGCTGATTTAGCCAGCTTATGCCTGACATCCCAAAATCTCCTAACGCGTTGGCATATGTTGAACTTTCAACATATTTTTTCAATGTTGGGCGTATACATAGCATATTAATAATGAGTACAGAACTTCTGTCCAACAACAGCCTAACTTATGCATAACACATGGCAGCGTAATGCCCATGAAATGATGCACAAGCCAGTGTCCTGAGGGTGGCAGCTTATACAAAACGTACCCATAAATCACCTACATATGCCATCGTTTTTGCCTGATTTTTCGTAGGTCAGGCATACCTGGCCTAATCATCAAGATGTGAAAGGGGCTTTGGATAAGTTTAAGTGCGGCTTTTCCCACCCCTACTAGCTCTTTCTTTATAAAAGAAAACCTAAAGATATAAAGAATTTCCCTTCAATTCATAGTCCCCAACTGACTTTATAACCCAACTTTATAAACACAGGAAAGCTTCATATCACAACAGATATGTTTTTAATCTTAAATAATGGGTCAATAAAATTATATAAGGATTTTTATAGTTGTATAATGTTTTAGGGAGTTAATGGGGGTGTAGTAATCAGAACTCAGAACTGGAACAAAACCATCTTCATCTTCAACTTTCTAAAATTTGCATTTTCCTTCACACAACCTAAAAAAATGTTTTATTAAATCCTGTAGGGCCCTCAAAGTGGATCTAACCTCCTCATTAATCGAGTTTTGAATGTGTTATGCTAGTGCGTTCTCCTTTGTGTTATTCTTTCTTGCTTTCCAGTATTAGTTTTTCACATTTTGCAGCCAATTCTTTTTCCCTCTTTCTTCTGCTGTGTCTCCCACTGATGGAGGCTCAAGCTGTCCTGTGCCTCAGAAACAGAAATGAGAGGCAAAGCGTGTGTTTCTGCTTTTTGCGACCGCATAATAAGCCAGAAACCAGGCCAGCCCCCAGAAATTGTCCTGCCTCGCCTGACGGCCAGTCTGCGCTGCCACAACTGCAAACCTAAAAGACATCGGCATCCACCTAACCTAATAGACTGAGCAAGGAGAGCATTAGTAAAAGAAACAGCCATGAGGCCCTCTGTAACTTGGATGAAGTGCAGAAATCCGCAGCTTGATGGAAGAGACTGTGACAGGACCGATATGAGCTACACATTTCACAGATCTCAACTTTACTATTGCGTGACAACAGCGACATTATGGTGGACAGAAGGCTGTAACACAGGAGACACAGTAAACATGTAGAAAAAGTTGTTTTGGTCAAATGTAACCAAAACAGCATCTTAACTATTTGGAAAATAATAGATACTGAACACTACATTTCTACTTACAGTAAAACACAGTAGTGAGAGTGTCATGCTATAGAGCTGTTTGTTCTGCAGACACAGTTGAAGGTAGATGGAGCTAAATTACGGCAATGCTAGAACACGACCTGTTGGGGGCAGAATTTCACCTTCCAGGAAGATGGCAGGTTCAAATGTAAAGCCAAAGCTACGATGGATGAACTAGTTTAATTCGGAAAATACTATATGTTCAGACTAAACAGAGCCACTCTAAATCTTACTGACAGTCTTTGTTTTTCTGATTGTTTTACTGCTGAATGAAGATAACATCCCAAGAGCTGATTCTCCCTGGATGGTGCCACCTTCTCACAGCCCCCCACCACCGTGGGAACCTCCAGCATACTCCTGGGACGGTCTGCAAGACAACGTCTCCAACCCCACAGCCCAAAGTTTGACATCCGGTAGGCATTGTTCTTCAAACACATGAATGCTCAAAAAAGCAAGTTAGTTCAACCATCATTAATTCTGATTTATCTACAGCATCCTCTAGAGTGGATCCATTCTTTGCTTCATCAAACAGAACGGCGGCCACAGGAGCAGCCAGTGAAGTTCCACCACGAAGAGGGAGCCCCTCAGGTAAAGTTTTATCTTTTCTTTTTATCAGGTCTGTGCCTGTGTTTTTGCATCTTACAGTGTTTTCCCTTCTGCCAGATGGGGACCTGTTTGACGAAGCCATGGATGGTGGTCCTGCGAGTATTAATGGTCAAGAAGAGGACAGCTCTGACCTGTTCAACATGTCCGGTCTAAGAGACGGCCTCCCTAACGCTGCGCCTCGAAAATGCAAGACACCCGAGGCCTTCCTTGGACCCACAGCTGCTTCTTTGGTCGACCTAGACGCACTGATTCCCAAAAATCCCCCAGCAAAGACCACAAATCCATTTTTAGCAGGTATAATTGCACTACGAATATTTGCACACCTACAGATGAAAGCAGAAGCTAAGAAAGGACGGATATCTTTTTTTCCTTACCGTCTTGCATTACATCAAACATTATCTTTCCTTTTGCAGGTCAAGTTTGATTAACATAATGAGTTAATATTACAAAGTACCTAAATAATCATAGATTCTTTTTTTTTTATTTAGACCTCAGCATACATTTCTTTAGCATTTTGTAGAATTGTCTTTTAAACTATAATTTAAATCAGAAGTTTTGGGTATATTTCACAAGCTATTGCCCAATTCTTACAGAATGAAATAGGCTTTGGTTTATAGACCTTTTTCAAAGGTGCAACATTTTATTGCCAAGAATTGTTACAAGAGTAAAATAAGAAATCAGCCAGAAAGAAACATCCTTACTTGCTCTGCAAAGTAAAATAACAATATAATTTTGGTCTAGGTCTCAGTGCTCCTTCAGCTGCCAATCCGTTCCAAGCCGAGCAGCCGAAAGTCAGCCTGGATGAGATGAGCTCCAGCTTTGAATCCTCGGTTCCCCAAACCTCCTCCCTGCCATACAGTGCCTCACTGCCCTTGCCTACAAGCCACCAAGGTGCTGCCATCCCTTCGTCCCTCACTCACCCCACTCCGCCTGGTCTGGAACTGCCAGTGAAGCTACCCGAGCCTCTGTTGCCCTTCTCCTCAGCTAGTAATGAGGATACACAAATCAATGTGAACCCATTCTTATAAAGACGTCCCAGAAACAAGACCAATATCAGCTAGGAAATGGAGACATAGTAGTGTATGCTCTTGGAATAATACTCATTCTGCAAACCAAACTGCAGCCCTAAAGACTTTTATGAAATGCGTATTATTAATGGTTTTTATATTGTTGTATAAAACCAGTAACCTTGTATTGCAGCAAACTAGTTCTACTCCTTCAAACATCGAATGGAAGCTGTTGAACTGTTAATAATGGGCTACAAATTTAAAGAACAAATACAAACCAGAAGCACACTTTAATATAACGTTGTTGTCTGTGACCTTTGACCTGATGTCTTACAACAGGCAACATGAAAACCAGTTCAGTGCCTGAAAACGCTCCTGCAACAACTCATTTAACCCATGAAGCTTCTGTGGACCAGAACTGATTGGTTAATTCCATGTATATACATTTTGACAATAACTGTAATGAAGATTTTGATTGCGCTTTGATTTTTCCAACATGCAAGAAAGCATCTGGAATGTAAAAGAATTTGCTTGTGAAACACTAACTGATCAAATACAGCAGCACTACAACAACAGTTTTTCGTCTTTAAAATTATTCAGCTTTAATTTTCTACTCACTTCCTCTGTTATCATCAGTACAATTACTTAGAAAAAGTGAAAAAAACTAAAGAAAAAAACATGCACAAAATAAAACATTTTTCCTCTTTATTTTTTATTTACTGCGAGGTAGCTAAAATCCTGATTGGCACCTCCACGTCATTATGCAAAACTTAGATCAGAAATAAATCCTAATGTACCAAATTTTCAATCTTAATTAAAATAAATAAAAGCTCTCCAGAGACCAATAAAGAAAAGAAATTAAAAAAAAAACAATACCTATACATTCATATTCTACCCAAACACTGAAAATGGTATAAAAAAAAACAATTTACCTGAGTAAATTATAATATCACACAAAAGTTCATCCATTTTATGGATAAATATTTATTACACGCTTAAAGACCTAAATAGAGAATGACTTTGGATACAGAAATGTTATGTGATGACCATGTTTTGACCTACACAATGAGGAAGACTGCTGATTGTGCAGTTATCCAGTAAACAATGACACTCTCCACCATGAGGGTACGCCATAATGGGTTATTGCTTAGTAGGCTGGTTGTGCACATGGTGATGAGAGAAAGCATATTGTTAGATGGTTGGTTGGAAGGAAAAGGATCCCTGATCCAGTATTAAGCACATACACAGTTTTGTTTTTCTTGACATTATACTATTTTTTATTTTCATGAGCTCTATGGCAATAGGGTGGAATTTTACTGAATTGAATGCTCAAAATGTATATTTGTTTGTAGGAGAAAAACAAATCGGTACTTAATGAGAGTTTCTCTTTTCGTATTGACTTATAAAAATAATACTTTTTTCAGTCTTATTCAATTTATTGGGGTGCTTTTAACAGTTTTACATTCGGAGCACCATCTTCAACCTGCTGATCATTTGTGCCATGCACAATGGCACCATTTCCATTTAAGCTCTTAGGTTTTCAAGTGTTCTTCTTTTGAGGATGAGCTTTATACTCTTTAGAGTTCTGCTGGGAGTTGACCAAGAGATAAACACCTGGTAATTTTCACACACACCACTTTTCCCCAATGTATGCGATTTAAACCACTGTTCAGCTGAGAGAAACGTAGACTTTCACTAAACTAATATCAAATATAAATGGTCCCTCTTTAACAGTTTAATTATCCCTCATTTCTAAGCACAACTGTATTTAGCTTTCATAGTGGGCCATATTTTCACTTTTGTTTCATCTCTACACACCAGTGTCTTAGAGAGAGGCTGACCTACATCTGACTATTTTTGCAGCTATTTTTACTCCCTTTTTATGTCTTTCTTGGAATCATTTCTTCCCTTTCTTATGTCTTTTATAGTCAGCATGGATTCTTTATAAAATATTCCACAAAATGAGGTTGTTACAATTCATATGATATACTCTATATTCTGCAATTACAAAACAGACTTTCAATTACTTATAATTCAAACCTTAAGACCCTGAAGTAAATTCCATTTCAAGTCTGTATTTTTACTGATTTTTTATATCTATTTTGTTTTGTGTCTTTAATTAACTTAAATCTAAGCAGTAAGAGTTTAGGTCAAACTCTCATCCTCATTTGAATCAGATTATAAGTGGTCTTAACCTGCTTTTAAAGAATTTGCTCACTAAAGAATTTAATAAGAAAAGAATAAGGAAAAAACATTGGCAGATGAAACCTAAGGTAATACTGAAAAAGTGTCACTATGTACACTTTCAAACAAATATTCTTACAATTTGTCCTCTTAATTTATCCTATTGCATTTTCTCATATGCACTATTTTATAGTCCAACACTAAATGTGATTGTCTAAAAGATTCTATTTTAGACACTGAATCTGGATGTGATCATCAGTAAGGGTTTTCCAAGCTACCAAATGTGTTTCACTTGACTGCGACAGACTCCAGCCAGCTCAACACCTCTTGCAGACCTTGTCCAGAGCGAGCGCTGGCCTCTAGCGTTGTGATAGGCTGAGGAGCTGATGAAACGATGTCATCTATTCTGAATAGTGATTTTATCTCTGTCAGACTCATGAGGCAAGGCATATCCCTGGAAAAATAAAATAAAAAAGGTTGGAATGAAATATCAGGAGAAACAACAAATCTCAACAAGATAAAAAGTTTAAATATTACTCCCTAACATGATTTAACTAAACTTGCTCATCTGAACTGATGCCATAAATACCTCTTGTTAAAGAGAATAAGCACAGAGACATTGCGCAGAGGGTCAGCAGAGAGCACAGACAGCAACTGGATACAGGAGGAGGATATCTGAACAATGTTGGCTGAATCCACCATGAACTGTATGAAATATATAAAAACAGATTAAAAATAAAATATAATATGAAAAAACTAATATAAAAATAAATGGAACAACTATACAAAGCGCATACAATCACAGCGAAGCAGTCCTGGAAGTAACTCGGCCATATTGGGCCCATGCAGCCTCCGATTTCCCTCACAGTCACCTTCTTCTTTTTCAGGGTCAAATCTGTTAGGTTGGTTCCTACCTGCAGATTAAAGATGTTACCATTATGGTGATAAAGTGCTCTTAAAATTGACCCCAGACTGCATTTTTGGGGCCCTAAACAGAACTGGATTATGGAGTCATTCAGGTGCCATTTTTCTTAATTATACTTTTTTCCATCATATAATAAACACTTTAAGATGTTGGTAAAGAACTGCTGACAATCTCAGCTTATATATCTATATATATATATACATTTTGTATTAAAGGATTATTTAGATGCCATTTAAAAAGAAATATTAATGCAGTTTATTTAAACATCCTAGATTATTGTGGATACTTTTGAAAACACATTTTCACAATAAATCTCTGCTTTTGGTTTTCTTTCCTTCTCATAACCTTTCTTCTCTAAGGATTTCTTCCACTTGGACGAGAGCCTTTGAAGTTTTATACAAAGTGAGACCGCTGCCGTGTTTCACTGTGGGTGGGGTGTTTTGGGGCTAGAGGGCTCTCCGTCTTTTCCTCAAATAAAAGCAATACTTCTATGTTCAGAGAGCGTTAGTGTTCTTTCCTAATCTGACCAAAGGAAATGCTTTCAGTAAGCAGATTTTTCTCCAGCAGGTCTCTGATCTTTTTCCTGTCCTGCAACGATGCAGACCTTTAGTTGTACTCTTATAAGATTCCTGACTAGTACATGGATTAGCATCTTGGCAGTTGTTCAGGAGTTTGTAGACATGTACCATAATTTAAAATAATAAAAACACAATTTCAAAGCAATGACATTAAAATAAATTGTCAATTTTTTTCATCAGCTGCATATGAAGAACATGAATATCTGAAGATTATCTGTGCAATTTTGAAACCTCTTCTTTAGCATTTCAATACAAAAAGTAGTCCGAAATATGCTACCTGCAACCAGCAACATATTATGATATTTATAAACAGCTGCCATTTTTTTCGCATTCCTTGGGCTTCAGATGGTGTTACAAGAAAAAAAAAGCTGTTCTGATCATACATAAAAACTACTTACTGTGGGAAGGGTTGATGGAGGGGAACCCATTTCACATGAGCCATGTAAAGTGATCAGTATAAAATAAAATATGTAAGGAAAACATAAGTGAACAATAACTGAAATGCGAAAATTTGTTTTACGATTCATAATTGCATAGGTTATTACTCAAGACACATGATGCATCTTAAAAAACGAGTTGCAGACCTTTAAAGCCAAGTCACAGCAGGCTAAGCTACATTAGCCTTTGAGCCTATCCAGCCCTGACATCTATTCCAAGAACACTGAGATTAAAGGATATTTTGTAGGCGTTTAAGTAATAACGTTTTCCCAACACCAGTTGCTCCGATAAGTAAGCACACTTCTTTGCTGCTCATTATTTCGTTTTATTGTAACGCAAGGTAGGAGGGAAAGACCGTATATGAAACCAGTGGTAACATGTTTTCGAAGTTACTCCGTTTGACAACCATGGCAACGCTCACGTGGTCACGGTCCTTAGCAGCAATTGGTCGAGATAGAACTCAATCATTTCTGGGCTGCCTCTGATTGAGTTCTATGACGACCTATTGCGGATAAGGACCGTGATCACGTGAACACGCTCCTTAGCAGTAATTGGTCGAGTTAGAAGTCAATCATTTCCAGGCTGCCTCTGATTGGCCGCAATGTAATCCGCATAAATAAAGCGGAAACAAAACATTTCTCTCAGGCCTTAACGAGTCCTCGTTGGTTAAAACGACGGAAGCTGTCAGATCGAGAGACTTTCCTCTGATCTGCTGAAATTTACTTTCTATACAATTATGGAAGGTAAATTAAAAAAGGAGCTGGGGACCACGACGCTGAAGCCAGTCGGTCACGCAGGCGGTGGATGCATCAGTGAGGGCCAGAGTTACGATACCGACCATGGGAGAGTGTTTGTAAAGATCAACCATAAAAGCGGGGTATTTGTTTAAAAAAATAAACGTATCTTTCTGGTTAGCTGGCGTTTTCTATCTGACATCAGTGAAAATGATTTGCTCTAGATATTGCACGCTGTGAATGCATCCGTCCTTGAATTGTGCAGTTATTTTAGACTTTCTTAGACAAATTAGATTGTCAGTTTGTATACATTCAGTGTATACAAACTGAGTGTATACAGTTTTTCAGACAGTAAATTAACATTTCCATTCCATAAATTGCAGCAGTGATAAAATGTAAACAGTGTGGGAGAAAAAAAAAACCAAACAACAAAAAGATGCATTGATATGGAAGTTCAGAGCATTTATATATATATATATATATATATATATAATGTTGCAATTATGCAGAGTCTGTGACAGGATTTAGAGTTTTTTTCTTTTTTTTTCAAAACAGTTCAGCAGTCTGATGGCATTATTATCACTTTTCAAGTAATAATAATGCAGTTACCAGAGGTGTCAAGTAACGAAGTACATATACTTTATTACTGTATTTAAGTACACTTTTTACGTATCTATACTTTACTCCATTACTTATTTTTCTTCCTACTTCTGACTTCTACAAGTATCTGTACTTCCTTTCTATATAAACAAACATTACTTGTTACTCTTTGATTCAGTTTAATGTTTATAATATATATATATATATATATATATATATATATATATATATATATATATATATATATATTTATTTCAAGTCATGTGCGCCATCCAATGCAGATCGTTGGCGCCATCCACATCTAGTGAAAAACAGTGTAACTGGATGAGTCATATAATGCAAACACTCATTGGTTATCTATTAAATTTGTGCTGACACTAAAATAAATCAACAAGCAAGCAGGTGTTTTTCAAACTGTAAACGTTGGTTGTCTATGCCATGCTACTATGTCTGATTCAGAAAAAGATGTTGAAATGTCTGAAAGGTCAGACACAGGCCAGAGCGTATCGGGAGATGAAGATGGAGACCAACAAGACCTCCCTCATCCTTGGCCCTATGTCAAAGAATTTTTCAAAATAGTCGAAAAATTGAGCTTTCGGTTCATATAGTGGCATTTGGCTGTTTTTTTTAAAGGTTATTTTATACTTTAAATAGTTTTTGGAGCACATACACACTACACGGCTTAACCACTGATTTTCGTTTTTTCAGGCCAAATTGATGTTTGATGGAGAGATGTTGAGCCTGGAAACTATTTTAAAGACCGAAACTGTCAAAGTCCCAAAGCCAATAAAGGTGATTGACCTCGACACAGGAGGCTGCGTATTTGTGATGGAGCATCTGGACATGAAAAGTCTCAATAAGTGAGAACTCTTTCCTTCTGTTTGCAGACTCTTGTAGGAGATTCACAAATCCTTTTCTGTCACATTATATTACGAAGTACAGCTTTAGACCTTTGTCATTAATTTAGGATTGTCTGTTTCACAGATTACACAAAAATGTATTATTGGGGCATGAAACAGATTTGTTGTTTTTAAGAAAATTTGCATCCAGCAACTTCTTGAATTACTGAAGTCATATTTGTGCACGTGTTTATCAGGCTTTCTATCTGATTGCTATTCTCTTATTTTTATGTATAAATAAATAAAAAACACCATAATGTTTTTATGATTAATCTTTGTCAAATCTGTTGAGTAGGTTCTCTAAACAGCTAGGAGAGCAGCTGGCCGATCTACACCTTCACAACAAAAGACAAATGGAAAAACAAAATAAAGAACAGCAAACTGTAGGTAAATTATTTTAATTTTTATCTCAGTGCATGCAAACATCAGGGAACACACATTTATAAGCTTTTTTTTTTTTTTTTCAAACTATATTTGGGAACTGATTTATTTTTTTATTCTATGTCACCCTATTTTAGGTAAAGGGGCTGGACAAACCGAGATGGCTCCTATTGAAAATTATGGCTTTGGAGTAAACACTTGCTGTGGATATTTAGCACAGGTTAAAATGCATATCTACATTAGTTATCTGGAAACATTCCAGTCACAGTTTGCACTGTTTTTTGTCATTTTTTAAAAATGTATTTATTTTTTCTATGCCGCTCCAGAATAATGATTGGCAGAGCGACTGGGTGCAGTTTTACTCCCAGCAAAGGCTGCAGCATCAACTGAACTTGGTGGAGAAATCACACGGAGATCGAGAGGCCCGAGAACTGTGGGCAAAACTACAGGTATACCAACTAACAGAACATTTCCTTTAATCTCTGCTCTACAACTATGCAGTGCACAAACAGTGTCTGTTCTTCACAGCTGAAGATCCCAGAGTTTTTCACCAATGTGGACGTTTTCCCTGCCCTCGTTCATGGAGACTTATGGGGAGGCAACGTGGCAGAATATGCAAATGGCCCAGTCATCTTTGACCCAGCTTCCTTCTATGGCCACTCAGAGTTTGAGTTGGCTATTGCTGGGATGTTTGGTGGCTTCAATAGCTCCTTTTACTCTGCTTATCATGATAAGATTCCTAAAGCACCAGGATTTGCACAAAGAAACCAGCTTTACCAACTCTTTCATTACCTGAATCATTGGAACCACTTTGGTGGTGGCTACAGAGGTTCTTCGATAAGAATAATGAAGGATTTGCTCAAATAAAAATTCTCATAGATACTTTTAAAAAAAAAAAGCTTTCATGTCTTAATGCAAAACCCAAAACATTGGGCAGAGAGTGAATGTTTCAGCTAATTCCCATCACAGGACTGATAAAGTATCCACTTACTTAATATAATTTCTCTGACACTGTGTTGAAAGTGGAGAAATACGTTACTGTAGATTAAATGATTGCAATACCCTGCTTCTCTTAATCCAGTGAATAGAACAGCAGCGAAATCAGTCAAGTAAAGGTTTATTTTGGGGCGTTTAACTAAGAAATCCTAACTAGTAGAATAAAAAGAAGTTTGACATCACACCAAGAAGCTGGTAAAATGGTCTTAATAACACCATTGCCATTTTAGGATCGTGCATGGACTTCCTACCCAATTCTACTTTAACCTTTAGTTAGTTTATTATTAACTTAGTTTGAGACCTTATCTCAGGTTCCCCCCTTGCTGTTAACACAACCAGACTGTAACCACATGATCATAAATAGGTAAAAACTCCGGTTCAAGTTAACCTATTTACCTACTGGGATTTATATAATTGGATATTTTTGTTCAGAGTGGCTTGGCACAGGAGCAAATGCTGTTAATCTGCTCAATTTTCTTTTTGTTTCCATTGTATTTGAACCCAAATAAATTATACTGGTGTGTAAATGTGATTTGATTTCGATAGAACTCCAGTTACTGTCATTTTAGTAGATTGGATTTATGCATTCCTGTACTCTGAGAGTCTTACAGAAATCCCTGATTTGCACTGGTTGACAAACAGTCTGCTGTTAAACCAACAATAAATTATGCATTGATTCCAATTATGTTTCTTGACTATCTTCTTTCACTTAAAATAATGATTAAAATCCCACTTTCTGAATACCTGAGAATGTTATGATGGCTTTGATGTACAAAAAAATAAATTTACTAAATGGTAAATTCATATGAAGTTCCAGCTGTCATTAGCTGTTGCAAAAACTTGCACTCCAATCGTTTGTACAAGAATTCCATAAAAGTAAAAAAAAAAAAAAATCCACTGGACTTGTGTTTCCAAGATTTGAAGACGTTTCGCTACCTCTCCAGGAAGCTTTCTCAATTCAAATGTCTGGATCCACAGTGAGTTTGAGTCTTTATTTAGACAAGGCCTTGTAAAACTTTTATGGAATAACTATGACCTGGATGACTGAGAATCTTCATCAGCATTTTGTACAAGAACCAACTCGAATCGTTCATTTGAAAGAAAAAATAAATAAAATAAAAAATAAAAGAACTTGCAAATTTGGTTGGCTCCATCACGATCGTAGGCCCGGCCCCTGAACACTAACCTTACGTTTGTCCCAAACCACATAGTGGGTAGGTTTAGTTGACCATTCAGGCCTTGAATAGGGACTCTGCATTAAGTGTGCTACAGCCACACACGGGGTGTTACTGTGTTGCCTTAGCAACGGCAGCTTTC